>NC_052049.1:176270109-176578324 GCF_903992535.2 Arvicola amphibius
GTCTATTGCAGTTTTGCTGTAGACCTAAGTTAGGATATTGTACAATGATGTACCAGAAAATTAAAGGACCATGATGAATGTTTTATATATAATGTAAGCTGGATATTTCTTTCTATTTTTCACTGTCATGGATCAACACAACAAAATTGAGTTCCTAGAAAAAATTAAAAACTAGACATTGACGGTTGGAAGGATGACTCAGAGGGTAAGTACACAGGATCTGGGCTTCAGTTTCACTTGGCCACTCACAACCATCTGTAATTCTAGTTACAGAGGATCCAGCACCCTCTTATGGCTTCCAAGGGCACCAGGCACTCACATGATGCACATACACACAGACAAGCAAAACATCCATACACATACAAATTTTAAAATGTAGACATTGAGAATAATTGAGCCACTGAACAGTTATGTTTTGATTGTAGTGGTGGTTATACATAACTACACAGGATGAAATTGCATTGAACTGTGTTTATATACAAATGAATTTGAGTTCTGTATTTAAAAAAATAGTGATGAAATATAATCTACTGAGCAGTAATATATGGTCCTAGTTAGGTTTAGTTGTTGACTTGAGACAACTTAGAGTCAGAGGGTAAAGCATTTATTTAGGAGTTGCCTTTCTTCATAGATCATATTGACCTGTATCATATTTATTAACAAATGTATGAGTGCTTGTCTACTGTGAACAGCACCAGTTTTTAGGCAGGTGGTCCTGTGCTATTTATAAGAAAGCTTAAGCTTGAGCTTGCAAGCAAAACAGCAGTGTTCTTCTGTGGTTTCTACTTGACTTCCTGCCCTGACTGCCCAGGATGGTAAGACTGTAACCTGGAAATGTTAATTGAATAAGCTCTTACCCTAAGTTGCTTTTGGTCAGTGTTTCATTATTAGAGCAACAAAAATGAAACTAGAAATTGAACTGATAACAGCTCCAATTTCATATTGTGCTTAAGCTCTATGGCTACTGTTGAGGAGAGTTGGGTAGAGTACAAGAATACTATTTTTTGTAACTTTGATTATTTCCTAATAATGATCTTTAAAGAATGCAGACCTGATCATTGGTTAGGGTCACATTGTTGTAAAAGTTTCTAAACTTTCAAGTCTCAGTTTCACTATGTGATAAGAAGCAGTGAATGGGTGCTGGAACAGCAGTGATTCAGCCAGGCACTGGTGGTGCACGGCTTTAAGCCTGGCACTCAGGAGGCAGAGGCAGGCGGATCTCAGTGAGTTCAAGGTCAGCCTGGTCTACAAAGCGAGTTCCAGGACAGCCAGGACCCCAGGACTGTTAAACAGAGAAGCCCTGTGTTGAAAAACAAGCAAAAGCATAAGCAGCAGTGGCAGTGAGTGAACAGGCACTGGTTTGAAACCCAGTAAAATACGTTGCTCTTCCCTTTGCTACTACTCATACCTATACCGTTCTTCTTTGGTCTCTCATCTCTTATGTATATAAGGATATGCAAACTTAGAGTTTTTTTTTTCCTGGGAAGATGTAATTTTAGTTGTTTATTTGTATAGTTCCCCCCCGGGGGGGTTTATGTGTTGGTTTTTTTTTTCTATTTTACTTTATAGGTGTTTTGCCTGCATGTATGCTTATGCATCACAGGTATGCAGTGTGCTTGGAGGTCAGAAGAGAATGTCAGCTACCCTGTGAGAGATGAGTTAGAGACAGTTGTGAGATGCCTCATGGGTGCTGGGAATTGGATGAGTCCCTTGTAAGAGTAGCCAGTGCTCTTAGTTCTTTTCTCCAGCCCCAATGTATGTGTTTTAAAATGATAAACAATAAAGTGTTCTAACTTTTGTTTTCTTGAAGTAGGGTGTAGACAGAAGTTTCTGTTTCGCACATTCCTGCAGCCAGTCAGTCCCAAATAAACCCACAGAGGCTTACATTAATTTTAAACCATTTGGCTTATTGCTCACTCTATTACTAACTAGCTCTTATGACTTAAATTCACCCATAATTCTTAGGTTTAGCCTTGCTTAGGTTTACCTTTTCTCAGTAAGGCTTTCTCATTTTGCCTCCTACATCTGGTTGGTGACTTCTGCTTTTCTTATGTAGCACAGATTGGCCTTGAACTCACTATGTCATTGAATATGACTTTCTCTTGGCTCTACCGCTCAAGTGCTAGGAGCATGCTCAAGGCGTGTACTACTTCACCTAGTTTATTCAGTCTTGGCTATTAAACCCGGTGTTTCATGCATGTTAGACAAGAGCTACATTCCATAGCCCGCTTTCTGCCCGTCACCCTATTTGAGTCTGTATCTTACATACCATTCAGGCTAGTTTTGAACTTTGCTATGTAATCAAGAATGGCCTTGAACTTGTGATCCTTCTGCTTCTAACTCCCAAGTTTTAGATAGAATTAACAGGTGTAAACAACCTGGCCTCTGTAGTGTGTTTGAGATAAGAACCTTGTTAATGTTGTTTAGTCAGTCGTAAGTGACTGGGACTACAGCCTCATGCCACAAGGCCTAGATTTTATTTTGAAATTTGACTCTGTCTTCATCTCTTTGTAGCTCTTCTTTGTTAAAAATAATTTCACAATTTTTTAAATTATTACTATATGTATGAACTAGTGGAGGGGTTATTATGTGATGAGAATGTGGCTTGCACCTGCCATGACCTGGATATTGTCAGATGACACCAATGTGGGTCTGTTCTTTCTTCCTCCTTTATATGGGTTCCCAGCTCTTTTTATAAAGTTTTTATTTTTTTAATTTTTTAATATTTATTTATTATGCATACAATATTCTGTCTGTGTGTATGTCTGCAGGCCAGAAGAGGGCAGCAGACCTCATTTACAGATGGTTGTGAGCCACCATGTGTTTGCTGGGAATTGAACTCAGGACCTTTGGAAGAGCAGACAATGCTCATAACGGCTGAGCCATCTCTCCAGCCCCGGGTTCCCAGCTCTTAAAGCTCTCCCCTAATGCTTTTCAGTGATACTGTAACTTATACATGTTTTTTGCTACCAACTGTATTTAGGATTAAGGAACAAAGTGAAATACATAATGGCTTATATAGTATGGTTATAATACCTAGAAATATCATTGTTTAAATGAAAGCCACACAGACACTCAAATGTGTTAGAAGGCTTTGTAGACCAAGATGATAATAGATTGGATTTGAGATCTTTCCTTTTGCTTGTTTGTAATTTCATCTTTTTCTCTATTAATATTATTGTTTGTTTATTTTTATGGATTTTTCGAGACAGTGTTTGTATAGCCTGGCTGTCTAAGAACTCACTCTGTAGATCAGACTGGCCTCAAACTTGAAAATCTACCTGCCTCTGCCTCCCAAGTGTTGGGATTAAAGGTGTGTGCCACCACTGTCCCTCTTAGCGGTTTTATTTTTTTTGTTTTGTTTTTGCCACAAGTACTGAGGAAGGAACCCAGGGCTTTGTTTATGTTAGGCAGTCACTTTAATTGTGTGATAGTGTGTGTGTGTGTGTGTGTGTGTGTGTGTGTGTGTGTGTGTGTGAAGAGAGTGTTGAATTCTCTTGAACTGGAATTACAGATAGTTATTAGGTGTTGCAGCGTGATTGCTAGGAGCTGAAGACCCTTTGCTGTTAACCACAGAGCCATCTTCCAAGCCCATCTTAGTTTTTTGACACATGGTCTGGTTAGCCTGAAGGTTGTCATATAGACCAAGCTGGTCTGGAATTTGCACAGATAAGTTTGCTTGGATGAAAAGGCTTGAGGCATCCACAGCTGGCTTTTTCTTTTAACTTTTTCTTTCTTAGATGTATGTATTAATTTTATGTGTGTGTGCTTACATTTTCACTCACCACTTACATTTTTGGTGCTCATGGAGGACTGAAGAGGGTGTTGAATCCCCTGAACTGGAGCACAGATAGCTGTGCACTAGCATGTGGGTGCTGAGAGCTGAACCCAGGTCCTTAAAAGAGCAGCAATTGTTCTCAACTGCTGAGCTGTCTCTTCAGTACTAGATTTGATTTTTGTTGATTTTGTTTTTGTGGGACAGTTTTTCTGTGTTGCCCTGGCTGTCCTGTGATTCTTCATCAAAAACATGCCCTCTGTTCCTTATTCCATTTAATTGTGTCCTTTTTCTATCTTATACCTTATACTTGAGGTATCATTGAATGGTTTTTAGTTTACTTTTAGGAGCTGTTCTCTTTTAATCTTTACCTTTTGCCTGGGATCACTCCAAAAGTACATTCTCTAAGAACTGATCCACCTTTTGGGATTATTTGCATTCCTGTTTTATTAAACTGAGTTTAATAAAAACAAAGTTGTCCACTTTGCTGTTACATTGTATGTACTTAGTCCTTATATTTACTCCTTTATGTAGGAATTGCTTTTGTAACATATATATTTTGTTACTTGTTAGAAAAGGTAATCTCTTCTAGGTTAGTTACTGCCTTGCTTACTTTTGTGCTCTGGTACTTAGCGTAGTGGCTTGCACTAGCTTCAGGAAATAGTTGTTCTAGAGTTGTCACTAGGACAGTGAAAAGATAGGTTATATTAAGTATCTGTTTTAATGTAAAGTTTCATTTTGTTTAAGTATTTATGATCCTTTTTATTCTTTTGCATGCTTTCTTGGCTGAATGGGAATAGAGAAGAAGAAAATGAGGTAAGTATAATTGAACTAGTCATTCAAGAAATGGTTTTTAAGTACATTTTAGAATCTAGATAAAGGCTGAAAATATTTAAAGTTAACTATTCCTTTGATTGTGAAATGGAATTAATAGTTTTGCTTAATACTTAAAATAACTTATTCTAATGAGGGATATTGTATATAACAAGAAAATAATTTTAAACTTAAAAGATTTAAGAAATTTAGAAAGGTAGCCGGGCGGTGGTGGCTCACACCTTTAATCCCAGCACTTGGGAGGCAGAGGCAGGTGGATCTCTGTGAGTTTGAGGCCAGCCTGGTCTACAAGAGCTAGTTCCAGGACAGGCTCCAAAGCTACAGAGAAACCCTGTCTCAAAAAACCAGAAAGGGAGGGAGAGAGAGGGAGGGAGAGGGAGAGAGAGAGAGAGAGAGAGAGAGAGAGAGAGAGAGAGAGAGATTTAGAAAGGTGACAGAAACTAGCAGTTTACAAACAGATTTTTATTATCTGTCTCTAGTAAGTTTCCATGTAAAATTTAATTTGAAATTTGTTTCTTAAATATTTAAAAACTACTGCTATATGAGTAATCTAATACATATGTATTATTTCCTCACTTGAAATTACTGTATCCTTTTTCTTATTATTTGATTTTTCAAGACGGAGTTTTTCTATCTAGCCTTGGCTGTCCTGGAACTTGGTCTGTACACCAGCATCTGCCTGCCTCTGCCTCCAGAATTCTGGGATCAAAGGCGTGTGCCACTGCACCTAGCTTTAGAACTGATTTTCAATTATACCATATTCAGGAGGAAAGTTACTCTCTTAAATGGCCAAAATAAAGAACATTTATTAGAAAAATGTTATAGATAGCAAATTTTTAATTTGGACTTGACTTGCTCTCCTGATATTAGTCTTTAATGTAGGCTTGAGGCCGGGGTGTGGTGGTGCCTACCCTTCAGCGCTGGAGAGCAGAAGCAGACTTAACCTCTATGTTCCTGGCAAGACCTGTCTCATATGTTTATATATGCTTGAGTTTGTGCCTGTAGACTTTTCAACAACCTAGGTTATGCCTTTAACTTATGACTCCCACCATTTCCTTTGGTGGTTTGTCAAATACTTTTGTCAGGTAATGGAGAAGACTTCTTAGCTGTATCTTGTTTACATAGTAATATTAGAGAATAACATTACCAAATTTGTGTGTAGCCCAGGCAGAAATAGTGGTAGTGTGCTAAGGCAGAGTAATTTCTAGTATAGTAGAAGGCTTTTTTGGGGCTACTTTATCATTAAAATGAATGCTGTAAGAGGGAAGGTCATTAAAATAGTGCTTGTTGATCCCTGCCCGCCCCCCCCCTCCTTTTGGTTTTTCGAGACAGGGTTTCTCTGAAGCTTTTTGGAGCCTTTCCTGGAACTAGCTTTTGTAGACCAGGCTGGCCTCGAACTCACAGAGATCTGCCTGCCTCTTCCTCCCAAGTGCTGGGATTAAAGGCCTGCGCCACCAATGCCTGGCTGATCCCTGCCTTAAAAACAAAATTAAAAATACCCCAAGCAATTTTTTTCTTCATTTTAGAGCTATATAATATATATATATATATATATATATTTTTTTTTTTTTTACCCTCCTCTACTGATTTTATGTGATGCTAGGAGATCTTTGGCTCATTTGATCTTTGATGTTTTTTAGATAAGTAAAACACAAGAACAAACTGTTTGTATATAAATGTCATCTACATATCAAGTTAAAACTTTTTTTTTTAAATGCTGCTTGAGCTGGGCGATGGTGGTGCACATCTTTAATCCCAGCACTCGGGAGGCAGAGGCAGGCGGATCTCTGAGTTCGAGGTCAGCCTGGTCTACAAGAGCTAGTTCCAGACAGGCACCAAAGCTACAGAGAAACTGTATTGAAAAACAAAACAAAACAAAAACAAAAAAAATGCTGCTTGAGCTGAGCATGGTAGTGTATTTGGGGAGGTGGACGCATAAGGATTAATACGTGATTAAAGCAAACTTGGGCTGCATAGTGAGATTCTGCCTCAAAACCAAATTCAAAAAAACACCATTAACACAAAAAACTAAAAACAACAACACACAAAACAAAAAAAGAAAAAGTTGGGTATCTAGAAAATACTGCCAATGTGGATAATATAGGATTAATGGAAAAAAATACAGGCAATTGTTTAAGCTGGGGATGCATACTTAATGATTTGTCAGTCTTTATACTTTTGATTATGCCTAAAATGTTTCATAATGAAAAGCTAAATGCATAAATGAAAAGCTACATTTGTAGCTTAGTGATAATCATACTACTGTTAATGATTTTTAAAAATTTTCTCTGACATTTTAAATTTTAATATTAACAATTTGAATATGATATTCACAATTTGAAAGAAAGCATTTATTACCATAATTGCTTTGTTCTTTTATAGGCAAAGATTGAAAATGTGCAGAAAACAGGTTTCATCAAAGGACCAATGTTCAAAGGTGTTGCTTCTAGTCGATTTTTGCCCAAAGGCACGAAGACAAAAGTTAATTTGGAGGAACAGGGACGACAGAAGGTGTCATTCAGCTTCAGTCTTACAAAGAAAACTTTACAGAACAGGTTTCTCACTGCACTTAGCAATGAAAAGCAAAGTGATTCTCCAAACTCCCCAGCTACAACTCTTCAAGTAGACTCAAGCCCTAAAGTTAAAATGGACACAGGAGATACTTTTCCTACTACAGAAGAATCTTCCCCACCAAAGTCAAGAGTGGAATTGGGTAGAATTCATTTTAAGAAACATCTGCTTCATGTGACATCCAGGCCACAGCTGGCTACAGCCACAGCGGTAACATCTCCCCCTCCTGCTCCAATACAGTTACCAGCAGTCATAGCAGAATCAACTGTAGATTCACCACCTTCATCTCCACCTCCACCGCCTCCACCTCCCCAAGCCACATCACCCTTACCACCAGCACCAATATCAGAGCCAGTGGCCTTGCCACAGCCCCCAGAAACAGTTCTAATGACTGCACCAGTGGATGGAGTTCAGAAAGAGTCACCAGTTAAAACTGTACCAGAATCTTTAGAGGTGGATATGAAGCAGGAAATTGTATCTAACAGTTTGGAAGAACACACAATTCAAACTTTGAAACAACAAGCAGATAATCCCCTGCAAAGAGAAGATTCCCATATTGGGAAGGAAGAAGAAGTTTCAGATGGTTCTAAGATAAGCCTCAGTTCTAAAAAAGGGAGTTCTAAGAAGAAATCATCACAATTTGAAGGCACATTTCTTGGTTCAGAATCTGATGAAGATTCTGTACGGACTTCCTCCAGTCAAAGATCACATGATTTAAAATCTTCCATCGAGAAGGAAAGAGATTTTAAAAAGAGCTCAGCACCTTCAAAAAGTGAGGATTTGGGGAAGTCATCGAGATCTAAAACAGAGAGAGATGATAAATACTTTAGCTATTCAAAACTTGAAAGAGATACTCGGTATGTATCTTCTCGATGTAGGTCCGAAAGAGATCGAAGGCGGAGCCGATCTCGTTCTAGATCTGACAGAGTCTCTAGAACTAGTTTGTCTTATTCTCGGTCAGAGCGATCTCATTATTATGATTCTGATCGACGCTACCATAGGAGTTCCCCTTACCGTGAAAGGACACGCTATTCTCGGCCCTATACAGATAACAGGGCACGGGAGAGCTCAGACTCTGAAGATGAATATAAGAAGTCATATCCAAGGCGCACCTCATCCCATTCCTACAGAGACCTGAGGACATCATCATCTTACTCTAAATTTGATCGGGACTGTAAAACTGAGACCTCTTACTTAGAGATGGAGAGAAGAGGAAAGTATTCTTCAAAACTAGAAAGAGAATCCAAGCGGACTTCAGAGCATGAATCCATAAAAAGATGTTGTTCTTCCCCAACTGAACTGGGATTCCGACGGGGGTCCTCCTATTCTAAGCATGATAACAGTGCTTCCCGTTACAAATCTGCCCTTTCAAAACCCGTATCCAAGTCTGATAAATTTAAAAATTCTTTCTGTTGTGCAGAATTAAATGAGGAAAGCAAACAATCGCATTCTTTTAGTTTGCAGACTCCTTGTTCAAAAGGTAGTGAATTAAGAACAATTAATAAAATTTCTGAAAGAGAAAGGACTGGGTCTCCATCTCCATCAAATCAATTAAATGATTCACCTACTTTTAAAAAGCTAGATGAATCTCCTATTCTTAAGACTGAATTTATAGGCCATGATAGCCTTGACAATATTAAAGAATTAGAGTCATTATCAAAAGTGAAAAATGATCAGTTAAGAAGTTTCTGTTCTATTGAATTAAATATAAATGGATCTCCAGAGACAGAATCTGATATGGCAACATTTTGTGTCTCTAAAACAGATGCTATTTCAATGACTTCTGATGATAGTGTGACTGGATCAGAGGTATCCCCTTTGATCAAGGCTTGCATGCTTTCATCAAATGGATTTCAGAACGTTGGTAGATGTAAAGAAAAAGACTCAGATGATAGCTGTAGGCAGCATAGTAAGTCTAAAAGTCCATTAAGGGAAACAGAACCTTCGTTGTCACCGCACCATGATAAACTCACGTCTTTGCCAGGTAAGACTGTAGAATATTCCAAAACATTAATTAAAGAATCAATTGATAAGAGACGTTCTTGTTACAAAACCAAAGATTCAGATAGATGCTGTTCTCCAGTTGAGAACTCTGAAGCTGAAAATATTGAACCTTCGGTTATGAAGATTTCTTCAAATAGCTTTATGAATTTGCATTTGGAATCAAAAACAGTTATATGTGATAATAGAGAACCGACAGATCAGCACTCAAAATTTGCATGTGATGAATATAAGCAGAGCATTGGTAGCACTAGTTTAGCCTCACCTAACCATTTTGATGATTTGTATGAGTCTGTAGGGAGCTCAGGTGTTGTTTCATCTTTTCAGAGCCTTCCGCCAGGAATAAAATGTGACGAGAATACATCTTCAGTTCTAGATGCAGTGCAGAGTAAAAAAAGCACAGAGTTTTTAAAGTATGTAGGGAAAGAAACAGAAGTGGGTAGTGCCCTTCCTGATTCAGGAAAGGGATTTGCATCTTGGGAAAACAGGCACAATAATGTATTATCTGGGCAGTCTTTGCAAGAGGCTCAAGAAGAAGAGAATTCCATATTGCATGATAGAAGAGAAAGAGCAGAAATATTAGATGAGGAAGAAGGAAGAGGACGTACACATACTTCTGATGACTCAGAGGTTGTATTTTCTTATGATTTGAACTTAACCATGGAAGACAGTGATGGTATAACGTACACCTTAAAATGTGACAGTAGTGGTAATGCTCCTGAAATTATATCTACTATCCATGAAGATTATTCTGGATCTTCTGGAAGTTCAAGTGATGAAAGCGATTCAGAAGGTACAGAGTCTGATGACAGCAGTATCCCAAGAAACCGTCTCCAGTCTGTTGTGGTTGTGCCAAAGAATTCTACTTTGCCCATGGAAGAGACAAGTCCCTGTTCTTCTCGGAGCAGTCATAGCTACCGACATTATTCTGACCACTGGGAAGATGAAAGATTAGAGTCAAGGAGACATTCATATGAGGATAAGTTTGAGAGTATGTCAAGTAAAGGCTGTCCTCAGACTGACAAATTCTTCCTTCATAAAGGAACAGAGAGGAATTTAGAAACTTCTTATTCACAGTTCAGCAGAAAAGTAGATAATCACCTACCTGAAATTACTCATTCTCAAAGTGACGGGGTTGATAGTACAAGTCATACAGACTTGAAATCTGACCCTCTAGGTCACCTAAATTCAGAGGACACAGTAAGAGCCAAAACATCTAGGTCACAAGAGCTACCACTTTATTCTGATGATTTTGAAGATATCCCAAGTAAGTCTCGGCAACAGATAATTTTCTCTAATAGGCCTGATAGTAGTAGACTAGGAAAAACAGAGATGAACTTTTCTTCCTCTTGTGACATTTCTCGTATGGATGGCTTGCACGCATCAGAAGAGCTCAGAAACGTAGGGTGGGACTTCTCCCAACAAGAAAGGCCCACTAGCACATACCAGCAACCTGACAGCAGCTATGGAGCCTGTGGTACACACAAGTATCAACAAAATGCTGAACATTTTGGTGGGACCCATAATTACTGGCAAGGCAATGGTTATTGGGATCCAAGATCAGCAGGCAGACCTCCAGGAACTGGGGTTGCTTATGATCGAATTCAAGGGCAGGTACCGGATTCTTTAACAGATGATCGGGAAGAAGAGGAGAGTTGGGATCAGCGAAGTGGATCACATTTTTCAAGCCAGTCCAATAAATTTTTCTTCCATCAAAAGGACAAGGGATCAGTGCAAGCACCCGAAATAAGCAGCAATTCAACTAAGGATTCTTTAGTTACAAATGAAAGGAAAGATTTTTCAAAAAACTTTGAGAAAAATGACATAAAAGAAAGAGGACCTCCTAAAAAACGAAGGCAAGAATTGGAGAGTGATTCTGAAAGTGATAGTGAGCTACAGGCTAGAAAGAAAGTTAGAGTGGAGAGTGAGCCAGGAGAGACCTCAGCGCCGCTCCACTCGGGGCTGATGGGGCCTTCATGTGCAATGGATGACTTCAGGGACCCACAGCGGTGGAAAGAATTTGCCAAGCTGGGAAAGATGCCCTGTTACTTTGATCTTATTGAAGAAAACGTTTATTTAACTGAAAGGTGAGCCTAAGTAATGCTTTTGTTAATACGTTTGTGCTGCTTTTTTGTAAAGAAAAAA
Source organism: Arvicola amphibius (assembly GCF_903992535.2). Lineage (NCBI taxonomy): Eukaryota > Metazoa > Chordata > Mammalia > Rodentia > Cricetidae > Arvicola > Arvicola amphibius. The sequence goes on from NC_052049.1 coordinate 176,281,436, forward strand.
AATAATAAACTTTTCAGCATTTTAGACTGAAATAAGAGTTTGGTAAAATGTAGAGTAACAGAATCTATAAAATATCCTTTTCTCTTTATATTTACTAATAGAGTCATTTTTTTCTGTCTTTAAGAAAAGTGGTGTCTGGTTTTTTTTCTAATCTGAGCTACCCGAGGTAGCTGCTGGGAATCAAACTGCTTCCTGATGCTCTGGAAGCATAGCAAGCACTTCAAACTGCTGAGCCATCTCTCCACCCCTTGACTGTTTTTAGTGTATACTTTCTGCTGAGCCCTTTCCTTTTGTGTAGCGTTCCCTCCTGGTTCAGTCTACTTGTCATCCCTTTAAGCACTTTGAACATTCTGTTAATATTTTTACTGTGTACATAAGGTTAAGAAGACTATATTTATTCATTCATTTATTTTTTATTCTTGTGACAAAGTCTCATGCAGCTCAGGCTGGCCTTGAACTCTTGGTTTTTCTGCTTCTACTTCTTAAGTGCTTGGACTACAAGTACTTGTCACCACTATCAGTTTTGTCGTGGGTTTTTATGAACTTAATAGAACTTGGTTAGCCTAATTCTTCTACCAGAATACTTTTTTGAGAAAAATTTGCTTCTGAAATCTTCATCTGATTATTGTTTTAGATTTTTGCATTTATTTTTGAGATTATGTCTCATTATATTACCTGGACTGATCCAGATGTCTTTTGATCTTTATATCCTCCTGCCTTTGCCTCTTCTTGAGCTATTATTACACTTTTTAAACAGACATGTTCAAGTTTGATGTATACCACTAAGGAATCTCATAAAAGATTTGGTTCAGTTATATACACACTTTCTTTCTCTTGTGAAATAGCAGGCTGGCCTAGAGCTTGCTAAGTAACCAAGGCTGGTATAAAACTGGTATTTTTGCCCCAGCCTCCCCAGTGCTGGGATTATAGGCATGTGCCAACCTGGATCTGGTTGAATTAAAGCTCTTGATTAATTTTTTTTTTCAAGACAGGATTTCTTTGTGCAACATTCTTGGCTGTCCTGGAACTTGCTTTGTAGACCAGGCTCGCCTCAAACTCAGAGATCCACTTGCTCTGCCTCCTAAGTGCTGGTATTAAAAATGTGTGCCACAATTGCCTGACTTTTTTGAGACAGAATTTTATACCTACAAAAAAAAAAAAAAAAAAAAAAAACGTAGATTTACTTTTGTTTTATGTGTATAAATGCACTTTCCCTGCATGTCTGGTGCTTCTCAAGGCCATACAAGGGCAATGGAACTGGAGTTATGGACAGCTGTAAGCAACCACGTTGGTGCTGGGAGTCAAATTTAGAGTCCTCTGCAAAAGAGCAAGTGCTCCTTACTATTGAGCCATCCCTCTAGCTCCATACAAACTTTGATTTTATTTATATTTTATGTATGTGAGCATCTGTATGTATACCTGCATGCCTGAAGAGCACATCAGATCCTATTTTAGATGGTTGTGAGCCTCCATGTGGGTGCTGGGAATTGAACTCAGGACCTTTGGAAGAGCAGCCAGTGTTCTCAACCTCTGAACCATTTCTAAAGCCTTTCATACAAACTTTTATTTAGCAGTTGGTCTTATTTCCCTGAGCCTGTAGAACCCAAGACTTCTTGCCTTCGATTCCTAAGAGTGCTGTGATAAAGGCATGTGCCACCTTGGTCTAACCTTAGCTAGCCAGCTACCTGATTATTGAAAACCTTTCTGTTTTCTCCTAAACTTGGTGTGATTTGACCTGAACTAGAAAGTAAGGGCTGAATTTCAAGATGAGAAGACTTAAACTCATTTCTTCTCCTCATTGCCACATATTACTTTCCCTCCCTCCCTCCTTCCTGTGGTACTGAGGAATTGAGCCTAGGGCCTATTTGTATGCAAGTGCTTTGCTGAGCTAGCTATATTCCCCAGACTTTCTTTCCAGAATTCTCTATCCCCTGGGCTCCATACAGGATCTTAAATTGTTCTGGCTGGACTTGGCACTCGTGGTTTAGCCAGGCCTTGAATTTTGTGTATTTCCCTCAGGCTCCTGAACAGCTTGGATTATTTATACCACCACATCTACCACCACATCTGGCTTTTATCTCGCAAATATTGACAACTAGATCATTATTGTCATCTCATTCTCTTTTCTCCTCCTCCTCCTCTTTTTTTTGGGGGGGGGGGGGGGTGTGGGGTGGGGTGAGGTTGTGGGGGTATAGAGGGAACTCAGTCTGTTTCTACCTTAGTGTGGCCTTCCTTTTGATTGGTAGACTTACAGAAATAAATAAGAAACTGAGATTTAGTACTTATTTGGTTGAATATATTATCTTCAAGAGACCTGTCACAAAATCTCATGCAATTCTACCCAATAGAAAGAAGAATAAATCCCATCGGGATATTAAGCGGATGCAGTGTGAGTGCGCACCTCTCTCCAAAGATGAGAGAGCTCAAGGAGAAGTAGCCTGTGGAGAAGACTGCCTTAATCGTCTCCTCATGATTGAGTGGTAGGTACAATACTCCACTTCGCTCTTAACTTTCCTAGTATGTGTCTCTAAATATGAGAAATAATTAATGAAGGGTGTAATTTTAACCTTTTCCCTATAAGTAAATGAGTATAAGCAATAAAATCTCCAGAATTTAGTAGAAAACAGATACTAAGACAAATTCCCCTGTATTGCTCATTAGATTATAGCATCTGGCACATAAGTTCTATGTGAAATAGTTCTATTGCTAATACTAACATTCTATTGATGCTTTTTTTCCCTTCCCTTCTTCCCTCCCTTCTTTCCTTCATTTCTTTTTGACTTTTGACATAATATCTATTATGTAGCTCTAGCTGCCTTGGAACTCCCTGTATAGACCAAGCTGACCTCACACAGAGGTCTGTCTGCCTCTGCCTCTGCCTCTGCCTCTGCCTCTGCCTCTGCCTCTGCCTCTGGGGCACTTGGATTAAGGTTGTATGCCACCATGACCAGCCTCTACTACTACATTTAGTTAAGTCCTCCTTTTTCTTTTGTAATACTTATGCCCTGTGGAATAAATTGTGGTAATTTTAAACTTTGATTATAAAATAAAACACTAAAATTTGAAAATGCAAAAGGTGAAGTACCATTACCCAAACCTCTGTCCCATTGTAGTATTCTCAGAAATATTAATGTGTACAATACAGGTATATGTAATATATAATACTATGTATACTTTTATATAATCAGACCTAATCAGAATTGTATACACACAAACGTACCTAATTTGTGTTTTTTCCCTTCAAGACAGGGTTTGTCTGTATAGCTCTGGCTGTTTTGGAGCTCTCTCTGTAGACCAGGCTAGCCTCAAACATAGAGATTTGCCTGCCTCTGCCTCCTGAGCGTTGAGATTAAAGTCATATGTCACTACTCCCCAGCCAAACCCACCGTGTTTTCTGTTCATAGTTGACCATAGTAACCTTCTGCTGGTACATACTTGATTAGTATAGTTTATAAAATGTTAAATATCTCTGCATTTAAAATTGCCCCCCCCCCCTTTTTTTATTGTTAAAGACAGAGTACATATATCCTTTTCTGGTTTGGAACACGCTATGTAGACTCGCCAGGCGTAGAACTCATGAGATTTACCTACTTTTCTACCTCCCATTGATAGGATTGATGTTGTGTACCACCATGCCTATCTAAAAATGTTTTATAGTTTGGTTTCTTTATTTTTATTTTATTTTTTTTATTTATTTTTGGTTTTTTTGAGACAGAGTTTCTCTGTTTAGTCCTTGCTGTCCTGGAACTCACTCTGTAGCCTCGAACTCACAGAGATCTGTCTGCCTCTGCCTCCTGATTGTTGGGGTTAATTAAAGGTGTGCACCACTACTGCCACTTGATAGTTTTAAAACTAATCTGATTGATGAAAACATTTTTTCTTATTTTATTTTTTATGTGTATGGATGTTTTTGTCTGTATTTAATATCTGCATACTAAGTGCATGCCTGGTACATGTGGAAGCCAAAAGAAGATACCCTGGAACTGGAGTTAGAGATGGTTGTTAGTTGCCATGTGTGTGCTGAAGTGTGAATTCAGATTTTCTGGAAGAAAAGCTAGTCAATCTCTCCAGCCTGACTATTTTAACATGGAAAAGTTACTAGTTTAGGCGGTGCATACTTTTTATCCCAGCACTTAGAGGAAGAACAGGCAAATCTCTGTGAGTTTGAGGCCAGTCGGTCTTGTAAGTAGGTACCTTATTTTAAATTTCTTTTTTGATGATACAGGTATTTTACCCATTTCTCATTTCAGTTCCTCTCGATGTCCAAATGGAGATTATTGTTCGAATAGACGGTTTCAGAGAAAGCAGCATGCAGATGTAGAAGTTATACTTACAGAAAAGAAAGGCTGGGGCTTACGAGCTGCCAAGGATCTTCCTTCGTAAGTTTGGTTTCAATCAGCTTTCACTTTATTTTGTGTTACTGTATTTGGTTAGGCATTTTGTAGGAAAAAGGTTTATTTCAGTGGTGTTTAGTAATGGTTATTATGTAGAATGACTTTGTTAAATTGACTTCTAGAAAATAAATAAAAAGTCCCATTTTGACCAGATAGTGGTGGCACACGGCTTTGATCCTAGTTCTAGGGAGGCAGAGGCATGTGGATATCTGAGTTTGAGACCAGTCTGCTACAGAACGAGTTCCAGGACAACCGGAGCTACACAGACCATGTCTCCAAAAACAAAACAAAAAAAGGGCAGGTAATCATTCTGGTCGGGTTTGAATCCTAGGCTGGATGGAATTCTGACTTTGGGCAGATGATCTGATTTCTTTATACTCTGTATTATCTGTCATAAGACCCACGTCACATAGCATCCGTGATCAGATTTAGTTAGGAGAATTTGCTTTTTCATAAGTGAGTGTCCTATGTAAAGTATTTTTTAGCAGTTAACCATCATTCACAGGACAACCTATGTAGATCTTCAGATTTTGTCATTATTACACATTACTTACAAAAGATACAGTTCTTTCTTTAGAAAGAAACATCTTAGGCTTGATTATTTTTACTTTATATGTATATATGTTTTGCTTCAATGTACATCTGTCTATCACTTATACCTAGTGCCAGAAGAAGTCAGAAGAGTGTATTAGATCACATGGAATTGGAATTACATATGGTTGTGAGCTGCCATTTTGTTTGCTGGAATGTTGGTCTTCTTAATTGCTGAACTATCTCTCTAGCTCCTCAAATACTGATTATAAAAATAATAATTTAACTTTTTAGGTTTAGCCATGAGTAATTAGATTGTTATTACTGAGATCTAAACATATTTGCCATGGGCTGTTACAAAAATGTATTTATTTACTGTATTTTTCTGTGCCTACTTGAGTTTTGTTGTTTATTGAGACAGGGTCTCATTGAGTAGACCAGGCTGGCCTTGAACTCACAGGGATATTCCTGTCTTCATATCCCAGTTGCTGGGATTAAATATGCGTTCCACTTGCCCAACTGAGTTTTATTTTTTATGCAATTGTTGCTTTTCCTCTCTTTTATTTAGTGCTGTGGTTTTTTCAGCCAGGATCTCATACTGTAGCCCAGGTTGTCCTACAACATGAGAAAGTTATCCTGTCTCAGTCTCTCAGAGGTTGAGATTAGGTGCTATCCTGCTATGCCCTCTCATTTATTTCACTTGTTTGATTTTTTTTTTTTTTTTCTTCTGAGGCAGGGTTTCTCTATGTAACAGTCCTGGCTGCCCTGGAACTCACTCGGTAGACCAACTGGCCTCGAACTCACAAGGATTGTCCTGCCTCTGCCTCTCAAGTGTTGGAATTAAAGGCGTGTGCCACCACCACCCGATTTTAATTTTTTTTTAAGAAAGAATTCTTATCAGTTGGCAGGGTAGCTTTAGTAAACACTGATTATAGCAATATTTGATAAACAAAACTAAATGGTTCACTTTTTGTTTTTATTTGTGTCTGTATGTGGAGGTCAGAGGACAAGAAACTTGTCGGGGAACAAGTTCTTTCCTTCTGTCATGTGTGCTTCAGGTATTGAACTCAGATGGTCATACTGACATAAGTATCTTTACCTCCTGAGACATCTCACTGCCCCTGTTTATATTCTTAAAATTGTTTCATTAGAGCATGTTTTATTTAAAGGTTAAAACTTCCAGCCAGGCTGACCGGGTATGATGTCCCATGCCTTTAATTCCAGCACTTGGAAGGCAGAGGTAGATAGATCTTGGAGTTCGAGGCCAGGCTGGTCTACAGAGCAAATTCCAGGACAACCAGGGCTACACGGAAAACTGGCTGGAGAGATGTTTCAGTGGTTAAGAGCTCTGGTTCTTGCAGAGGACCAGTTTCCAGCACCCATTTGAGAGCTCTCAACCATCTGTAACTCTGGCTTTAGGGGATTTGATTCCCTTTTCTGGCCTTAGTGAGCACCAGGCATGCACATGGCACACAGAAATGCATGCAAAAGACTAGTTGCATAAAATGAATGAATGAATATATATATATATATATATATATATATATATGAAAGATGTCAGGTCTGTAGTTGAGTCATAAGAGAATTAATTATTCTTCCTTTACTTGGTCCATGGTTTGTAGTTTGCTATTTTTTGAGCTCATCAGTGTCTTTTATTTTAGGGTTAGGGTAGGGTTTAGGGTTTCTCTGCTGCTTTGTAGCCTGTCCTGGAACTAGCTCTTGTAAACCAGGTTGGCCTTGAACTCACAGAGATTCACCTGCATCTGCCTCCCAAGTGCTGGGATTAAAGGCATAAGCCACCACCGCCTGGCTTTTTAGTGTCTTAAATATCCCTTAGGTGTTAGACGTCCGTAGTAGTACTCATTTATTTAAATCTTTGGTGTATTTATTACAGGTCCTGAACAGCTTCACTTCTTTAAGAATAAAGGTTGTCTTTCATTCTTACAGAGTATAGTTTTCTCAACCTTTATTCTAAATATTTCCTAAATGGCCTGTAGTATGCTGTCTGTCTGAAAAGCATGCAGACATATTACAATGTTACGATTTCCAGTTGGCTGTAGAGTATACATTATATAAGTTGCTGTTATTTCACAAGACCTCATTGAAGGTTACTTGTAAAACTTCATTATCCTTGTTCATAGAAGAGTTAAGCAACTTGCCATTTGGTCTTTAGGCCAAATCTAGGTCTGAAGGCATGGATGTTGCTTTATACCTTTTATATGGATAGTTTCTTCCTCTCCCCTTCCCTTCCTTCACTGCCTTTTATTGTTTTCTGGTGTGAAAGAAACAGAGTTATCTTGGGTTATTCTTGGGAATGTCCCTTTGCATAAATAAAGCTCTTCCATTGCAATTTTGTACAGCTGTATTATGCAAGTTTCTGATATGTATTCTGGGCAATGAGACCAGCCAAGAAGCCAGAGACAGATTTGATTATCATTATCATTAAAAGAACTCTTAAAGTAAGGGCAGCAGAAGGACTGCTACCATATTGAATTTTTCCTGACAATTGTCAACATGCATAGTTTCTTCAGTGCTCTTTCCTAACTTGTATAGTTTAAAAGTTTCTTAGACTCAGTGGTCTTTTAAAGAAAAGAGGTAGTTTAGGAAAGTAGTAGGTGATGTATGCTACTCAAGGGACTGAAGCAGCGGATCTCAGGTTCAAGGTCAGCCACTGTAATGAGTATATGATAAATATTTTTGAAATATTTCTTAATTTTTTTCATTTTGTAAATTTTCAGTATAGTTCCTAGGCTGGAAGTGTTACTCTTGTTTTGTAGGAACACCTTCGTCTTGGAATACTGTGGAGAGGTACTTGACCATAAAGAGTTTAAGGCGCGGGTAAAAGAATACGCACGGAACAAAAATATCCACTACTATTTCATGGCTCTGAAAAATGATGAGGTGAGCAGTGTTTATTTTGAAACACATGAAAACTGTTGCATTGGTAATGGAGTGTGTGTGGTATACTGATTGATCATTAAAGTAACAAAAATTGGGGCTAGAAGGAATTAAAAAATTAATTAGCCAGCTATGTTGACCAGGGCCTATAATTTCAGCACTGGGGAGAAGATCAGGAGTTCAAGACTATCTAGATAGGGAATTTGAGGCCAGCTTGTGCTACGTAATACTCTTATCTCAAAACAAAACAGAAAGGATCAGAACAATATATAGTTTGTATTTGTTTATGAAAGGATGGGAGAGGGTAGTGTTTATATATAAATACAAGCATACATAAAATAGTTTCTCACAAAACTTTTTGTGAGAAATGACATGTTAATGAAGTATTTTGCATTTTTGTAAATCTCTTCAGTTTGTGGCTTAGATCCTTATATCTGCCTTTATAGTCGAGGTAGAAATGCTAAGTCTAGGGACCTATCACTCAGGTCATAGAGGTATTGAGCTGTGTCACAGCACTTGTTTCAGAAGGAATTATTTCACATATGAGATTGAAATGCAGTAAATGTAAGAAATAGCTAAAAGTAGGTAAGAGAGACGACATTTTCTGTTGTTTTGAGACGGTCTCACTTGTAACTTTGGCTTACCTAGAACTCAGAAGGCTAGTTTGGATTTTCAGTGTTCCTCCTGCCCCACCTCCCAAGTGCTGGGATTAAAGACGTGGGAATTGTGGCCTAGAATTTGGCAAATAAAACAGGATGACCTTGAACTTCTGATCCTCCTGCCTCTGCCGCAATTTTTAGGATTACAGGTGTGTGCTACTATTCCTGGTTTTATGAAGTGTTGAGGGCTGAGCCCAGGATTTCTACATTCTAGACAAACACTGTAACAACTGCCCCATGAGATAATTTTGCCTTTCTGTATTCAGAAATTGTCCAAAAGGGCAGTTAACCATTTGTTACTTTATTACAGAAACTTCTCTAAAATAGGGTAAGAGGCAAAGGGATGTGTGATTTATAACCTAAAATTGCCTTAAAGGTTGCTTGCTTTTTCAAAATGCATGGATATTTTAAGATCTCATTTTAAAACTCTTAAAAAAATCACCTTCTTTACCCCAGATAATAGATGCCACTCAAAAGGGGAATTGCTCTCGTTTCATGAATCATAGCTGTGAGCCAAACTGTGAAACCCAAAAAGTAAGTTGATATAAATTTATTTAAATTTTGAAATATTTATTCAAGATTACTGTTTTGACCATTAATTTTAATTTCTGCATCAGAAGTACTCTTAATTACTTTTTATTTTATTTTATTTTTATTTTAGAATTAGTTTAGATTTATAAAAACACAAAAATACAGCATTGCAAAAATAGTGTTGCCCATATATGGTCCCGACTTGCTTTCTCCAAGTGTTGTTTTTTGTTTTTGTTTTGTTTTTTTTAGTGTAGTGTATATAATAACGGTAATTCAGTGATAATGTCCAAGGGAATTCTGATTAATCAAAAGACTTTACTATAATTTTATTTACTGTTTAAAGTAACAGTTATGTTGTCTGATGTGTGTGCACATATGTGTGCTCTTGTATGTGTGTGTGCGCACCTGCATATGCATGTAGAGGTTGGAGGAAATCTTGCAGGAGTTGAATATTTTACCATGTGTTTACACGGGATTAAATTCAGTTGATTGCTTGCTAGCAAATGCTTTTCGCCGATGAGCCATCTTTCCAGCCTTTTAATATTTTTACAGCTATAATTTTTCTGCTCTGAAGTCCAGCCCAGAAAATAGTGTTTTATTGTTTCCTTGCCTATAATTTAGATTCTGTTTCCAAAATACCGTACGTAATTCAAACTTTAATCTTATTTTCACCAAGTCCAATGACTATTGTCATATTCATACTTTTTTTGTAGTTTTTCTTTTATTTAAAAATTTGTTGTATCTGTAGGTGCTTTGCTTGTGTGTCTGTACACTAGGTGTGTGCACAGTGCCTACAGAGTACAGAAGAGGGTGTTAGGTTTACCTGGGTGCTTCACAATATACATTATAACATATACATTATAACTCCAGGTGATCTGATGATGCCTTTGTCTGACCTCTGTGGGCATACTTGCAAGCAAAACACCCATACACAGAATAAAATAAATTCTTTAAAGAAAATAAAAAAAAATCCAAGTAAATAAGCTATAGGGACAAGGAGGAAGATGAACTCAATGGAGAAAAGTGCTTGTTGTACAAATCTGATGACCTACCTGAGTTTGGATATCTGGACTCCACAATTTAAAAAGTCAGATGTGGCAGTTGGCTTCTAATTCTAGCGCTCCTATAGCAGGGTGGGAAGTGCAGACAAGGAATGACTTGGAAACTTGTGGGCTAGCTAGTCTGTGGCTAAGTGGCAGAAACAAGAGAGACCTTGCTTCAAAAGAAAGTGCAAGGCGGGTTGGAGATATGACTCAGCAGTTAAGAGTACTTTCTATTCTTATAAAAGACCAGGGTTTGATACTAGGAATTGAACTAAGTTTATGATACTTAGTGACACCAAGAATCTCCTACTTTTTTTTTTAAGGATTAAATGAGCTCATGTATGTATGTATGTATGTATGTATGTATGTATGTAAGTTTAAAAAGCAGCATTTTTTCTTTTTCTGTATTCTGGGCCTTGTATTTGCTAATCAAGCGCTTTCCATTTGGCTACATTCTCTAGGCGGTAGCCATTCATCTTATTGTATTACAGCCAGTTTATAGATACTGAATCTTACAGTCTATTAAATGAGAATGATAGTTGGTTAGTTTATTTAAGGAAAAATCAACCTGTTTGCTTTGAGAAAACACTTATTATATAAAGATCCATGTGCATAATTTACTCAGGTGATGGTCTTTGTACATATGCATGCACAAACATTAGTCAGCTACTAATGTCTGTTCTTTTCAAAACATTCCAGTGGACTGTGAATGGACAACTGAGGGTTGGATTTTTTACCACCAAGCTAGTTCCTTCAGGTTCAGAGTTAACATTTGACTATCAGTTCCAAAGATATGGGTAAGTAATGGTTTTATTCTATTTTGTTACTTTTGATATGGAAAATGGGTTTTCAGTTACAGAGATAACAATTCTCATCTATGGTATGCCATCATTTTGTTTTTCCTGTTATATGATCTTTCTGGCCACTAATGAATTTACAGTATAGGAACTATGTAATGTTCCTCTGAGCTCAATATAATAAAACTTTACTATAGGTTCGAGGATGTAGTTCAGTCGGTGGAATGCTTTCCTAGCATGCATAAAGCCCTGGTTTTGATTCCCAGCACTGAATAAAAAAACAGTGTAGTAGTGCATGCCTCATGGGACAGTCCTATATAGTTCCTCATAATGTGGTGACTCCCAACCATAAAGTTATTTTTGTTGCTACTTCAAAACTGTAGTTTTGCGACTGTTGTGAGTCATAATGTAAATATGTGTTTTTCAGTGGTCTTAGGTGACACCCCTTTGAAAAGATTGGTTGACCTCCAAAGGGGTCATGACCCACAGGTTGAGAGCTGCTGGTGTTGGAGGTGGAGGCAGTAGGATCAGAACTTCAAGGTTACTCGTGCCTGTGTATCAAGTTGAGGACAGCCCATGAGACCCTTTCTTTTAAAAAAAAAAAAAAAAGGACTCAAAACTCATTCATTATAGAAATGCCAACTCTGAACATATATGTGTGTGAAGAGTAAAATGTCCTTATTCATCTATCTTTTATCAACTTTTGGCTAATTTATTAATACTTTCAGAAGTTGGAGAGATGGCTCAGAGAGGTTAAGAGTGCTGGCTGTTATTCCAGAGAACTTGAGTTTAATTCCTTGCACTGCCAATTCCTGGCAGCTCATAACTGTCTGTAACTCAGTTTGGGTCCAAGGAATTCTACACTCACACAAGCAAAACATGAATGCAAATAAAATAAAAATAAATAACTTTTTGAAGTTTGGGTTTGGTGTTGTACTCTGATTCAAGCAGTTGGGAGGTCAAGGCAGGTAGACTTTGAGCGCAAGGCTAGCCTGGGTCTGCATACTGCATAGGAAATTCCAAGCCAGCCAGGGCTCTATAGTGGAACTGTTATTTTAGCAAGGCAAAGTGGTACATGCTTGTCTTCCCCACACTCAAAAGGCAAAAGGATCAAAGATAAATACAACTAATAAAGTTCTGGGGTGGGAATTTCAAGTAAACTATAAAACTAAAGAGTGTCCTCCTCTCCACATTATATCTTTGTGAACTTGCAGCTTTTGATGCTTATGTTAAAAGTTACACAGACTCCACTTCCTGGATATTTTAATTCCTTTAGGATAAGGTGCAATCTTCTTACTTTGTCAGTGTTTCTTACCAGTGGATTTTTTTCTCAGTACTGACATTATTTCAGATATTCCTTTACATATTTCATATTTCAGAGTTTAGTCATCTTTGAGATTCTTTCAGTTTTGAGACTGATTCTCTCCTTATAAACCAGCACAAATGTCAAGGAGTATTCTGTTCTGACTACTTGCTTTTCTTGTCATGTATTTAGGAGATAAGTTACAGATTGGATTCTAAGTAGATTCCCACTGTTTTTCTGTGCTTAGATTATCCTTTTCTTAGGACAAAGAAACTGGACATGTTCATGAATCCTTGCTTTGTTTATGAAGTGATTTTTTTTTCTTCTGATTAGTACTCTCTTTCTCTGTCTCTATACACATGCACGCACGCACGCATGCATGCACGCTAAATTTATCCTTCTACTTTTTTTTTAAACATTTTATTATTATGTATAGTGTTCTGTCTGTATGTATGCTTCCTGGCCAGAAGAGGGCACCAGATCTCATTACAGATGGCTGTGAGCCACCATGTGGTTGCTGGGAATTGAACTCAGGACCTCTGGAAGAGCAGTCAATGCTCTTAACCTCTGAGCCATCTCTCCAGCCCCTATCCGTGTACTTTTAAAGTAGTCATTTATTTTTCTTCTGGTAACTTTGGGCACAAATTGCAAAGGTAGTTTCTATCCAGGCCCATAGACTTAAATCAGTATTCTTTTCTACCTTTTCCCTTGTCTCCATGGTTTAATTTAATTAATTATTACTATATTTGGTATTATAGCAGGCCATTGAATATGAACCATTTTTAAATCAAATCTTTCCTTTTGAGTAGCTTGATGATACTGTATTTTATGGTTTTTTTTTTTTTTTAGTAATGGATCTTTTTGGTGTACCAATTAAACATACATAAATGATAATTGTATAAGCTGTGTAAGGAATTCTATCTAGCACAAACATGTAAATAGTCTCTTATTTTCATGCATCAATAACTAATCTTATAAATTGAGAAATCATTAAGTAATTGACTTGTTTTATCTAACGAGTGATAAAAGATTAGGGAAATAATGTAGCCAGTACAGATGGTGCAGACCTGTAATCCCAGTACACAGGAGGCTGAGGCAGAGGAGCTGTAGTCAAAGCTAGGCTGGGTAACTTGGAGAAATTGTCTCAGAAATAGAATGTAGAAAAGGGACTGGAAATAAAGCTTACTAGTAGGACTCTTGTCCAACTTGTGGAATCTTTGGATTGAATCTCTAGTCTAACACACACACAGAGAGAGAGAGAGAGAGAGAGAGAGAGAGAGAGAGAGAGAGAGGGCTGTGAAAAAGGAATTAATATTTTTTAAAATTGGCTATGTGTGACATTTTCTGCTTTTTTTTTAAAGATTTATTTATTATGTATACAACATTCTGCATGCATGTATGCTCACACGCCAGAAGAGGGCACCAGACCTCATTCCAGATGGTTGTGAGTCACCATATGGTTGCTGGGAATTGAACTCAGGACCTCTGGAAGAGTAGCCGGTGCTCTTAACCACTGAGCCATCTCTCCAGCCCAGGAATTAATATCTTTTACAAGGAATTTTTAGACATTTCTAGTAAAAGTAGGTTTGTAAAGAGTCTTTTAATGAATACTTTGATATTTCCTGTCGAGTGGTATGATTCTTAATGTGCTCTCACTTTTACATGCTTTATTTTCCTTAACAACAGCAAAGAAGCTCAGAAATGTTTCTGTGGGTCAGCTAACTGCCGGGGTTACCTGGGAGGAGAAAACAGAGTCAGCATCCGAGCAGCAGGAGGGAAGATGAAAAAGGAGCGCTCTCGAAAGAAGGATTCAGTAAGTGTGCCATCAGTTTTTCAGAATTTAGAATAAAAGTTTTAAGGAAATAGCCTGTTTAATGTAAAAGGAAAATCCGGGTTTTGATGAAATATTTTTGGAAAAGAGTTGTGGTTGACTTTTTATTTCATTTTATAAGAGATTAGAATAAAGTACTGGAAACTTCTAAAGTATGCCAAAAATTCCTTACTTTTTCTAAGCTTGTCTTTGTTCAGGGTTGTGTGTACACACACACATTCTACAAGTATGAAGGTTAAAGGACAGTTTGCAGGAGTCTGTTCTCTATTTACAAGTTGGTCCCAGGAATCAAACTAAGGTCATCTTAGTTTGCAGCGAGCACCTTTACCTTCTGAGCCATCTAACTTGACCCATATGTTTTTCATTGAATAAACATGCCAGTTTACTATGTTATACACATTTGGAGCATTTGTTTGGTTTTTTTTATTATTTTTTTTAAATATTTATTATGTATGCAATATTCTGTCTTGTGTGTGTGTATGCATGCCAGAAGAGGGCACCAGACCCCATTACAGATGGTTGTGAGCCACCATGTGGTTGCTGGGAATTGAACTCAGGACCTTGGAAGAGGAAGCAGTGCTCTTAACCTCTGAGCCATCTCTCCAGCCCTTGTTTTTAATTAATATTTATTATATATTCAGTGTTCTTCCTGCGTGTATGCCTGCAGGCCAGAAAAGGGCATCAGATCTCATTACAGATGGTTGTGAGCCACAGTGTGGTTGCTGGGAATTGAATTCAGAACCTCTGGAAGAGCCGCTAGTGCTCTTAACCACCAAGCCATCTCTCCAGCCCTGGGTTGTTTGTATTTGCAATCATGAATGTGACTGTATTGCGCACCTTAGGCATTTCCTGATGATACATATGTACAGAAGGTTTTCTGTGCTTTATTCTTAGTGGAATTGCTGGTCAAAGGAAATACAACAGTTTTGTGTTTTTAGCAGTGCTTTGGGTTCTTTATTTTATATTTTCATTAGCGTTTTGCTTTGTTTTTGTTTTTGGAGACAGGGTTTCTCTGTGTATCCCTGGCTGTCCTGGAACTCACTCTGCAGACCAGGCTTGCTTCAAACTTAGAGATCCACGTCTATACTCCTGATTACTAGGATTAAAGGCTTGGCCATCATACCCGGCTAGGCCAGCTTTTTAAAGAACATTATTTTTATGTATATGAGTGTTTTACCTGCTTGTGTGTCTGTGTACCACATGTGAGTCTGGTGCCTATGGGGGCCAGAAGAGAGCATCAGACCCCTGAAATTAGCATTGCATACTGTTGTGAATCACCGTGTGGGTCCTCTGGAAGAGCACCTAAGGTTTTTAACTGATAAGCCATCTCTCCAGCTCTAAATGGCAGTCTTTAAATTTTACATTTACCTTAAATTCCAGATTAGCTTGTGAAAGTACATATACTTGAATGACATAATCTATTTTCCTGCTTCACTTATCCTTTTCCATCCAGTTTCTCCTTTTTTTGTCTTATTGTTATTTGGTGTGGGGGGCTGTGCCTGGCGAATTCTGATGACAGTTGCAGGCATTCATTTTCTTTTTCTACCCTGTGGGATAGAATTCAGTTTGTTAGACATGGAGCAGGTGTCTTTACACATTGAGGCGTGTCACTGGTCTGGCACTTATTGTATCGCTTCGTTAGGCCTCAAAACTTGAAAGTCTCCTGTTTCAATTTCCTGATCTTGGGCCTGATTCACCCTGTCCAGTAATGCAGAGTGCTGAGGAACTGAACCCAGAGCCTCAAACCATATCCCCAAGCCTGAAACAATTTCTTATTCACATAGTGGAATGAAGGAAATGCTTTTCAGATTGATTTTTATCAATTTATATTTCTTTTTTGTTTATTTAATCTCCACCACTTTTAGCTAATTTGTATTTCAACAGTAATTTTATATTATCAAATATTGTGTTTACCTGCTTTTCTTTTCTTCCTTCTTCCCTTCCTCCCTCCCTCCTTCTCTCTTTGCTTACTCCTCAACTTCCATTGCTAATAATACAGGAATGGTGCTGTGTGTGTGTTCCCTGTATTTCCCCCACCCCCATTCTACTAGCATGGTTCTTTTGTGATCTTACTTTTCATTTTCTAAATTGCTTGTGAAACTGAGCATTTTTCCTCATTGTTTGAATAAATGACTGGATTGAACTTGTTTTATAATTAGATATTTTCTTTGCTGTGGTAGGTGGATGGAGAGCTAGAAGCGCTGATGGAAAATGGTGAGGGCCTCTTTGATAAAAACCAGGTTCTCAGTCTATCCCGGCTCATGGTTAGAATTGAAACTCTGGAACAGAAACTTACTTGTCTCAAGCTCATTCAGGTAAGCACTTTAATACTAATTTATTTTTATTTCTGAATTTGGGGTGGGGTGCTTAAACTACAGTCTGGCTGTTAGAGAAAAGTTTATCTTGTTTTAAATGGACATGCAAGTTATTTAGGATTTTGAAAGCTTATACCCTTGAAAATGGCTAGCAAATTGCATATTATTAATAGCAGAGTTGATTTGCTTTTCCCTTTAGTTAAAAGCACATGCTGGGATTTATTGTAATAATTCATGGTACTTGTTATAGCTTTCTCCTTTCCTACCAGTTACTAATATATCAAAACTATTTTACTATAGATCTCAAAAAGAAAGACTTTTAGCAGTCATCTCATGTATTCCAGTTTACTATGACATAAGAAACAGATAATAAAATTATCTAAAAAAAACTAGGAGGATTTATGTATTTACTTACTTCCTTATTTAATTTTTGAATTGTTACTTTGTGTGTGTGTGTGTGTGTACTTGTGGAGATTAGTGGAAGATCCAGTTCTCTCCTTTGACCATGTGTGAGACTTGGGGATTGAGTTTGGGTCATTAGGCTTACAGGCAAGCACCTTTAACTGCTTGAATCATCCTGACAGGACCACTACTGAATTTCATTGCAAACGATATGATAATATAGTAATCATTTTCCACTTTAAGTCAAGTTCAAGTGTGCTATCAGAGTTGTGTGTGTGTGTGTATTTTTTCCAAGACAGGGTTTCTCTGTGTATTGCTGGCTATCCTGGAACTTCCTCTATAAACCAGGCTGGCCTTAAAATCTGAGATACGCCTGCCTCTGCCACCCAAGAGCTGGGACTAAAGGTGTGAACCACCATCAGAGATACTGTTTTCAGTTGTGTAGTTTTGTTCCTTTAGTTAAATTTATAAGAGACTTAAAAGTAGAAGAGAAGAGGGTCTCATTGGAAAGAAGTAAAACAGACGGGGAGGGAGGCAAGAACAGGTAATTAGGAATGAGCTTGACAAAAATACATTAAAGGTCAAAATCTTTAGATATTAAAATTTTTATTGTATCTGTTAGATGTATTAATTGTAGTTAATAAAAATGGAGTTTCTAGGATGTATGTATGTGTGTGCACTGATTGAAGTAAACAGTTAATTCTCACCATGGCCTCTTGTAACATTTGACTGTCATTGTCTCCCTGACACTTTACATCATGCTCTTTTCCTTCCGTGACAGAATACACACTCTCAGTCCTGTCTCAAGTCATTTCTGGAGCGTCATGGGTTGTCGTTGCTGTGGATCTGGATGGCAGAGCTTGGTGATGGCCGGGAAAGTAACCAGAAACTTCAGGAAGAGGTCAGTTCACACAATCCCACATTTCTTAAAACTGCTTCCTTTGATTGCTTTGTTGGAGGGGTTGTGACATGGGTGATTATTAATTTAATACTATGAGATTAATATCAAATAATAAAAATATTTATTACACCTATATCATTTCTGTATCTATAAATTTACATATATTTTGCTTTGGTAGTAAGTTTGCCTTTGGTTTTCCCCATAGTATCTTTTTTTTTTTTTTTTTTTTTTTTTTGGAGACAGGGTATCGCTGTATAGCCTTGGCTGTCCAGGAACTCACTAGATCAGACTGGCCTCAGACTCACAGAGGTTCATTTGCCTCTGCCACCCAAGTGCTGGGTTTAAAGGCACGGGCCTCCACCACCCGACTCCCCGTAGCATCTTCAAGTCAGCTTTATGTACTGGGAACTTTAAGTGAGATACATTTCTTTATTTATTATGCATACAATATTCCGCAGGCCAGAAGAGGGCAGCAGACCTCATTACAGATGGTTGTGAGCCACCATGTGGTTGCCGGGAATTGAACTCAGGACCTTTGGAAGAGCAGGCAATGCTCTTAACCACTGAGCCGTCTCTCCAGCCCCCAGACCATTACTTTTAAATTATGGGAAAACACAGAAAATTTGAATTTTGGAGTTCTTAAAAATTGACAAGAATTAGAATATTCTGAAAATCAAAGATGTCTTTTCAAAGGTCTAAGTAAGATTAATTGGCAGCATTATTAGTGGATTTGTAGTGTTTACCATAAAATTAATATTTTTCTGACCTTAGGTAGTTTTTTTTTAAATTATTCATCTTAATAATTGAGTGTTCTATTTGCATGTACAACTTTATATGAGAAGAGGGTATCAGATTCTACTGTAGATGTAGCAAAGAGGCTGCTAGTTAGTTCCCGGCCACTTAGCCCCAAAATAATAAACACGGAAGCTGTATTAAGTCATTGCTTGGCCCATTAGCTCTAGCTTCTTATTGGTTAACTCTTACATATTAATTTTTCCCATTTCTATTAATCTGTGTATTTCTATTACCATGTGACTGTGACTTGCCGTGTAAAGTTTCAGCTTGTCTGTCTTTGGCAGAGCTTCATGGCTTCTCCCTGACTCCACCTTTCTCCCAGCATTCAGTTTAGTTTTTCCTGCCTAGCTCTGCTCTGCTATAGGTCCAAAGCAGTTCTTTATTAACTAATGGTATTCACAGCATATAGAGGGGAATCCTACATCATGTAGATGGTTGTGAGCCTATCATGTGGTTGCTGGGAATTGAACTCAGGACTTCTCCTGGAAGAGCAAGCAACCAGTGCTCTAAACGGCTGAGCCACCTCTCCAGCTCCTGATAGGAAGCTTTAAAAAAAAAAATCATAATTTATACTATAACCCCAAAGTCAGTTATGCAATAAAAACACTTTTCAATTATTTATTTATTTATTTTAGTCTAGGTTTTTCTATGAATCTCTGGCTGGGCTAGAACTCGTTCTGTAGGTAGATCAGGCTGGCCTCAAACTCACAGAGAGATCCACCTACCTCTGTCTCCCCAAGTCCTGGGATTAAAGAAAGGTGAGCACCAACACCTGGCTATATTTGAATTTTTTAAATGTGGAAATTATCATTTAAATACATGGTGTTTTATGGTTCCCAAGATTCTGTTACAGTATCTTGGGGAATTTTATAGAAAAGGAGATTGCAAATGAGGTCTAGTACTTTTTTTTAAGCTGCATAGTTTTGGGAATTCTTTCCTTGTAGAGAGTCTTTATCAGTCACATGTAGTGGTTGAGTTGTCATTATGTCATTGCTCTATACTTTTTTATTGTAGATCAGACTTAATAAAAGTTTTTCTTCTTAAAAAGAAATAATGTTACAACCTTCAACTGCATCTATATTTGTGAAGATATAGGTCTTAATTTAGTAAGACAGTACCCAAAATGTAGTATTCTATGAATTCTTACCTATTTAAAAGGTTAACTGTAAAGCTGGGCGGTGGTGGTGCATACCTTTAATCCCAGCACTTGGGAGGCAGAGGACAAAGGATCTCTGTGAGTTCCAGGCCAGCCTGGTCTACAAGAGCTAGTTCCAGGACAGGCTCCAAAGCCACAGAGAAACCCTGTCTCGAAAAAAGAAAAACAAAAACAGCTGTACAAATAATAAGATTAATTTTCTATTATGTTTAATCAGATTATAAAGACGTTGGAGCATTTACCTATTGCTACTAAAAATATGTTGGAAGAAAGCAAAGTACTTCCAATTATTCAACGCTGGTCTCAGACCAAGACTGCTGTCCCTCAGTTAAGTGAAGGTGATGGATATTCCAGTGAGAATACATCACGTGCTCACACACCGCTTAATACACCTGATCCTTCCATCAAGCTGAGCACAGAAGTGGATACAGAGACTCCCAAGAAACTCATGTTTCGCAGGCTTAAAATTATAAGTGAAAACAGCATGGACAGTGCGATCTCAGATGTGACCAGTGAGCTAGAATGCAAGGACGGCAAAGAGGACCTTGACCAGTTAGAAGCTGTCACTGTAGACGACGATGACGACTTGCAGTCACAGCCGCTACTCGCACGACAGCTGTGTGAGTCCAGAGTTGAGAGTGAAACTAGCATGGAAGGGAGTAAATTACCCACGTCTGAACCAGAGGCTGACGTCGAGGCAGAGCTCAAAGAAAGCAGTGGAACAAAACTAGAAGAAACTATTGCTGAGGAAACACAGTCCCAAGATGAAGAGGAGGGTGTGTCTGATGTTGAAAGTGAGAGGAGCCAAGAACCACCTGATAAAACAGTGGATATAAGTGATTTGGCCACCAAGCTGCTAGACAGCTGGAAAGACCTAAAGGTAAGAAAACACTTTTCTCTTTTTTTTCTTTTTCTTTTTTGTCAATGTAACTGTTTACTCAGAATCAGACTGCTGCAAACCTGAATAAAACTGACAGCATCTCTAGCCATGAGTATTTCTGAAAAGTGGATTGTAATCTCTTAGGTCTTGAGATTTAATGATAAATGTCTCCAGTGTTCTGAAGCCATACCAGTCAGACTGTTATCCAGATTGTTGCCCTTTTCTCTCACTGGGAAAAGTACATCATATTGGTGATTTTATTAATTTAAGGGCTCTTCACGTAAAAGTAAACAAAGCAAAATCTTTTTAGTGTTAAACTTACTTTGTATGCAATGACAGCAGATGTTTAAATTATTTAGAAATCAGCTGGATGGGTTAATAGAAAATTAACAATGAAATTCATTGGAAACCCCTGATAATTTAGGAACTTTTTGTTATAAAATGATTATGAAATTTTATTCTAGAAAAAACATCCATAACCCTAGTTTATTTGCCTTTGTTTTTTAAATAGGCCTATACTTAAGTTCTTCTTCTTCTTTTTTTTTTCTTTTCTTTTTCTTTCTTTTTTTTTTTTTTTTTTTTTTTTTTTATAAAACATGTTGTCTGGAGGGGAAGCCAAGCTTGGTGGTGCGCTCCTTTAATTCCAGCACTTGGGGAGGCAGAGGACAAAGGATCTCTGAGGTTAAGGCCAGCCTGGTCTACATAGTAAGCTGTAGGGTAGGTAGCTGGGGCTGCATACATCGAGAGACCAATAAATATCTCAGTTTATCTCAGTATATAGCCAGGTGGTGGTACATGCCTTTGGAGGCAGAGGCAGGTAGATGTGTGTGTGTATTTGTATGTATACTCATTCTTGATAAGGAATGCAATAAGATATATAGAATTTGTCTTTCAGAAAACCCAGTCTGGATCTTGAATGAGTGTGGATGTATAAAAATTTGAGCATATTAGAACTGATGGTTCTCTTCAGTTTAAGTGCTCTGGGTCTGGGATCCAGGTTCTAAGGACCCTATGGGAACAAGTTATTTCCTACCTTTTGTTTTTCTGTTCATCCTTTCTTCTCTCAGAATTGAAACAATCAGATAAATAGCAATCCAGTTTTGTTTTGTTTTTGTAGCAAGGTGAAACTGCAAAGCTTATCACATTAGATCATGTGATTTGACCCTGTAGAACTTAGACAGAACCCAGTGGGTAATTGGTTGTGTGAGGTGCTTCCTGCTTACCCTGTTGAGATATTTGCATATACCAGTCTGTGTTTTTACTTATGTAAGTTACTCTTTGATCACTTAAAATTTAGCATAAACTCGGCTTTATTTAATGCGAAACCTGAATTTTTTTAATAAATATAAAAGGTGTCGGTGGTGGTGGTGCATGCCTTTAATCCCAGCACTTGGGAGACAGAGGCAGGTGGATCTCTTGAGTTAAGGCCAGCCTGGTCTACAGGAGCTAGTTCCAGGACAAGCTTAAAAGCTACAGCAAAACCCTGTCTCGACAAACAAAGCAAAACAACAACAATAACAAAAATAGATGAGTAAATATAAGAGGAGTGTTGATAGTAAGTCTGTTTGTAATGCCATGTATCAGATATCAGGAATCACAGTTGCAGTTAGATGAGAGATAGTAGGATGGTGTCCTGGACCTTTATTTAGTTAAAGCCTGCTTTGTGACAGCACAAGGGTCCTAAAAGAAGTTCCTCGGATGTTTGGAGGTGACAGCAGAGTCTGCATGATGGAAATAATTTAGTAATGACGGTAGAGGTAGGAGCCGGTACACAAATGAAAATGTTAAAATCATACAAAGCCATAGTTTCATAGAAGAGAGAATGCTAATGTAAAGCCATTGGTTTGCCGAGAAATATATTGTTATAATCTCATACTTTGTTTAAAATCTGTAAGATGGGACTGGAGAGATAGCTCAACGGTTTAAGAGCACTGACTGTTCTTCAGAGGACCAGGGTTCAATTCCCAGTGCCCACATGGTGGCTCACAACTGTCTATAACTCCTGTTCTAGTTCCACTTTCACACAAGCAAAACAAGTGCACATAAAATAAAAATAAATAAAATTTAAAAAAATCTGTAAGATGTAAGGCTTTTGATATCCGTGTATTAGTTTGTATCTGTGATTGTAAATGTGTGGTTTATTCTCTAGGATGTATGTAGAGTGTTTAGATAGAACTGGAATAATTAACCTTACTCTCAACACCCATTGTTCAGCCCTACAAAATAATTTTTTCTTCTTATCCTTTGAACTAACTCAAAGATCAGAGTTATTTCACAATAATGTGTAGATTAATGATCTTCTTGACTTTAGGTTTATCTTTTTATTTATATTTAAAATAAATTCTTAACCGGTGGTGGTGTACACCTTTAATCCCAGCGCTTGGGAGGCAGAAACAGGTGGATCTCTGTGAGTTCGAAGCCAGCCTGGTCTACAGAGCAAGTTCCAGGACAGGCTCCAAAAGCTACAGAGGAACCCCCCTGTCATGAAAAACAAACAAAAACCTAAATAAATAAATAAATTCTTAGATTTCATGCTTGGTTTTTATCAGAGTTCTTAACATCAAAGGAGTAATTAAATAGAAATCTCTCCTTTTTAAAAACTTGTTTGGACATTTCACTGTGAACTGTGATGTTTTGTTACATTTTGATGTTGGGGTTGTTAATTCTTCTTTTAATTAGCTTTTACCATGAGTCTGGTTTTTAAATTCTGATTATTATTTTTAACTTTTACATTTGGTTAGGAGTCTGAAGTCAAGAATTGATAAATTGTATATGTTTTAGAGAAACATACTGATTTAATGTGGTTATTGTGTACCATACTATCCCGGCATTAAAAGAGTTAACTACTTCTGTCTTACTTCACCTATGTGTTCAAGTAAACATTAGCTGAAGCAAAAATGTCTTATTCTTTCAACCTTACTAAGCACCTGTGGCCAAGTACTGTGTTATTTACTGATATTTAGTTCATACTAAAATGCATTGATTGTGGATCTTTTGGCCATTCTAACTCTTCCTGATCTTGTGGGGCTACTATAACATTACTGGACATGTATTCCAGTTGTCATTTCTGCATTGGATGGAGTAAAGAACTGCACAGGATTACTTCATACTCTTTGATCTTGGTTTTGCTGTGAAGACAGACTATAGGGATCATCAAAAAGAAAAGAGAAAAAAAAGTCAGAGGGTGGGAGGGAAGGGAGTGAAGCTTCATGAATTACTCTTTGTCCTCACAGATCTGATGATGATCCCCCTTGTAACTTGAACCATTTCCATCTAGCTTCTCAGGGCAGCAAGGAGCTTGTTAACATCACCAGCTGACCATGTGTCTCCTTTTCTCAACTCCATTTTCAACTTCGTGCTGAAGAAAAACGTGAACCTAGCGTGCATTCTGTGAAGAAGCAGGAAGATGGTTGGGAAGTTGGATGATGCATGAAAAATATAATAGGTGAAAGGAGGACAGAGGTGGTTAACTCACTGGCGCCGGCATTATTTTGGTGCGACCATTGCCAACAATTGTTGTCGTTCCGGGAAAATCCGTACTTCTGGCGAGAAAGGATTAAGTGAGCTGCTTTTTCTATACCTTATATTCATAGGATCACTCCCTAGGCTTGCAAGACATTGACTATACACATTTCTCATAAAGTAGCCCTCACATAACCTAGCACATTGCACTTACAAACGTGTTCATCTTCACATGCAGATTTACTAGGCTGCATTTTTAGCAGGGCCATGTTCATCTCTTTCTGTGTGAAAGAGGAATTGCTATGCATCATGTGTCCTGCTGAAAATGTAGCCTAGATTTCACAAGGCAAAGCAGTGACTGCAGTTGATAATTATAACTTGACTGGGAAAATCTTCCTTCTGTTGGATCATATGAAAAGGAGGTAAGGTTCTCATGAATTTGGCAGCTTGGATTACTGTTAACGTCAAGAGATTATAATAATTAGTAATTTAAGACTTTCTTTACAAACACTTGAATATAGGATGTACCTTTCACCTTCTGGTCACCTTGGGTAGTTCTGTTTCTACCTGGATTAGATAATTTGGGGACAGAAGCTTCTTAGAAGTAATAAGTTAATACTCATTAATGACTACTCTTATTCTCTTAATTCATCTTTTGTTGATACTACCTTTACCTTATAAATATACAATTTTAGCCAAAGGTGGTGGTGCAGATCTTTAATTCCAGCCCTCAGAAGGCAGAAGCAGGATAGAGTCTGTGAGTTCAAGGCCAGCCTAGTCTACACAGTGAGCTCTGGTACAGCCAGGGCTACAGAGAAACCCTGTCTAAAAAAACAGAAACAAACTAACAAAAAAGACGCAACAGTGTTTGGTCAGAAAGCTCCATATTAAACTTTGTATAGGAAGTTGAACTGTCTACCTAAACTGAATGATTTTGAGTTAGTGAGATTTCACTCCACCATTAGTATTGTCTGCAAAAACAGGTTTGTACATTTGGAACTGAAATTGTATGTCCTGAGCCTCTGATAAATTTGATAAGTCTTGAGTAAAAGGATAAAGGAGGATATGAGCCTGTATAGGGTACTCAGGGAATGCTGTTTTAGATGGTGCTGCTAAGTATCTTGTTTGTCTATGCATTTGATTTTGGGTTTTTTTTTTTTTTTTTGGAGTCAGGGTTTTTCTGTAGTTTTGGAGCTTTTCTGAAACTGTAGATCAGGCTGGTCTTAAAGTCACATGAATCTGTCTTGCCTCCCGAGTGCTGGGATTAAAGGCATGTTCCACTGCTGCTCAGCCCTTGTTTTGTTTTGTTTTGAGAGACAGGGTCCAACTATAATAATCCAGATGCTAGCATTAAAGGTGTGTGTAATAGACATATGCCACCACTCACAGCAGTGAGCCCCTTCCCCCCCATACATTTTTTTTTTAAGGTAGGGTCTCATTATATAGTTCTTGCTGACCTAGAACTCATTATCCACTGCTTCTACCAAAGGCATATATCATCATCCCTGACTGAGGTCACTTTTTTATTTTGTAGTCCACTTTGTTACTGAAACTACTTTTATCTGAATAGTAGTGGTTCAGCTTGTTCCGTGGTAGCCTGTGATCCTCCAGAGACGGAGAGAAAAGGATCATGAGTTGGAAGCCAGCCTGGCTACATAGTAAAATGTAGTCTCAAGAGACAAAAATATCAACTAGAGATTTGGGGCACTACCTGTTTTTTTTTTAAAGTGTGGCTGTGCTCCTTGCTTATTTATATATTGATTGTGGCTGCTGTAGTTGTAAACTTTGGTAATAGCCACGGAGATGGGATAGATTATAGAGATTCTAGTATTTGTCTTGTCCTTTACAGAAAAACATTTACCAATACCTATTTCAATGATAAAAAACAGAATTTGACTGCCTTAAACAAAGTCACTTTTACTTTACACATTTGGATGACCTTTAAAATCTGTTTTCTCAAGACAGTAGTCATGTTTCTATTGCTGTGAAGTTAGTTTTTGTTGTTACATCTTGACTTTGTTTAGGAAAAGATAGTTTGAGTGTAAGTCTGTATGAGCAACAGGAGAGTAATAGACATTATAGAGAGAGCATCCTAGTGAGAAAAACCTCTAAGGAATGTTGTTGCTCCTTGTACCATGATTGAACCAGTCAGTGACTTGAGACTTTTCTAGTGTAGGTTAAGCCATATAAGTTTTCTAGTTATTAAGTTTTTAATTTTAAATAAAATTTTAGTCTTAGAAACATTCAAGAACGTTCTGTATGCATTCTGCATGAAAGTCATATTCTAGTGATAAGTACATAGAAAATTGGCTAAACATTTTCCTAGGTCCTTTATTCAGATTTTGCAATGTTAATATTTTCCCAGTTTTTCACTATAATTTTCTCTAAGTTTTATTTAAGTTTTTCTGTTCCTGACTTTGGGGGGGGGGGTGCACACCTTAATCTCAGCACTTGAGCGGCAAAGGCAGAGGCAGGTGGATCTCTGTGAGTTCAAGGCCATCTGGTCTACAGAGCGAATTCCAGGACAGCTAGGGGTACATAGAGAAACCCTGTTTCAGCAACAACAACAACAAAAAAGATAAATGTTCCTAGCAGGAATATTATCATGTTGTTCTTATAATACTCATTGGTTCTGTTACTGACATTGTCAGCTTCAATCACATCTCTAAGGCGTCTGCTGGGCTTCTCCAAAGTTATTATACACCAGTGGATGGTGACCTATGCTTGTAATCCCATCACCAGGAGGGATAAAACACCCTCAGGTAAAGCCTTATCCTAGGATAAAGGGTCCTGATAAAGGCCAGCCTGGGCCACATAGTTAATTCCAGGCCTTTGTGACTACACATTGAGATGCCGTCTCCCCGTCACTTAGATGAAAATAAGACAAAACCAAAAGAAAAAACACAGCACACAAAGAGCTTTGGAAATAGGTCTTTTTGATTGAATATATCCATTGAATTTAGCATTAAGTTATTTGCTTGAGTCACTGATGATTGCTTAACAGTATTTTTAGACACATGGATGCTTGTTCTATTTGGTGGATTAGGCTGCATTAATTTCAATATTTGATGCTTAAACTGCCTCATATTTGACTGGCGAAAACTACTTCTGTATCATTTTGATGTGTTTTTCTTTTTTAAAATTTCTGACATAGCATGCTGTTCCAGGTTCAATTTATATTTGCCGTTCCTAGCTCTTAGTTAGCCATTTTTTCAAGTACTTACTTGTTCTGGTGGGAAATTTTATATATGTAGATTTTTTGATTAAAAAATTATTTGCCACCAAGCCTGAGGACCTACCTGAGTTTGATATTTTGGAACCCACATGATGGAAGAAGAGAACTAACTCCCAAGCATTGTCCTCTGTACTCCATATATGTGTTATGGTTTGCACACCCATATACACATACGTTCACACAAATAAGTAGATTTCTTTCATTCTACAGGTTAAATAGATCATTTAGTATCTGATCTAGCATTTTTAATGCACCCCCTCATCTTGTCTTGCTTTTACTCTTAAAACATACTATTGTTGCTCTCATTCTTTGCTTTCAACATATTATCCTTCATTATCTTTTAGAATTGTAGATGAGATTTAGAGGACTCTGGAGTACCATTACATAACCCCCTTACTAGGAGTGCTAATTTACATAAAGAACAAAACCTAGGGCTGGAGAGATGGCTCAGTAGTTAAGAGCACTGGCTGCTCTTTCAAAGGTCCTCAGTTCAATTCCAGGTAACCACATGGTGGCTCACAACCATCTGTAATGAGATCTGGTGCCCTTTTTAGCTTTTTGAGACAGGGTTTCTCTGTAGCTTTGGAGCATCTTCTGGAACTCACTCTGTCACCCAGGCTGGCCTCAAACTCACACAGATCCGCCTGCCTTGATTAAAGGTGTATACCACCACTGCTCAGCACAATAAAAAATAAATCTTGAACCAAGCTTATAGAACTGACCGTTATGCCTGTCTCATCTTGCCCAACAATTTTTCTTGCATATGAGCAATGTGATCTGTCATATATTCACTTTTCCATATCTTCAGACATACTGTTCACCTAGTTTAGAGTATATAGGCTTGTAGACCAGGCTGGCCTTGAACTCACAGTGGCTAGCCTCTGCCTCCAAAGTGTTGGGATTAAAGCCATGTGCCACCACCGCCTGGCCATTTATAATGTACTTAACAGATTATAAAAATTACTTGCAAAATAATTACTTGAATGTATATTAATTTCTTCTTTCTAAACATGCATTTTCAAAGTCATGAGCCATTTAACGTTTTTTTATTTTTGAAGTGGGATCTTGCAATGTTTACCTGGAACTTGCTTTGTATGCCAGCCTATGCCACATTTGTGTCTCTGTCTCCTGGGTGCTGGGATCATGGTTTCTTAATGCTTAAAATAAGAGTTTATATTTCTTCCGTTATCATTGTAGTACTGGACAGAGTAAGTTCCCTCTTAATTGTAGTCCCCTAACAGCTGATATTGTATTCAACATCAAAGATAGTCTTCTGGAAATATACCTTTCTTCGTGTCAATGTTCTTTACATTTATTTTTTTAATGATTCCACATTTACCCTGTTGGTTACATTTTTCTTAATGTCTCTTGTGTGCACAGCATAGTCTGACCGCCACCTATGTCTGCCATTTGCTCTCAGATCATTCTAGTCATGGTCTGCTTCTATCCTTGTTCTGTCTTTCTTTTTCTTAAAACGTTTGCTTTTCTTCTAGATTTCTAAGTTTCTTCCTTTCCCATCGGAAATGTTTCTTCTTTTCCAAGACAGTGTTTTTTCTGCCCTTTGTATATATTCTCATCACATCCTTTCTATATAACAGATGACATTTCACAGTAGTATTTGGAGCAAAGACAGTAATAGCTTTTGTCTTAGCCCCTTATAGGCTCCCTCTCCAGTATTTTACTTAGTCTCTGTGAAGAGCCTGTTACATATTAGTTTGGCACTTTGTAAATACTTGAGTGAAAAAGTGAAGTCCGCGCCGGGCGGTGGTGGCGCACGCCTTTAATCCCAGCACTCGGGAGGCAGAGGCAGGCGGATCTCTGTGAGTTCGAGACCAGCCTGGTCTACAAGAGCTAGTTCCAGGACAGGCTCCAAAGCCACAGAGAAACCCTGTCTCGAAAAACCAAAAAAAAAAAAAAAAAAAAAAGTGAAGTCTGTATTTCTTTAGTCTCTAGTGTAAGTTTTGTGTTTGATAGGTAATCATGAAATATTTACCCGGATATCATGTGATCTTTTCAGCCTGTGAGGTATGTGGTGGTGTTTTTATCCGCTGAAAAACAAAACCAAGAAGGACCATGAAGTTATGATTTAGTTTGAGCTGACTCAGATCTTCTGATTTAAACCTTATATTCATCTGGTCTTTATTCTGCCCCAAATAATACTGATTTCTTTGTTCTTGCCTAGCAGCCCATGGAATTGTGTAATTGTTGTTAAATATGTGCCACACGTTTTTCAATCTGCATCTGGTTTAGAGACTGAGTGAGGTTCTTTCTTCAGTTGTCACAACCATCACCTCAGTGTTTGCCTAAGTCTCTGCTCACCCTTAATGTTGTAGTGTTTTTCAGCCTGTGATCTGTGATTGAACATTGAAGGACATTCATAACTTTTGTTATAAGGGCTTGTAGCTAGAACGGCTTCTCTAATAAGTAGGTCTATAGATGTCAGATGGGAAAGAAATGGACTGTGCTCCCTTAAAAGGTGTTTTGGGATGACTGGGCGTCAGTGGGGTCCACTCTTAACTTCAGCAGGACTGTGGTGAGTTTTTGATTGGTTTGAGAAACAGTTTCTCTGTGTAGCTCTGGCTGTCCTGGAACTCACTCTATAGACCAGGCTGACCTCAAACTGGCAGAGATCCTCCTGCCTCTGCCTCCCAAGTGCTGGGATTAAAGGCGTGCGCCACCACCCTCCGTGTACCTGTGGTGAGTTTTATGTTTAAAACATTATAGGAGATATGATTACATTTGAAAAGTGTGAGGAAAAGCTTAAGCGCTTTTTTTTAAATCTCTGACTATATGTACTCTGTCTCTTTAAAAGACTTTACCCTTTTTTATACCCGTTTTTTTGTCTCCCAAGCCTACATACATTTATCCAACACTGTGACCCATTTAGAGGTCTTTTATGTCTGAATCTGTCCTATTGTGAACCTGTAATTCTTTACTGTCCAGGAGCACTTCTTAAAATGGTAAGTGCTTCTTAAAAACTTAAGTTGTGCCATTAGTAGGGGTAATACGGTAACACCTGTTTGCCTGCCCAGTCTGAAACTTAAGCTGCGCTATTATTATGGTTTAATACGGTAGTTCTTGCCTGTGCTCTGCACTGTCCAGCATGGTGGAGCCGATTGCACCTCTGAGCCATGCACAGTGCCCCAATTCCAAGCACACAGCCAGTATGATCTGTACACACATGCACATGTGCACACTGTACGTTAACATAAAATATCCTCTTACAGAACAGATACCATACATTATTTTGTTCTGATAAATGTTTTGGCTTAAGAATAGTCAGTATTAAGTATTTTTTCATTTCCAGAAATATTATTTCATTTATGGTTGAACCCAGGGCTTTGTATATGGTAGACAACCTCTGAACTATATCTGTAGTTTTTCCAAAATGTTTTAGAAATTGTTGCATACTTCATTATAATTCTACTTTTAGATTATATTCCTAGCAGCTCGTTTGTGACTTTTGTTGTGGGGAAGGGTGGTACTGAGGATCTTGACTTGGGGACATTATGCCACTCACATCTCCAGCTCATTTTGTTGGTTTTAGTTTGAGATAGGGTTTGTTTCACTCATTGCCCAGGCTTCCTTTAACTCACTCTGTAGTCTAGGTTGGTCTTGAATTTTCAGTCCTCTTGCCTCACCCTTCCAAATAGCGAGGTTGTTTTATTAAAGTACTATATTGTTTTACAAGAAGCTTCCAAGTACTTTTCAAAACTACTAAGGAAAAAAAAGTAGGTCCTGCAATCTAGTAATTGTAGGTAACTTGTTCAGATGGTTAGGAATAAGAAAACAGCTTGTTGTGAACGCATGCCTTCAATCCTAGGGAGGCAGAACTGTGAGATAAAAGCCAGCCTGATCTACATAGTTTATTCAGGATAGCCAGAACTACAGAACTATATAGAGAAACCTCCTGAGTGCTGGGATTACAAGAATGCACCACCATACTTGGCTGTGTGGAGCCTAAGTTTTGTTCATACTAGGCTAGCATTCTGCCAACTGAGCTGTACCCCTGCCTATCCAATGCATTTTCTATTCTTGTAGTTTCTCCGAATCTTATCAACATAAGACTGACTGTCTTCTAGCCCATAGCTTTTTTCTTATATTTTTTTAGTTATTAAAAATGTATTATGTGTTTGTGTGTGTATATGTATTTGTGAGTTCAGGTACCCATGGAAGCAGAGCTGGAGTTATGTGTAATTCTGAGCCATTTATAATATGGGTGCTGTTGAGTTTGGGTCCTCTTCAAGAATAGTACATGCTTTTAACTGCTGAGCCCTATTTTCAGCTACTTTGTATCTTTTCTTCCACAGAATTATCTTCTCTTCCTTTGACCTGTTTGATTTCCTTTTTTTTTTTTAAGATGTATAAATTTTGAAATTTTTTTAAATTTTTTTTTCAGCCTCTTATTTGTTAAAACAAGCCCCTGCATTATAAAAGAATGGGGGTTTTGTGGAGGCAGGTCCATTGGTGAAGTACTCACCTTGCAAGTGTGAGGACCAAAGTCTTGACTCTTTGTTCTGTTTTATTACATTTTTAAATACAGAGTTTATTTATTTTTATTCTAAATTCTTTTGTGTATATAGATTTATTATACCCAAATACAGATACATTTTCACAAAAACTAGAAATGTCTTGGCACTTACACACATATCTCACTTTAATAACCAGCTGAGATAGTTCTTGTTTCAAGTTGAAGATAAAACATTCAGGTAGACATCTCTAAATTTGCCTTCTGAGTTTTCAGAAATATTGTAGTGTAATAAAGATTGAATCAATTTAAGCTTTGATTCCAGGCAGTTTATTTGGAAATTTTTCTGCTTAAATAAAAAAGTTTTTTATGGTTTGAATCAAAAACAGAATGAAAATGATAGGTAAACTTTCTTTCATAGAACATAATTCCAACACTTTGGAAGTAGTGGCAGAAGAATGAGGAGCTAAAAGTCATCCTCAAATATACTGAGTTTGAGATTAGCTTGTACTATGGGACATTCTGTCTTCAAAAGACAAAAAGGTTTGTGTTTTGTACAAAATCTAGGCTTGGATGATCTCAAACTAGGATTATTACTTAATCTTTATTCTCTTTTATATACAATGTACATACAGTAATCTCTTTTTTAGCAGTGTTAAAAATAATATATGAGAATCAAGTTTCAGCCATTCTTCTGAGTGTTGGTTTTTTTAAACAATCTCAGGTAGCCCAGGTTTGCTGGGAACTTGCTATGTCGGTAACGTTACCTTGAACTTTTTTAAACATCTTGCCCCAGCCCCCCTAGTCCTGTGATTACAGGTGTGCTAATTCACCAATTCCTAGAATTTCTTCTGTGCTGTGAATTCTTTTGTGGCAGGTAGTGTATATCTTAAGTATTACAAAATAAGAGCATCGGTATATGCTTTTAGGCTGTAGTTGATACTTTTGTTTTCTACATCAGCAAACTAGATTTCTACAGGTAACTCTCTTCAGATGGTCACCACCCTACTGTTTGAGATAGTTTATGTAATATTGTGTGGGTGATTTTTATAAATGAGTAGAATTTCACTTGTTAATCTACTTAACAATTGAGCATTAACTATCTGCTGGCCACTGTCTGGTGCTAGAAATATAGCAAAGAAAAGATGTTCTTGGCTCAAAACAGTTATAGCTTGAGTGTTTATGTGTGTGTTAGTTAGGAGTACTACCTAAGTGCTAAAGAAATAAAAAAAAATACCTAAATATTGGATGGAGTGAAGAGGTAAGATTCGTTTAGTCTTCTGAGATTAAGGGTTGAATACAGAGCCAGACTCCTAACCTACAGAGCTGTCTTATGTGCTGATCTCCTGATGAGAATGAAGAAAGTGAAGTGGTTTTTTGTTTGTTTGTTTTCGAGAGAGGTTTTTTCGGTAGCTTTGGAACCTGTCGTGGAACTAGCTCTGTAGACCAGGCTGGCCTCAAATTCACTGAGATCCACCTGACTCTGCTTCCCTTAGTGCTGGGATTAAAAGCGTGCGCCTCTACCACTTGGCAAATGAAGTGATTTTAATATTTTCTTCAGTGGACTCACTGACTGTGACTGACATCTTTCCTGGTGGACTTCCTATTAGTCAGGCTGATACATTAATACTCTTCATTTACCAGATAAAATGATCCAAAGAAATTTCACAGTTGTCTTCACAAGGCTGTTTCCTGCTCATCTTTCAAAATATAATGGGACTTTGGTACCATCCATTTTCAGTTTTAGGAGTTCAGTCTCCTAATGCATAAATTGAGGAAGGAGTAGATAATCCATTTCCATTTAGTTTTGACTTCATAAAGTGGAAGGTGAAGTTATTCAACTCCCAATCTTGGGTAGACACTAATAAACTCATTCTGTTTACTTTTAGGTAGTACTGCTCATCTTGACTACAGTTAAATTACCAACAGTCAGTGCTAGTAATTTATTTTGTGAATGTAAGAAATCTGTTTTAAAGAACAAACATGTAGTTTGGGCCGGAGAGGTGGCCCACCAGTTAAGAGCATGTATAACCTTGCTCTTCTTGGGGCTCTGAGTTCACAATCACCTGTAA
Organism: Arvicola amphibius; assembly: GCF_903992535.2. Lineage (NCBI taxonomy): Eukaryota > Metazoa > Chordata > Mammalia > Rodentia > Cricetidae > Arvicola > Arvicola amphibius. The sequence continues at coordinate 176,315,109 of NC_052049.1, forward strand.
CTTAGGCTCCAGGAAAATCTAGTACCTCTGGCTTCTGGGAACCTGTGTTCATGTATATATGCCATTTACACACATATGTAAACAGAGACTGCACTTGTTTTCCAGCCACCCAGATGTGAATAATTACATAGAAACTATTAATCACAGCACTGTTTAGCCTATGGTTCAAGCATATTTCTAGCTAGCTCTTAAGTCTTAAATTAATCCATTTCTTTTAATCTGTGCATCACCACAAGGCTGTGGCTTGCCTGTCAGGATCCAGCATCTGTCTCCTTTGGCAGCTATGTGGTATCTGCCTGAACCTGCCTTGTTTCCTCCTCTATCTCTCCCTAGATTTCCTGCCTTACTATATTCTTTCCTGCCATAGGCCAGAGCAGTTTCTTTCTTCACCAATGGTAATAAAACATATTAACAGCATACAGAGGGGAATTCCTCACATTACACATACACATAACTTTAAAATAATAATAATAATAATAATAATAATAGAAAAACAACAGAATTATGTGTGTGTAACACTGCATGTGGGAAAGATATTTTTCCCCCACTGTCCCCTTCTACTATGTTAGTCCCAGAAGACACCCTTGTTCTACTCTCTTGTTGGCCTCAGAATATATTTTCAAGTTAGCAGTTTATGTAAGCTTTTGAAGGCGTTTAATGGCACATTAACTACCATCACAAAGTCTGCACCTTTTTAAGTCTATAAGGTTTTTTTGTTTGTTTGTTTTTTGGTAGTTTTCATGAACACTTATAATGTCAGGATCCTGTGGAAAGAATGAAGCTGTGTTATCTGTAAGTGGATCTTTGATATATCTATTCAAAGTTTTCTTTATGAATGAACATGTCGAATTTTTAGTACCTAGATTTACATAGTATTTTCAGATAGTTGTTCAGATTAATTTACAGTACAGATGGTTGCTGATAAGTAGCAGCTTTACTTTTCCCCAAGTTTGGTTACTTGGTGGAATGGAGAAACCAGAGCTGAGAGTGTCAGCTTGTCCCTGATACAGTACCCACAGCTAGAAACTGACAGCTAGATGGTTGTAGACATTCCCAAGAAGAGAAGGGAGTAGCTGATTGAAATATATCCTCTCAGCAGGCAAAAGCTGCTCAAAAAGAGAGAGAGCCCCCATACTCTGAGCCAAGGGCAGAAAGATAGTTCATTCCCAGAGGCTTTGTTTCTAGGAGCCCTCAGAACTTTTAAGAAAAGACAGTAAGCACTACAGTGGTCCTCAGCTTTCACTGTGCATCATTTATATCCGGAGCTTTTTACAAAGAAGGGTTTCTGAAACCCGCGACTCAAAATTCAGTTTGTCTTGGGTATTACTAATATAAAAGACTTCCTGGAATCATCTGTAGTAAAGAACCACAGTTTGGTGGCATGCCTTTAATCCCAGCACTCAAGAGGCAAAGACAGGCAGATCTCTGTGAGTTCAAGGCCAACCTGGTCTACAAGAGCTAGTTCCAGGACAGGCTCCAAAGCTACAGAGAAACTCTGTCTTGAAAAAATAGATAGATAGATAGATAGATAGATAGATAGATAGATAGATAGATAGATAGATAGATAGATAGATAGAATGAAGAACCACAGTTCTAATAAAAGTCCTGAACACGAGGAGGAGGATTCTAGGGGCAAAGAGAATGGAGGAATCTACATTTGTGCATTAATCTCAGGGCCTCAGTATATGGCTCTGACTGTCCTGGAACTCTGTCTGTAGACCTCTAACTCATGGAAATCCACCTGCCTCGGCTTCCTGAGTGCTGGGATTAAAGCCTCATGACACTACTCCCTGCTTGAATAATTCATCTTCACCCTTCTTCAGTTGTGTAACATGGACTGTTTCTCATTTTCCTCGAATATTACTAGATCTAATTATAATGTGAAATGAGTTTAGTTTTCTTGGAGTACATTCTCAAAATTCGGTTACACAGATGGTAACTAGACAACATGGGTGTGAGTAATACTACACAACTGTCATGGGAGAGTATTGTTATGTGCCATTGAGAATGTGTAGACTGGTTATTGATTGGCTTACTTCACTCAGTAGCCGGGTAAGAACTTGTGCCCATGCACTACCAGTGTGGAACTGTCAGACCAGCAAAGCATATTCTTCAAATTACATAGCAAGTATGTGTATTTTGAGGCATAAAAACATAGTTAACATTTATCTTGATCAGTTTTGGTATAATACTAGATGCCATTTGGGAATATTGATGAACTAATCATAGTGTGCATCTTTCTCTCCCCCTCCCTGCCTGCCTGCCTGCCTGCCTGCCTGCCTGCTTCTCTCCTTTCCTCCCTCCGTCCCTCCTTCCTTAGCAGTCCCATGAAAGTAGATAATTTGACCATTAGCGGGGTTTTTGCATCCATAGAAAAAAAAATACACTGAATTGCCCAGTGTGTCCCAAGACCTTAATTTATTTTCTAGCATGGTAAAGCATGTGATGGTAGTGGAGCTAAAGCATAGTTCAAAAAGTGGAATGCTTGTCTGGGGTGTGTGAGAGATATTGTGTTTTTCATCTCTATGCTGACCAGCAAGAATTGTCTTTATGCATGTAATTTTCAAAGTATTTTTATATAACTGAGTTACTGCTCTTAGTGAGAATTTTTGGTGAGACATTAGAATTGTCCTTATTAATATACTCAGTAAAGAAATTATAGATGACTTTTATTGTATTTTTTTGCAGGAATATATGTGTGTGTGAATTAGAATTCTCAGGAAGTGTGTTCTTGTCAGAAACAGTCAATTTATTCTGTGTTGTGAGATAATGCAACCTTGGTAAATGTAAAATATATACCTATATATTCATCTTCTTTTGCTCAATTTCATATGGCTAGGTCTTATTTTATTTATTTAAAATCAAATGCATTAAATTTTAGAGAATAATTAAATACCGACCAATATGTTTTCCTTGTAATGACTTACCTACTTCCCCATACCTTGATGTTCTCATGAAATCTGTCAATTTCAAAGCATCCATCTCTTTATTTCACACTGTTAACTCATCTTCTCCCACTCTCCACAGGAGGTATATCGAATTCCAAAGAAAAGTCAAACTGAAAAGGAGAGCACAGGTAGGTTGAAGAATACTTGTGTAGGTAGATTTATAAGAATTCTGTAGGTAATTGAGGAGTCCTTGGGGATTTGCAAAGGGTGATCTTGAACTTTTTCAGGACCTACCTTTTATATAGTAAATTCAGTCTTTCTCCTGCATGTGAAATCTTGCTTAGCCTCAGACTTAGAATAAGGAAGTTGGAATTTGGTTTTGATTCCTCAGTGTCAAGCAACTAAAAATTAGAACCTTTAAATTCAAAGTCAGGACTAAATAAGGGGAAGAGTTCATACATTTGCTATTGGATAGAAGTTTTATTATATACATGATGTTTTACTTTCCAACTCAAATAAACTTTACAAATAATAACTTATCCTCCTAGTAACTGAACGAGGAAGGGACGCTGCTGCCTTCAGAGATCAAACCATTCCAAAGACTCCTAACAGGTCGAGAGAGAGAGACCCAGACAAGCCAGCTCAGAATAAAGAGAAAAGGAAACGAAGGGGCTCTCTCTCACCACCATCTTCTGCCTATGAACGGGGAACAAAAAGGCCAGATGATAGGTAAGTGTGAGTTTTTCTTATTTCGGCAAATCTAAAAGTTTCCAAGTCAAATACAAAGAAATGAAAATGGAGTAGTAGGTAGACTAGTGAGATAGTAGGTAAAAGAGCCTGCTGGGCTCCCCGGCCATCTTGGCAGCTGGTCTTGGTTGGGGGCTGTCCTGCACCTAAGGCAGGAAGATGGTGGCCGCAAAGAAGATGAAAAAGTCTCTGGAGTCGATCAACTCTCTGCTCTAGCTTGTTATGAAAAGTGGGAAGTACGTGCTGGGATACAAACAGACTCTGAAGATGATTAGACAGGGCAAAGCGAAATTGGTGATCCTCGCCAACAACTGCTACACCTTGAGGAAATCTGAAATAGAATACTATGCCATGTTGGCTAAAATTGGTGTCCATCACTACAGTGGCAATAACATTGAGTTGGGCACAGCGTGTGGAAATAACTACAGAATATGCACGCTGGCCATCATTGACCCAGGTGATTCTGACATTATTAGAAGCATGCCAGAACAGACTGGTGAAAAGTAAAAAGTTTTCCTTTAATAAAACTTTACCAGAGCTCCTTAAAAAAAAAAAAAAAAAAAAAAAAAAGCCTGCTGCTTGAAGATCCTGAGTTTGATCCCTGGGATCCATATGGTGTCAGCTGCTACTACTGGCTTTTTGTATGGGTATTGAGGATAAAGCTCAGATCCTCCTTCTGGACAGCAGACACTTTGCTGACTTATTCTTGGGGCTCTAGGAGCCCTGGATTAGATTGATATTGGACTATTTCTTTTCCTGTGTCACTGTTCCTTTTCTTATTTATGAAGAAATGGGTTTCATCATGTTGAGGTTTTAAAATCTCTATATTTGTGCTTACAGAATCAGCCTCAACTCTAAAGAATAGGAAGCTGGTGTAACTAGTCTGAGAGTAGAGGTGGAATTATTCAAGTGTTGGATTTCCCGGGTTTCTGTTCTGGCTGCCAGGTTCTTTTTGTTTGTTTTATGGTTCCCTGGATTGAACGGTCTTGTACATTGTAGACACCCTGCCACTGAGCTATATTCCCCAGCCCAGTATATTTTAAAGATTAATTTTTAAAAATGCATATGTGTGTGCACACATGTAGGAACATGAGTGCCTTTGTATGCCAGAAAGCTTTGGATCCTCTTAGAACTGGAGTAGTTATAAGCAGTTGTGAGCTACCTGACAGGGGTGTTGAGAACTGAACTCTGGTCCTCTGCAAGAGCAGTATTGGCTCTTAACCGCTGAGCCTTCTTTTTTCTAGCTCCCTTTCTTTGGTTTCATTTGTGCAGTGGTGGTGTTGAATTCAATCAAACCCTGAATAACAACTCTCATTAGTTAATTTTGAGTATGATTCTTAGCCAGTGCCAAACTAGACTTGATTTGGTTAGTGGTTACTTTATAATTTGAGAAGAATTATCAATGTGTGGCTTACTGTTTTATAAGTATTTTGGTTATATCCATGATTTGGTAATCTTTTGTGGTATTGTTTTCTTTGTAGATATGATACACCAACTTCTAAAAAGAAAGTACGAATTAAAGACCGAAATAAACTTTCTACAGAGGAGCGCAGGAAGTTGTTTGAGCAAGAGGTAGCACAGAGGGAGGCTCAGAAGCAACAACAACAGCTGCAGAACTTGGGGATGACATCACCACTACCCTTTGACTCTCTGGGCTATAATGCCTCTCATCACCCCTTTGCTGGCTATCCACCAGGTTATCCCATGCAAGCTTATGTGGATCCCAGCAACCCTAATGCTGGAAAGGTGCTTCTGCCCACACCCAGCATGGACCCTGTGTGCTCTCCTGCCCCTTATGATCATGCTCAGCCCTTGGTAGGACATCCTACAGAATCCCTTGCTGCTCCTCCATCAGTGCCAGTGGTGCCACATGTGGCAGCCTCTGTGGAAGTTTCCAGTTCACAATATGTAGCTCAGAATGAAAGTGTGGTACACCAAGACTCCAATGTTCCTGTAATGCCAGTACAAGCTCCAGGCCCAGTCCAAGGACAGAATTATAATGTCTGGGATTCAAACCAACAGTCTGTCAGTGTACAGCAGCAGTACTCTCCTGCACAGTCTCAAGCAACCATATATTATCAAGGACAGACATGTTCAACTGTCTATGGTGTGACATCTCCATATTCACAGACAACTCCACCAATTGTGCAGGTAACTAATCAGAAACTCTGTTCATATTTTAAATCTTGTTAATGCCATGCTAAGAGAAAGCCTGCTGTTGATGACCTGATTTCACTTGAAATGCTAATTAATCCGATAAGAAGGAAAAAGTGATGTCATTGATTATCTTGTTTGTTTTCTGGTGCTAATGATAAAACCTGGGACCTTATGTATGAGCTCATCAAGCATTCTCTCACTGAATTATACCCCTAGACCTTGGATCTATTGCATCGATATTATCTGCTATGTAAAATGTTGTTGGGGGTGTGGAGACTAATACTTTTTTTTTTTTTTTATCAAGACAGGGTTGATAGATAAATCTTTGATAAATTTTGATAAATAAATCCTGCCTGAAGACAAATCCTGCCAGAGGCAAAGCTGTAGCCACTAAAGGTCAGGCAATAGTGACACACACCTTTAATCCCAGGGTTTGGGAGACAGAGTCAGAGGGATCTCTGTGAGATCAAGGCTACTCTGGGCTACACAAGATCAATGCAGAAACAAATCCAGGTGATGGTGGCTTGCACCTTTAGTCCTAGTAGTAGGAAGTCATATGCCGTTAATCCCAGCACTAGAGGGAATATAAAATGGGAGGAAAGAGAGGCTTAGTCTTTTTAGTCTACTATCACCCAGCCTTGGTAAGACATCTGTAGTGGTTTGGCTGCTCTGTTTTTCTGGTTGAACCCCAATTTCAGTGTCTGGGTTTTTATTATTCGTGCTACACAGAGCCTCTCCATGTAGCCCAGCCTGTCCTGGAACTCTGTAGACCAGACTGGTTTTGAATTCACAGAGACCTGCCTGCCCCTGCCTCCCAAGTGCTGGGATTAAAGGTGTGCATCACCACTGCCCCAGTGAAGACTAGTTTCTTAAGACTAGTATGTCACAGTTTGCATGTGTAAGGAATTTAGAAGCAACTCAGTTTGAGTGGTCTGGATCAGGTTCCATGAAATTAGAGTCAAGCTATTTTCAAGTTCTGTAGTTATCTGAAGGCTAGATTAGGAATGGAGGATTCACTTGACAGCCATTCACAACCAAGGCTTCCCAGTAGAATTACCCACAGTTCCTATCACTTTATTTTATCTGTTCATCACAAAGGGAAGAGTGTGTGCGTGCCAGGAGGTGGGAACCACTGGAGAGTCATCATCACGTAGGCTTGACCACTGCGGTCTATAATGAAAATAACTTGTGTTGACATAATTGTAGTTTTCAATGCTAGTCACTGAATCTAACTCCTCACACAATTCAACTATATATGCTTTGAGTTTCTCTAAGAATGTTTATCAGGGAATCAATAAAAATACTCCTTTATTTCTGGGCTGAGGGAATGAATAGCTTAGTGGTACAGTGTTTGCCTAACATGCATATATAACTCTGGTTTTGACACCTTATTCTGTAGAAAAAGAAAAGGTTCTATACCAGTCTGGTTGCTGAAGTGTTTGAAAGTCTAAGCTACAACAAATGAAAGACTCAAGACTCCTCAGGGCAGGAGAGATGGCTCAATGATTAAGATGGTTGTTCTTCCAAAGGACTAGAGTTTAGTTCCTAACACCAAAGAGAATAGGTTCCCCAAAAGCCAGTACAAGTGGTAGGTATAAATCTTGGTGCTTTTCCCACCTACTCCCTATCCTTCCAGTGAGCAAGATTTCTTCGGGGTTTAATTATTAGGTTTAGGACTTGGAGCCGGGCAGTGGAAGCACACATCTTTAATCCCAGCACTTGAGAGGTGAAGACAGCAGATTTCTTTGAGTTCGAGGCCAGCCTGGTCTACATTGCAAGTTCCAGGACAGCCAGAGTTGTTATACAGAGAAACCCTATCTCGGGTGGTGTTACTTCCTTTTTAGTCTTTCATTCTGCCCCTATCAAAGGTATTTTTAGTGACTCCCTAGTTTACTTTCTATATCCTTGAGTAGTAGGTAAATGGAGTCTCTTCCCTTCTCTGTGAAATTAGTTGATTAGAGGTGATTTAGGGGTTTGGATAATGAGAAACATGTAGCGTGGTTGTTAATATAGATTTTATTAGTGTATTTTGGGAGAAGTATGAAATAGCATAGTGCCTTTTGCATAAGATGGTATGTATTGATAATGATGCATTTCAAAAGGTTTAGGTCTGTGACGTTCAGACCCTGTTATCTGCCATAGCAACACATGGGGTACTGAGAGATATAAGTTGTGATACTCTTGATGATACAATAATCCACGATAAACAGAAATGTAAATGTACAGATTTAGCATTTATACTTGTTTTGACATTTGGAAAAATTTGTTATAAACTTTTTCACTGTATTTTTCACATTAAGCAAAAGCTCAGCTTTAACAGGTCATATGACCTGTAGCTGTCTTAACATTTATGAGTGACAGAGTTACACTAAGACCACATTTTACTTCAGTGCTTTAAAAGGTTTTCCTTTTATAGAATGTTACGCAGCAATTTCCCTCTCTATTTGAAATAGGACCGAATAATTATGCTTTCCCTTATATGTTTTAACTTACCAAAATACCAGAAACAAGCTGTCAGCCAGACATGGTGCATCACACACACAAACACACACACACACACACACACACTCACACTCTCTTTAGGTGCCCAGAAGTTATCCCAGAGTGTTTTATGTTTCGAGCAAGCACTCTTACCACTGAGTTACAGCCCCAAACCTCTTTGTGTTTTTTTATTTTGAAGTACGTCTCATTAAACTGTTCAGGCTGGCCTTGAACTCATTCTATAGGGTGAAAGGTTTCAAGTCATACGAAATAGCAAACCAGTCTTCTCAGATTTCCCCAAGTAAAAGAGGTTTTTTAATTTTTCTTGTTATTGTTGTTGTGTGTGGGTTCTCCAACGGGGTTTAACTGTGTAGCCCTGGCTGTCCTGGAACTCACTATGTAGACCAGACTTGCCTCAAACACCCAGAAATCCACTTGCCTCTGCCTCCCAACTGCTGGGATTTAAAGGTGTGTGCCACCACTGCTTGGCAAATGAAGAGGTTTAACAGTGATAAAATATTTTTTGTGTCTCACAAATATGTATACCTATTGCATTTTTTTTTTTTTTTTTTTTTTTTTTGGTTTTTCGAGACAGGGTTTCTCTGTGGCTTTGGAGCCTGTCCTGGAACTAGCTCTGTAGACCAGGCTGGTCTCGAACTCACAGAGATCCGTCTGCCTCTGCCTCCCGAGTGCTGGGATTAAAGGCGTGCGCCACCATCGCCCAGCTACCTATTGCATTATTTAATTTAAACTGAAAACCAGTTAATAGCTTCTTAAAGTTTGAAGTACTTTTCTTCTAAAAGCTTTTTGTGTGTGTGTGTTCCTAAATAACATCTTGCACGGTCTGTATGTAACTTCTATATTTTCTATTTTGGTATTGGATAACCAATTGGTATGCTGAAGCAGTAGCTTCATAGGTAGCTCAAGGTTGCTGCCTTTTACCTCAGACTTACTAAGTACTTCTACCATATTCAGCATTTTTAAAGCCAATACTTGTTATTGATACTGATTTTTTGCATCTTCAAATGATTATTAGCTGACTTAGACAGGGAAAGAAAATATTAAACCTGGGGACTGGTTCATACTTTCTTTAACTATATCTACTAATAAATGATATGATTTTGGGTGATTATTTGGCTCAGGAGCTGATATAGTCAGCATTTTCTTAAACCATTTACTTTTGAAATTACTGTCCTGTGAGATAGTCTCATTCTTTAAACATTGCTTTTGCATTTAAGAAACAGGTCAAATTTGGCACCTGATATTATAAATTTAGATTCTGCTATCTGAAACCAGAGGTTATCTTGTTGCTAATATTTGGAACCAGTCTGCAAACTAAAGAAACACAGCTCTGCTCTGTAGTAGTCAACACTTGAAAAATTTTGCAACCAGCTAGAAAACTGGCTTACTTACTGGTTAATAGCGCTTGAGCTCCTTGAGGACCTGAGTTTGGTTCTCATCACCCATGTCAAACAGCTCACAGATGCTTGTGACTCCTGTTCTGGCCCCTGAGGATCCCAGCACATAAACACGGCATTGATTCATGCACATAAATAAAAGTAATAAAAAATACATCTTTAAAATTTCTGCATAGTAAGCTTGGCTTTGGTTGCAAACACCGTGAATCTCAGCACTTGGGAGGCAGAGACACGCAGATTTCTGTGAGTTCAAAGGTTTATGTAGCAAGTTCCAGGACAGCCAGGGCTGTTTTACAGAGAAACCCTGTCTTGAAAAACAAAACAAATCTGCATAGTGAGCCTTAGTTAACTATCTTGTCAGACAAATTTTTAATTGTAGGCTTGCATGCTCGTCCTCTTGTTTTCTCTGGAAATAACATGTTGCACCCTGGTACTGTTTTTGTTTTCTCTAAACTGTTAAGGGGTGGAGGGGAGGCTGAGGCAGAGGTGTTCAAGGCCAACCTGGAACACATAGTGAGATCTTGTTTTCAAAGAGTTGGGGGTAGGATAACTATTTTGATTTAGTTTTTAAAATGTTTTGTAAAGTCAGTATTAAACACTTGTAACACAGATTGTGTGGGATAATTGTGACATCTATCCTGTATGAAATAAGATGATAGACTCTGAAGATTTCTTAGTCTGAGTAATGTAGAAATCCTCTAACATGATCTAATATTAATAAGATTAATATCATCTGGCATAATCTAAATGGATTACTTTAGTCGCCCTGAGAAAGAAAATAATGAAAGCTCAAGGCAAAAGTAGACTAATTGCAAGATTGTTAAGTAATCTACTCAAAAGAATAGAATTTTTATGCTATCCATGTGAAAGAATATATAAAGATGAAGTTAACAGAATTTGCTAATAGATTGGGAAGGAAAGCCAGAATTTTTTTTTAAACAATTCTCTGCAGTATCTCATTTTAAGCTTTATGGGCTACAAAATTCCATTTAGTCATTAGCTGCCTCTAGTCACTCCAAAACCTTAAACTGAAGTCAGGATTGCAAGTAGATAGGAAGGTACCTGTACCTCTGCTTTTAAACATTGATAATTGTTTGCTGCTAGTAACTTCCGTTTTTATTGACTTCTGATTATTATCTGGTTATATATTAATTAAAAAAATTTTTGATAGCGTTTTTCCTATTTTACTCTGATTTGGGATCTGAACCCAGCCTGACTTCTTAACCCCCTTGTGACATCAGAAAACATATTCTGATAAAGGGCAGTCTCATTGAAGATTCAGTCTCCTTTATTAACCTGTGATTGTAATCATCAGAGCTTATGTCTGATGCCATGTTCTGTTCAAGGAAGATTTGGATTCATATTTACAAAGAGGCAGAGAATAATAGTACGTATGGGAAAATGACCTCGGACCATTGCCAGTGAAAAACTGAGCGTCTTCTCAAGGAGAAAATGTCTACTAGAAACACTTTTACTTTGTTAGACTATCTTAAGTTTTCTTATTTGGTCCTAAGTAGAAGATTTAAGCTATAAATTTGGATATTTAAGGCAACTTTGATAACTTTGAAACTAACTACCTAAGGATTACAATATCTCTTAGTTGGATGAATTCTGATGGATATTAGCCTTTTTGTTGATCTTTTTAAAAAGTTTATTATATTTTGTATATAAGCATGTATGATATGGTAGTCTCATTTTAAGGAAAATATTTCTAGACCAGAGAGATAACTCAGTGGGTAAAGTTCTTGCTTCACAAGCATGATGGCGTGAGTTTGACCCTTAGTAGCCTTGTAAAGATGGAAGCTAAGACTAACTTCATGTTGTCCTCTGACTTCTACATGGATGCCATGGGATGCACACTAATATGAACTAATATTTTAAATAAAGTTTTAAAGGCCAGCCTGGTTTAACAGGTGAAGACCTCTTGCTACCAGGTTTGACAACCTGAACTCCATCTTTAGAACCTACCTGGCAGAGATGAAAGAGCCAACTTTTTCATACTGTTTGGGTTTTTTACTGTTATCATTTAGACTTCTTTTATTTTGGATTTGTATTGATGCTTTTGTTCATACTTGATAGTATCTCAGTCTCTGGGCTCAAAACTGCCTTGAGTGAAGTATCTAGATCTAGCTCCTAATGTTTCTAAAGCAATTAGACACATTGTTTTAGTAAAATTTTCTGCAGTTGAGGAGTAATATGACTAGATTTACATCTTAAACATAATCCTTACTAGGAGACTTGGATGGGAGCAACTACCTGCACCTGATCATTTAAGGTTGAGAGGTGGAGGGCTTTCATTCTGGATTATTTCTCTGCTTATTAAAATTTTAGATTCATTATATTCTTCTATCTCCACTGTAAACAAAAAGAAGTTGGGTGGGGCAGTACTTCCCAAAAAGAGCAGAATGGAGAGGTAGGTGTGTGTGTCTGTCTGTAAATCCCTGGGGCAGCAGTTAGCATTCCAGTTCTCTGAAAGTTAAACAGTTAGACAGTGTCTGTGAATAAAAGAGGAGAAACATTTGTGTGCTTGTTTTACTCCTGTGCTAAATACATTGGTGTGAGGTTGAAGTAAATGAATTATTCGGTGTTGCACTTCTTCAATCCCAGAACTTGGGAGGCATTTTGCAGGAGGAATGTCTGAATTCAAAACCAGTCGGAGCTACATAAGACTCTGTCTCAAACAACCAAACGAAACCCTTTCATGTTTGAAGCCAAACATACATATAAAAAATATCTTTTTAAAAGTGTGTGTGTGTGTTTGTGTGTGTGTGTGTGTGTGTGTACTGCATCATACTGGAAGTCAATTACTACCTCACGTAGTACGAGGCAGAGAAATATAAATTATGACTTTGTTCGTTTTGTTTTTTAGAGTTATGCCCAGCCAAGTCTTCAGTATCTCCAGGGACAGCAGATTTTCACAGCTCACCCACAAGGAGTGGTGGTGCAGCCAGCTGCCGCCGTGACTACGATAGTTGCACCAGGGCAGCCTCAGTCCTTACAGCCAGTAAGAAATGTTTTACTTGTTAACCCTCTCATTGGGTGTATATCTTGTCTTTCCAATTTATTTATTTTTTTAGTATTCATTATAATACCAGTTTTTATGTGGATACAATGAAGTCATACATTCTGTGAAATTACAGTCACATGTATTAGCTAGGATTCTTATTGTTACCTCCCTTGAATGATCTTATATTTTGATATAGTATAAACTTTTGAAGTAATAATTTTCTAGACACAAGGCAGGGAATGATGATATAAACCTGTAATTCCAGTGCTCTGGAGGCAGGAGAATTAGGAGTTCAAGACTGACCTTGGCTACACAGTGAATTGAAGGGCAGACTGGGTGGTGTCACAGTCAAGACGTTGTCTTGAAAGAACTAATTTTGGGGTCAATAAGATAACTAAATTAGTAACGTCTTTGCTGTGTAAGCCTGCAGTCCAGGTTTGGTTTCCCCAGCACTTCTGTAAAGGTGCATGGGGAGCACTGATGCACAAAGTAGTCTGCTCTCACGCCCCATCATGTGGTAGCATGCATGTTCCTGTACTCACACATAACACATCACAGTAATAACGACATCTTCAGTTTTTTTCTGGAATACCTATTAGTATTTGTGGAGTACTAGAAGATGAGATATAATGAACAAGACTAGGGATGTAAAATACGTAATATATTTCTCTTGGCATGTTGTATATGTATAATATTGAGTGATGTTTTTAGTATCCTGAAATATAGGTAGAAGGATATGGTAAAATCTTGATGAAGTACTATTATTAGTTTTCAATAAAATGGGATTGCAATTGGACTTGGAAAAACTAAATAGAAGTGCTGTGATCATATTGTATTAGAACACTTGACAGTTTCAGAGAGAGTTGTAGTCTGGCAGTTGATGGTGGCTTTAAAGAGACGGGGAAAGTAGTGGAGATAGAATTAAAATGCTTTATGTGAAACAACTTGAAGTAAATCGAATGAGCCTATAAGGGAGTATTTGAAGGTTTGCTATAAGTTGGCTCTGCTAGGCATTGTGAGTATGATGACTGAGATTCTTTTCCTGTTGAAAACTGACATTCTGAATAAGAGAGGTGATGGTCAGTGGTACCATCATTTGTCTAAGTCACTGTTCTATTACTGTGGAAAGACACTGTAGCCAACGCGAGGCAACTCTTATAAAGGAAAGCATTTAATTAGGGGTTTGCTTATAGTTTCAGAGGTTTAGTCCATTATCGTCATGTCAGGGAACATTGTGACATGCTTGGTGCTAAGACAGTAGCTGAGAGCTGCATCCTGATCCACAGTCTGAGAGGTAAATACTGGGGTTTGGCATGGGTTTTAAAACCTGAAAGCCCACCCCCCAGTAACCTGCTTCTTCCAAGAAGGCCACAACTTTCTAATCCTTTCAAACAGTGCCATACCTAAGCACTCAAATATATGTGCTTGTGGGGACCGTTCTTTTTTTTTATTATTATTATTATTATTATTATTATTATTATTATTATTATTATTATGTATACAACATTCTGCCTCCATGTATGCCCACACGCCAGAAGAGGGCACCAGACCTCTTTACAGATGGTTGTGAGCCACCATGCAGTTGCTTGGAATTGAACTCAGGACCTTTGGAAGAGCAGGCAATGCCCTTAACCTCTGAGCCGTCTCTCCAGCCCCTGTGGGGACCATTCTTATTCAGACCACCATACTTTAAATCATATTCAAAGTAGTCAAAGTGTAATGTTATTTAAAAAGACTAGTAAGATTGATGAGGTTGCTTATAACTTTAATCCAGCACTTGGGAGACTGAGACAGAAAAGTTGACATGAGTTTTATACCAGTCTGAGTGGTGTGTAGAGAGTTCTAAGTCAGTTCTTGTTTCAAAAAGAAAAAGAGTAAAAAAAATAGATAAGACATTTAAGGATTTGACTTGAAGAAAAACAGAACTGTTTAGATATAAGAATGATAATAGAAGAAGGAAATAGTCACTAATAATTTGGAGTAGGTCTTCCCCTCTCCCCCCCGGTTTTCTGAGACAGAGTTTCTCTGTGTATCCCTGGCTATCCTAGAACTTACTTTGTAGACCATACTGTCCTGGAACTCAGAGATCCACCTGCCTCTGGGGTGCTGGAACTAGTGGTATACACTACCACACCCAGCTATTTTTATTTTAGTGTATGGGTATTTTGCCAATATGTATGTCTGGTGTGTATGTCAGGTTAAAAGAAGGCATCATACCCAGGAAGTGGAAAGTTGTAAGCTGCCAGTGGAGACTGGGCATCACACCCAGCTTTTCTGCAAGAAAAATCCACTGCAAGAAAAACCCACTGAATCATCTTGTTAACCCCAGTATCCTGGAGTTTTATATGCCATTATCATTGCTTGCTGGTTTGTTTGTTTTTATTAATGCTGGTAAATATTGCTCTAGATGATAAACTGTTAAGTATTTTTAAAGTGTGATACTTTAAATTTGGTTTTGATAGTTCCCTACGGGTTTTCATATGTATTGTCTTGTTAGCTATTTCCCATAATATACCTTTTATTTATCCTTCTTAAGGGAAGTTAAATGTATACTTTTTATATTTATATAAGCAGGCATTTTGCCCAATTGTAGCATAATGAAAGAAATATCACTGATTAAAAATTTATGTGGGTGTTGTGTATGTGTATGTATGTATGTGTGTGTATATATACGTATATAAATATATACACACATGTACTTATATATGTATTTATTATCAGTTTTTGTTTTGTTTTTAGCCTGAAATGGTTGTAACAAATAATTTACTGGATTTGCCACCTCCTTCTCCTCCAAAACCAAAAACCATTGTTTTACCTCCCAACTGGAAGACAGCCCGAGATCCTGAAGGGAAGATCTATTACTACCATGTAATCACAAGGTAAGAGGATTCACTAGGCATCCCAGATCTCGTTTTACTTGGTCAGTTATGCTACAGTTGGAATTTGATAGTTATTGGATTTCCATTGACTTAAAGGACTGTTGAATTTTTAGAATCTCATCTGGGCAGGGCAGTAGGGGATGTGTGCCAAGTCTCATGTGTTTGAGGGGTGGATGCATTCAAGGTCATTGTAAGTTGTTTTGGGAATCATTCACCTGTATTTTGTTTGTTTTATATTGCTTCTAAGACATCTTCTTGTCACTGGCACTTGGGGCTTGCTGATTAGCCTAAGGCTAGATGTCCATCAAGCTCCAGAGGGCCCACCAGTCTTTTTTTCCCTCCAGTATAAGCGTGCCACCATGTCCAGTTGTTTTTTTTTTTTTAATATTTATTTATTTATTATTATGTATACAATATTCTGTCTGTGTGTATGCCTGCAGGCCAGAAGAGGACACCAGACCCCATTACAGATGGTTGTGAGCCACCATGTGGTTGCTGGGAATTGAACTCAGGACCTTTGGAAGAGCAGATAATGCTCTTAACCTCTGAGCCATCTCTCCAGCCCGTCCAGTTGTTTTTTGTTGTTGTTGTTTTGTTTGTTTGTTTTTTTGTTTTGTTTTGTTTTTTAAGTTTTTCGAGACAGGGTTTCTCTGTAGCTTTGGAGCCTGTTCTGGAACTAGCTCTTGTAGACCAGGCTGACCTCGAACTCGCAGAAATCCACCTGCCTCTGCCTCCCGAGTGTTTGGATTAAAGGCGTGCGCCACCACCACCCAGCCATGTCCAGCTTTTTATATTGATTTTTGGGACTAAACTCAACTGAGCTATCTTGCTGTGTATGTTCTTGTCCCCCTTTGACACAGGGATTCATGTAGCCCAGGCTGGACTTGAATGCCTCTGTCTCTCAAGTGCTGGGATTGGAAGTGTGCGCTGCGTTGCAATGCCTGCTTCATAATCACATCTGAAAATGTGTGATAGATTTTTTTTGCCCTTTTAAAATATGCTTTGGTATATCCACCCCATTGCATTTATTTATAGTTTGTGTGCATGTGTAAATATGCATGCATGCAGATTTCAGAGGACAACGTGAGGGAGTTATTTTTCTTCTACAGTATGTGTCCCAGGATCTCTAATCACTAGATTAGGCTTGGTAGCAGGTGCCTTTTAATTGCTAAGCCATTTCATCAGCCCCTTTGGTGTGTGGTATATGTTTGTTTTGTAAGACAAGTTTTACTATGTAGCCCTGGCTGGCCTGAAGTTCACTATATAGACCAGGGGTGGCCTTGAATTTACAGAGATCTCTGCCTGTCTCTCCTGAGCTCAAAGGCATGTGACATCACACCCAGCCTGCCATTTGGTGTGCTTTTAATTTCCAGAATTCTAGAGAAAACTTAAGGTAGAATATTTTGTTTAGTTGGTTTGTTTTTCGTTTTTCAAAGATAAGCTCCTGTGAATGCAAGGCTGATCTGGAACTCAGGATGACTGCCTCTACCTTCCAAATGTTAGAATTACAGGCATGCGCCACCAAGCCCTGTTGAGGTTATGGAGGTTAAATACAGAACTTTGTGCATGTCAGGCAAACACTCAACCAGCTGAGCTATATCATGAGCCCTCATTTTGTTTTCTTTCTGTTTTATGAGACAGGGTCTGTCCTTGATCTCTCAGCATTCTTCTGGCTCAGCTTGCAGAGTGCTAAGATTTTTAGTGTGAGTCTACATCGAGTTTGGGATTTTTTAAAAAGGTAGTGACAGGACTGGTGAGATGCCTCAGTTGAGTGAAAAATGTTTGCCATCAAGCCTTGATGACCTGAGTTCAGTCCTTAGGACCTTTGCCTTGGAAGGACTGAGAGACCTGACTTTTAAAAGTTGTTCCTGACCTTCACACATACCATGTCACCATGTACTTCGACACAAATAGTTTTATTTTTTAAAGTTAGAGACTTAATCTAACTGTAGATGTCAGTAATCTCAAGCAAACCTTTTCTGCAAAAGATTGGAAAGTAATACTTCAAGCTTTGCAAATTAGGCAGTCATCTTCATAATTGTTCAGTTTTGTTGGTATTATATGCTCAATTATAGGTAATTTGTAAATGGATAGTTATTTATATCTATGTTCTAGTTAGGCTAGATTTGATTATGGACAGTAACTATATATTTAAAAACAAACAACAACAAATTTGCTGGGGCCAGTGATGGCACACAGCTTTAATCCTAACCCTTGGAAGGCGGAGGCAGGTGGATCTCTGTAATTTCAAGGCCATCTTGGTTTACAGAGCACATTCCAGAACAGCCAAGGATACAAAAAGAAATCCTGCCTCAAAATAAAATTTTTTAAAAGGTATCCTTTTTTTTTGCTTTATTAGTCTTTTTGTGTGTGTGTGTGTGTGGTAGTACTGTTGGTTTTGTTTGTTTTTGTGGTTTTTGGTTTTTCAAGACTGGGTTTCTCTTGAGTAGCCTTGACTGTCCTGGAACTCACTCTGTAGACCAGACTGACCCAGGCTGGCCTGGGATTCACAGAGATCCACCTGCTCTGCCTCTTGAGTGCTGGGATTAAAGGCGTGTGCCACCACCCAGCTTGTTTTGTCTTTGTAGCCTTGTAGATCACTCTGTAGATCAGAACTCACTCTGTAGATCTGTAGATCAGATTGGCCTCGAACTCAGAGATCCGCCTGCCTCTGCTTTCTGAGTGCTGGGATTACAGGCTTGTATCATCACAGCCTGGCCTTTTTTAGTATTTTTAAATTACATGTAGGTGTATGTGCCTGCATGCAGGTATGTATGTACTTGTGAATCAAGGTGCCTGTAGAGGCATTACATCCCCTAAACCTAGACTTAATGGACCTAATATGGATATTGGAAACCAAACTCAGGTCTATGGAAGAATAGCAAGTGCTCTTTACCCCTAAGCACACATAAAAGACTGAGAGAAAGAATTTGTGACTATAAAAAATGTAAACTTCTTCATAAGATATTGTAAACCAAAGTATTTATAGTATCCATGAAGATAGGTTAACAGTATGAACATAAAATGAGAAGATGCCCTAAATGAGCAACTTGTAAAAAATTGAAATGGCCAATCTAATAGAGATGTTATATTTCAATACTAAAAAGACTAGAAATACAGATAAGTTGTAGGCCAGCGTGGTCTACAGAGCAAGTTCCAGGACAACCAAGGCTACATGAGAAATCCTGTCTCGAAAAATTTAAAGCACATACACACACACACATGGAGTCTTTATTATTATTGTACATACCTGTGATTTAGATATGTGCTTCAGCTCATAACTTGAGTTCTTCAACTCAAATTGAACTCAACTTCAGCCTGAGTACATAGTGAGATTCTGTCTACCCAAAAATGAAAACAAGCAAAAACTTTATAAAAATGAGAACTCCTTATGTTACTAACTGAACGCATATAGTGATTTTTTCCAAATGAGGGTCTGCAAACTTTCCCGTCACTTTGTTTTTTTCCACACCAAAATAAGCTTTTTTTTCTCTTGTTTCTCTTCTCCTCTTTCCCTATCTTTCTCATTCCTCTTTTATTGAAAAGAGAAAAGAATGATCTCACTATTAGCCTGTGTTGTCCCTAGATCAGTATAGTAGGAGACCAGAAAAACGAGCACAGTGGCTGTAATGACCTCCCAGAAAGATGTTGGCTCTATTGAAGCTTTTTGTTTATTATTTGATTCATTTATTTTGTGCCTGTAATTGTGGGGGGCAGGGTGGGCAGTGGCAGAGAGATAACACAAATGTGCTTTTTTTTTTTTTTTTTTTTTTAGAGATCAGAAGAAAAATTTTGGAAGTTTGTTCTTGCCATCCACTTTTTTTTTTTTAATGTATGTATGGGTATTATGCCTGTATGAATGTCTGTGAACCACTTATGTTCCTGGTGCCCATAGGCATTAGAGCCCCTGGATAGAAGTGGGGTTACGGATTAATTGTGATCTGCCACATAGGTGCTGGGAATAGATTCTGGGTCATCTGTGAGAGTAGCTAGTGCCCTTAAGCACTGAGCCATCTATCCCTCACTTCCCCACATACACCCGCGTGCGTAGTGTGTGTGTGTGTGAGAGAGGAGAGAGAGAGAGAGAGAGAGAGAGAGAGAGAATCGTTTAATTTTATAGCTGAACTGTGCATACCAGGCAGGCTAACTTACTAGCTTCCATATGATCTTCCCATCTCCACCTCCCTTCTTGCCATAGTGTTGAGATTATAGGGTCACACCTGGTTCTTTTAGGTGCATTCCAAGGACTAAATTCAGGTCATTAGGCTTGTTTGGCAAGTGATTTTACCCACCAAGCCATTCCCACAGCTCCAGCTTTAACCTTTTAAATACTGCCTTCCTAGATTACTCTGTGATAACTGACTCCAGACTCTTAAATTTTTTCTTCAAGACAGGTTTTGTTGTTGTTGTTGTTGTTGTTGTTTTGTTTTGTTTTGTTTTGTTTTCTGTAGCTTTGGAGCCTGTCCTAAAATTCACTCTGTAGACCAGGCTGACCTCGAACTCAGAGATCCACCTGTGCCACCACACCCGGCCTTGGACAACACTCTTGACTATGAATATCCTTACTTCAGAGTTTGCCCTACAGATCTAGCACACACACACAAGAAAAAATCAAGCCAAGTATGGTGGGATGTAGCATGAATTATAAAAACCCAGTGACAGATACAGGGGTTAAAGCTGAAAGTCAGAAAAGCAGAGCAGTAAGCCACCAGAGACCTTTTACTTCTACCAATGCTCAGAACTGAAGGGACTATCCGCAGACTTCCTAGACTGCGCTGTGTCTCCACCAAACCTCAGATTCCACACTTGAGTTCCTGTCTCTTCCCCTTTGCAGTTCTCTCTTTGCCCAGTCATACTGCTTTTGTCTTTACTTCCCTAGTGCTGGGATTAAAGAGCACTAACACCTGGCTCTCTTTCTGGATCAATCTTGTGTATATAAAATGATAAAACCAGCTGAGAGTCCAGGGAAATGGCTCAGCAGTTAAGAACACTATTCTTCCAGAGTATTAGAGTTCAATTCCCAGCACCCACATCAGGTTATAACCACCTGTAACTTCCAGCTCCATAGGATTCAACTTCTTTTGGCCTCTGTGGGCACCCACACTACTATGCATATACCCATACCCACACCCAGACACAGATATAGACACTCACAAATACACATGCATATACACCCACACAATTTAAAATAAAATAATTCTTCTAAATCTAGTTGATTGTGGTGGTATGTTCGTGTAATTCTAGCATTCGGAAAGGAGGTAGAGGCAGAAAAATCAAAGGTTTAAGGCTGTCCTTAGTTCCATCCTGGGTTATATATTTGCCTGTTTATTTTTAAAACAACTATAACCTTTCAATGAGTTAACATCGCTGAGCCCTTTTTATTACCAGTTGAGGGTATTTTTAAAGAGAATACAATTTTTAGAAGTTTTTTTCTAGACTTTCAGTTGTTAGATAAAGTGTAAAACTACAAACATGGTCAAGGATTGTAGAGATGTGGTTTCTTTTGCTCCAAACACATAGTAGCTATAGTAGTCATGATCTGTTTGTCTGCTCCATACTTTTTAAACTCAGGATCTATCTAGTACACTGAGCCAATTGAGAAGCAAACAATATATTTCGTTTTCTTGCTGTTGTCAGTACCTAGCCAGCATTATTACATCTTTGCCTTCAAAAGTGTGATGGGATTAATATTAGGAATATATCTCCAGGCTAGAGTCATTGCTGATAAGCTATCAGAAATATGTCTTAGTCTCACAGTTCTGGTTTATCATCTATCCTATTGCATATTATATTTTTAAACTCTGCAAAGATTGTCTGTTTTACCCATGACAGCTTTGCTGTTGTTAACTTCTTTTAGGCAGACTCAGTGGGATCCTCCCACTTGGGAAAGCCCAGGAGATGATGCAAGCCTTGAGCATGAAGCTGAGATGGACCTGGGAACCCCAACATATGATGAAAACCCCATGAAGGTGAGTGTAGCTTTTATATGTATCCTAGTCATATGAGCATCTGTTCTTTCATTTCAGTAAGGTCATTATCTATATAGTTTTCAAAATTTTTCCTCTTTCTTTGGAAAATATGTGGGAGTTCTTCTGTCAAAGGAAGGGATTAAAATCAAAGAGAAAAACTGGTTTTAGAGAGTTAAGGTCTCAGATGTGTATTAGGTACTTACTCGTATAATAAATACATTTAGAAGGTTTTTGAATATATGAATAGACAATTATGAAAATGTTTTTTAGCAGTAATAATAGTAACAAAAGACTAAAGGATAAAACTAGAGGTCCCATGATAAGTATATTCCATACTCTTTTATAACCTTTTTTAGTATATTAACTCTTCTTGATACTAAGCTGTATAGATGGTTTCTTTTTACTTGTACTTTATTTTTGAACCATGGACTGTCAAGCCCAAGCTATCATCCAACTAGTGATCTTGCCATTACATTCTGCTTTGTTTGGACTCTTTAAGTTGAATACAGTAAATTGAATGGACATTGCAGTTTAGCATCCTCTTACTTTGAGATTGGTTAGCTCTGGAATGAATTTAAACTGGTTACGTTAAAACTCAAAAAGGGGCCATGGAGGTGGTGTAGTAGATAAAGTACTTGTTGCACAAGCCTGATGTCCGAGTTCAGATCCTCCAGCATTCCTACAGTACGATGGGCAACAGAAACAGGAGAATTGCCTCCAAGTTCCTGGGCCAGCTAGGTTAGAGAACATAACATACTGGCAAGAAATAATGAGACCGTGCCCCAATGAAACAAATAGCCTCAAAAAAGAAACTGCGAAACTATGACATTCGTGATATGCCCATATTCACACACACGTCCTACACACAGGTAGATAATGAAACTCACCCAAGGAGCCGGGTCATCATACTTGTTATCACTAGATAGGAGGGCCACAGATTTGAGGGCACAGCAAATCCTGTCTTAAGGAAAGCAAAAAAAAAAAAAAAAAAAAAAAAAAAAAAAAGCCAACAACAGCCAGTGAGGTGCTCAGGGGGCTAAGGAGCTTACTGCCAAGGCAGATGATATATCTGGTGCCTGGGACCCATGCTGGAAGGGGAGAATCAACTCTCAAAAAGTTGTCCTTTATCTTCCATGTGTGTGCTGTGGCATGTGTGTGCGTCCCCCCCCCCCCCAAAAAATAAAGCAACGAAAGAGACACCTCATGTGATTCTCAGAGTATAAGACTTCCTTTCTTGTTTGTGAAGCCATGGGCAGAAGACAATTACTATGGAAATGCTAGAAAAAAGAATAATATTTTACTCTTCATCTTTCCTCTGACAAAACAATTACTGAAGATTAGAGGTGGTAGATATATAAAACACATACTTGCTAGGCAATTATCCTTTATCCTTATTTATTAATAAGATTAAATTATCTGCAAAGATGAGTTACCTTACATCAGAAGTCATTCTGGGTGTTTTAAGCCTGAGCATTTTATAGGTTTTTTGTTTTGTTGCTGTTTTTAAAGGACATAAGAAGAAGCACTTAAATTATTAAGGATGGGTGGAAGGGGGAAGAAGGAAGAAATAGAAGCTAGAATGAAAGACAAGTATGAACAAATCCATACCTTCTTTTACATTTCATTGACTTTTCTAGGAAATGTTTTCATTTCTTAACTGTGTTTGACAGGCGTCTAACACATTCTGTGACCTGGTGGGCATGAAACCTCCAGTGATCCCCGTTCTCTGCCTCCCGCGTGCTAGATTTATGGCATATGCTGCTTGACCAGAATGAAGTTACTTCCTAACTTGTTAGGTATTCCCATATGAATCAAAGCTTTTGAAGGCCTCAGTATTTAATAATAGGAAGGGATCCTGAGATCTAAGACTTAGAGATTTATAATACCCATATATCTCACAATGGGCTCTAGTCTTAGACTGCACCACATTTCTGTGACTACATACAGGATAGCTTTTTTCTGAGTCAGAGAATTTATATTTCACTTGCTTCTGTTCATCATGCTTTTCCATTCATTTTCTCATATGTTAATGAACACCAAAATATGTCACTATATTTCACTTTAAAGTCTGTTAATATCGGTATGTAATTAGGGTTAGAATTTAGTTTGGGCCTGTTGGGGACGGTGGTTACCTCTTTAGTGGTACAGGTATTAGATTTGTGAGTGTAGACTCAATTTTTTTGTACCCATAGTCATAATAAAAAAGTCTGGTAAAATGTTAAAATTTTTAAACTTTTGTTTAGCCAGATCCTGTTTTCAACCACTTTTAGCATTTCTAATTCTTTGACATAGAATTGTATTTCCATCTTCAATTATTTTCTTTTATCCTGAAGAAGTTTCTTGAGTATTTCTAGTATTTCAGATCTACTGGCGATGATGTTTATGAACTTGTTTTTTCTAGGGAGAAAAAAAAAAAAAAACCACTATCATACCCCTTTAAGAAATACTGAGTAATTTTAGTTCTGGTTTGGTACAGCAAAATTGAGCAGAAAGTAGATCAAACAGAGAAGGAAACGAGACTCTGGTGTTCTCATATTCCTCTATCATATACATTAGCTTCTCCCTTCATAGCCCTAGGGAACTATACATTTAGGGCTCTCTGTCCATGTGTGGTTAGTGTTTTGTTTCACTTTGGTATTGACTAATGCTTGACTGTCTAATCACACCACTGCTTAGCCAGTTACCTTTATTTCACCAGGTAAGCTGAAGGACATCTTTCTTGCTTCTAGGTTTTGTAATTTGGAATAAGGCTACTGAAAACACCCGTGTGTGGGTTTTAGCTTGGATATGGTTTTTAGTTTCTTTGAGTAAATACCAAGGAACATAATTGCTGAATTATATAGTAGGAATATGTGTAACTTTGTAGGAAACTTTGAGACTATTACTTAAAGGGTATTATCACTGGATATAGAATTCTGTTCTCTTCTATTCATATGGAAGCTTTACCTGCACCATAAGGCCAAAGAAAGATGTGATCTCTGGTACTGGAGTTGCAGATGGTTTAGAGCCACAATGGTTGCTGGAAATGAAACCCGGGTCTCCTGAAAGAGCAGCCAAGAACAGCCAAGAGTAGCCAGTTGATTATCTCTCTGTCTCTCTCTCTCTCTCTCTCTCTCTCTCTCTCTCTCTCTCTCTCTCTCTCTGTCTCTCTCTCTCTCTCTCTCATCTCTATCTCTCTCTCATCTCTATCTCTATCTCTATCTCTATCTCTCTCTGCCTTTCTACATAGCTTTGGTTGTCCTGGCATTTGTTGTATAGACCAGGTTGGCCTCAAACTCAGAGATCTACCTGCCTCTGCCTCCCGAATGCTGGGATTAAAGGCGTGTGCCACTACCCTTGGCCTACTTTTCAGTTCTTAAAATATTATTGTTTTGTTTGTTCAGACAGGGTCTTACTATGTAACCCAAGCTGATATCGAATTTGACTACTGCCTTTGTCTCCTGAACTTTGCTAACTGTGTGTGTTAACATGCCCAGCTTATAATTGTTCTGATAAGAAAGATGTATTCTTTGTTCTCTTTTATATATTCTTTTCTAATTGATTTTCAGCAGTTTTGCTTTTTGTTTGTTCAGTTTTTTTTCTTTTTTACTATATACTTCAGCTTTCTTTGTGTTCAACTTTCTTGTGGTTATTCTTCTGAACCTAGATTGATAGTTTTCATCAAAGCTACAAGTATCTTAACCATTATTTTTTTCTAATCTGTCTTTCGTACCATGGCCTCTTCTTCCTGCCACTCTCAATTGTATACGTGTTGCTGGACTGCTTGATTTCTCATGGGCCACTGAATCTCTAACTTTCTTTTTTTTCAGTTCTTTCTCCTTATATTCCAGTTTACATAGTTCCTCTTCTCTTTAAAGATTATTGATGCTGCTATTTATAATCTAAATTCATCCAGTGATTTTTTTTTTTAAATTTCAAGTATGCTTCTGCTATAAAAATTTGCTTTTGTTTTGTTTTGTGACAGGGTCTCTCTATGGGAATACTACCTTTTTTTTTTTTTTTTTTTTTTTGTCTTTTTAATGTAAAAATCTAGACCAAAGCCTTCTGGGTTGGTTAACCCTTTGGTTTCAACTTCATAGGTGAATATGCAAGTGCTCTTTGATCTATCAGTCAGTCTTTGGATCCCTTTTAAGACTGTGATCTCTTTGCCCTAGTAAGGCTTGGATAGCTGGAATTACTTAAATTTATCCTCTTAGCATTCTACAGTTGCATTTATCTACTGAACACACCTATAGACCGGAGGACACCTATGAGGAAAGTCTCCGTTCCTTATGTTCCATTTTTATTCTTGGTGTTTTTATTCAGAATGTAAGTCTTTCAGAGCCTTACATTGCACCAGTGTAGCGAGTTTTTGTCAATTCACAAACCTGGTGTGACACAGAGATGGAAAGAAAACTGAAACTGGGTCTTCGTCATCTGAAAGTTCAGCTCAGAAAGCTGCTGTGGTAGAAATCTATGCCACGTGCCTTGAGGAGTTCAGTTATCAGCCCTAATGACCACATCGGTGTCATCACGGGAAAGGTGATTTTTCAAGTTCAGCAAAATTGTAAAGGTCAAAATTGCAAATAGTCAAAAATATCTGGTATAGTAAGAATTTGGGTGCATATGAGATACTGAGCAAGACAGAAACATGCAAGAGTAGAAAGGGGATGTGGGTTATTGGTAGGGTTACTCACTTAGTACACGTCATGCCCTGGCTTCTGTCCTAAGCATGGTCCCAAAAATGCCAAATAAAACAACAACAACAACAACAACAACAAAAAAAAACCCATACTAGAAAAGTATGTCAGGAATAAAGTGTCTGAGGGCGTCCAGTGTGATTAACCCATAATAGGTACCTGGGAGCTAGGAAATATCATTGATGCAGAGGAATCAGATAATCAAATATGTGTCTCTCGAGTGAGACAGCTTGTTTGATATAGTGACCGAGCAGAGTGCAGTGTTATCATTGCTCTGACAAAGTGAGGAACATTTGAGAATTATTGCTAAATCCAGCAGACCAGGCTAGATATGTTGGTATATACCTTTAATTCCAGTACTGAGAAGGCAAAGACAGGCTGAGCTCTCTGAGTTCAAGGCCACCCTGGTCTACACATCAAGTTCCAGACCAGCCAAGGCTATGTGGTAAAACCCTGTCTTAAAAAACAAAAAACAAACAACAACAACAACAAAAAAAAACTTGGTGAATTAATCAGATTCGCAAGAAAAAAGTGGCCAATAATCTTAGGTTAGGTGGGAAAGGTCCTTTTATTCAGTTTAAGCATCAGAAATGAAGGTGGAAAAAGCAAGAGGAAATAAATAAATTAATTGTGGAAATTGAGCAGTTTGAGCTGCCTACAGGATTCAGAATAGGGATGGTAGTTGAATTCATATTGAATCATCAATAAATGGGTTCTTGTTGAAAAGCATAAGTATGTGTATATGTGTTTCACGACCCAAACTGGGACTCGGGTTCATCTGGTTTAGTTAGCAGATTGCATTAAGCTTATTGTGTGGCTCTGGTGCTCAAATAGAGAATGTATGATACAGCAAACTAGGGGAAGGTGTGTAGTGGGCAGAGAATTCTTTGAAAAGTACTGGGTGGTAGTAAAAGCTTTTGATAACTAGACTAAGCATCTATGAGAGCCTTCCTTCTCTGTTTCCCTCCAGTGTTGTTCCCTACTCTTGATCATCTTGTACTCTCTTCCATCATCCATCATGTGGTGAGTGTTAAGTCAAACCTTCCCTTGAGAACCTCAGACCTGAACCGTGGTGACTGCTTGCACAAGTGAGAGAGCGAGCAGTTTATTTGCTTCTGCCTCCTGGAGTCACATTCGTCCCAGCATTCAATAGGTGTCCTTACGTTATAAAACAAGACTTTGCAGAGGGCAAGGTGTGCAGCAAAGAGGTTTTTCAGTTGTTGGTCCTGTTTCATTTTGTTTTTTAGAGTTGGAAAAATTTACAAAATGGTTTCATAGAGTACCACTTAACAGTAATGAAATAGGAACCCAGAAATCACAATTGAAAGATTGTCAGAAACAAGAAAACTTGTCTCTGCAGAGGAGATGGTTTAAGTTACTCAGTTAATATGGCCAGTTACCAGCTGGGACACACAGAGAGAGAGAGAGAGAGGGGAGAGAGGGAGAGAGAGGGAGAGAGAGAGAGACCTAGGCCTACTTTGCACTTGTAGGTGAAATACATGGATAGACGCCTACTGGTTCCTAGGAATATCGTAACTCTCGTCCCATGGATTTTGTAGATTCTGTTTTCCTTTGAAACACCATTGTTAGAAATATATTCTTTAGGGGCCCATTCCTCCCTTTTCTCCCTCCTCCCATTCCCTGCCCTTGGTTTTTGTTGTTAGTTGTTTGTTATTGTTTTCACAAACGAAGAGGGAACTGCAGCCTTTACCTAGAAGCACCCACTGAAGTGTTATTTTGGTGTTTCTAAGAGTAGTAGCAACTCCAGAACAGTGGTGAGTTTCTGGGTTTTCAGGGACCTTCTTTCTGAACTTCCTACTTAATATGCAGCCACATTTGTGTGTTGGAGAACTTAAGTTGATCAAACGTATTTCTGATGGCTCCACTTCTACTTCTAGATTCACGCTGCTCCCAAACATATAGTTCCTCGTTAGGCAATCTTTTACATTTCATATTCTAAAGAGAATTAAATTCAGGAGGGAAAAGATAATAGCTGAGTAATTCATTCTCTCCTTTTAGGTGGGTCACCTTTTCAGAGCCCATCTCTGTAACTTAACCCTTCTTTCCCCTTTCAGAGGCACAGAGGTTTTTTGACCTAATTGTGTCTGTTTGCCTAATAAAGAATGGAGTTTGCTTTTGCTGTAGCGTTTCTTGGTGAGTACCAGAGCCACACAGTAAGTTTAATGACCATTGGCCAGTGAATGTGGGTGAAGTCAAAGCCCAGTAACATGAAGGTGCTGAGACAGAAGCCAGTTCCAAACACGAATTCTTGAGACGTCAAATGTACTGTATAAAGGCTAACAGCTGGATCATCTTCTAAGAACAATGAGCTCTGGCTTCCTTCCAAGCCCTGTTGCCTGCTCATTTTCTGTGTATTCATCTGACTTGTTTACATAGGCCCCCACCAAAACTTTCCATTGACACCCAAGTTGAGGAAAAAGCAAACTGATGATGCTGAGGACCTGGGAATACTTGGCTTTTGATGTGTGAGTTGTCACCCCCTGCCAGTGGTTTCCTCAGATTTCAGTGAGGCTGCTTTCTCTACAGGTGCATTCTCTAGCCTACCATGAGTTGAGTGAGGGCCGTTTGGTCCAGTCTGGTGTCTTTTCTGGTATTAACAAATCTAACATAGGCAACAAGAGCCTATTAGAGCCTATTAGAAATGCTGAAATATCAAGTGGAACTTTTAGGGAGTTGGGGGGAATCCCAAAATTCTTCATGTCTCTAACAAGTACTGCCTTTGGCTCTAATTTTGCTCCAGGGCATCGAGTTTTATACCTGAATGAGTCCCATGCCATGTGGACACAAAAATTAATTTCATGCTGGGCAGTGGTAGCCCACACCTTTAATCTCAACACTCAAGAGACAGAGGCAGGTGGATCTCTGGGTTCTAGACCAGCCTGGTCTACAGAGCATTCCAGGATGGGTGTGTCTACACGGAGAAACCCCATCTCAACAACTCCTAATAAAAGAATTTTGTGTCTCAAGAACTCTTAGTTTTTTTGTGGTTTATATGGTGTACAAATCTAGCGCCTTCATTTGAACTCTCTCAGCCCCAGTGCTCAGCATCAGCAGCTCCTTAACTGAGTCCAGTGCACTGTGCTTTGTGACTGTGTTTTTAACTCTCCCAGTCTTGCCAAGTCAGGATGGAATTAGAAAGTTACTAAATGTGCATTGGATTTCTTTGGCTTTCTTTCGTTTTTAAATTTATTTTATGTGTATGGCTGTTATGTGTGTCTGTGCACCACTTGTATGCCTAATGTAAGCCAGAAGAGAGTCCTGTAATTGAAGTACAGGTGTTTGTGAGCTGTTCTGTGGGTGCTGGGAATTAAACTGGGGTCCTTGAAGTGCAGCCCATACTCTTAACTGCTGAGCCATCTTCCCAGCCCCTCTTTTTCTTGTTCTTTCTCTCTCTTTTTTTTTTAGAGTCCTATGTAGACCAGGTCACCTTGAACTGCTGACCTTCCCTTTGCCTCCCAAGTGATGGGATTACAGGCATGCATCACCATGTCGAGTTTATACAGGCTTCTTTCATGCTAAGCAAGCACTCTACCAGCTGAGCTACAAACCTAAGCCCAGATTTATTTAGTCTTTCTGAAAATGCATTCCATTTGGAGCTCTGGTTCTCGGCCTTCCTATGCTACGATCCTTTTAATACAGTTCTTCATGTGGTAACCTCCAACCATAATAAAGACTGTTTTCATGGCTACTTCATAACTGTAATTTTGCTACTGTTATGAATTGTAAATATGTTTTTTAGTGGTATTAGGTAATCCCTGTGAAAGAGCAGTTTGACACCCCCCCCCCCCAAGGTTGACAAACACTTTAAAGGGAAGCAGGATCCTCACCAGCCCTGCCTCCTCCATAGGATCAGGATCCTCGCAATGGCTATCATATTTTGAAGGCATTTTCTGCACTTGTAATTTTACTCAGTTCTGAGATCTATAAGAGAATTATGGGGGGGGGGCTTGTCTTATGTAAATATAATTTGTTTTGTCTTAAAAGATGTCTCACTCTGTCCTCCAAGCTGTACTAAAACTTCTGCATAGCCTATGCTGGCCTTAAAGTTGAACCTGTCCTCCTGCCTCAGCTTCTTTGCTAGAATTGTAGCTGTGAGCTACCATGCTCAGATAACCAGATAATTCTGGATCTCTGGCTATCTGATATCTTACTGTGGGATATATACTCACTGTAGATGCAGAAATATAATCTGTCTCAAAGTAAACTATGCGTGGCACTTTTATAGTCCCAGTGCTCAGGAGCTTGAGGCAGAAGGAATTGCAGGCTTTGACCATGTCCAAAAAGCCAAATAAGCCTGGTGGTGGTGGCGCATGTCTTTAAACCCAGCACTTGGGAGGCAGAGGCAGGCGGATCTCTGTGAGTTCGAGGCCAGCCTGGTCTACAAGAGCTAGTTCTGGGACAGGCACCAAAGCTACAGAGAAACCCTGTCTCCAAAAGCCAAATAAGAATATTTGAAAATAGAGTTTTGTTCGGGTTCTGTTTCACTCTTTTCCTAAAAACAGAAGGGGGAGCCGTCACATCCTCCAGCTCCACCTCCACTCCAACAGCCATAGGAGAAAAAGTAGAGAGATGGTAAATATGTAAAGCTTTTGTTGTTTTGGTTTTCCGAGACAGGGTTTCTCTATGTAGCCCTGGCTGTCCTGGAACTCACACTTATAGACCAGGCTGGCCTCAGAGATGATCCTGCCTCCTGAGTGCTGGGATTGAAGGTGTGTTGGCACCACACCTGGCCATGTAATGCCTTTCAAACAAGGCTTGGGATAACCCAAAAGCTACCTTTCTCCGAAGCAAGTAGAGGGACTTGCACAGCTTCTTCAGCACCAGAGTCTTCGTACTGTCTGTGGAAATGGAGAAGAAAGACCTAGAGCATAGGTTCGGTGTCAGAAATGACATTGCTCTCAGCCCCCAGTGAAAAAGCATGGACAGGCCAGAGAGAAGCTCAGCAGTCAGGAGCACACACCTTTCTTGTGAAGATCACAACCCTGTAACTGCAGCTCCTGCCTCTAGGCACCCACACTCATGTATACATATCTACACAGAGACACACATGAATAAACACAATGAAAGATAATAAAACTAGGGGTTAAGAAAAAAAAAGGCCAGGTGGTGGTAGTACACTCCTTTCATACTTCACTCGGAAGGCAGAAGCAGGCAAATCTCTGTGGGTTTGAAGCCAGCCTCGTCTACAGAGTAAGTTCCAAAGGGAGGGAGGTGCTAGAGAGGTGGGTGGCTGAATGGTGAGAATACTTGTTGGCTCTTGGCAGAGCACTCACATATGACTCCAGGATATCTCCAGTTCCAGGAGACACCAGGCATGCATGTATTATATACATACACTCATACACATGTGAATCGATCTTTCTTTAATTAAACCTGTTGCATCAGCTGAGATTCCTAAAGCATGAAAATTAGCATTCCAAGTGGAGTGATGATAATTATTCTTTCCATGGGAAGGATTTTCTAGCTGTGTGAACATGGCTCATATGTCAGACTGATGGTTCATCACCTCATGGTGTTGCCTGGGTAGGGGAAATTGGTAGTTCCTCCTCTGGCAATGCTAGAAAGTTGTATTTCTGGATTTACCATCATCTTGTCATTTTGGAAAAAAAAGATAGTGATTTTAGTATCTACTCAATCTCATGTCCACCAATACTATAACTCCTTTGTTTTTTTTGTTTGGGGCTTCTTTGAGACAGGGTCTCGTGTAGCTTAGGTTGGCTGTGTTTGTTTTTAAAGGTTGACTTTAAACTCTTGATCTTTGTGCCTCCACTTTAAAGTACTGGGATAACAGGTGTACTCCATAATTCCCCAGTCTTTACTCTCCTGAACTAGATACATCGGCATTCGAGGAGTTTCTCGAATTGAGACGGTCCTCTTTAGTCTAGGCAGCCCCACTTAGGGAGGAAAGGAGCTAAGTACAAAGATCTTCAGAAAAGAGCTCTTTTTTCCTTTTACTTTTTTTTGGGGGGGGGGGGTTTTTTTTTTTTTTTTTTTTTTTTTTTTTTTTTTTTTTTTTTTTTTTTTTTTTTGGTTTTTTTTTTTTTTTTTGTTTTTTTTTTTTTTTTGAGACAAGGTTTCTCTAGCTTTGGAGCCTGTCCTGGAACTAGCTCTTGTAGACCAGCCTGGCCTCAAATTCACAGAGATCCGCCTGCCTCTGCCTCCTGAGTGCTGGGATTAAAGGCGTACGCCACCACTGCCCAGCTCAGAACAGAACTCTTAACTTAGTTCTGGAATGCTAACATGTCAGAGCCTAGGTCCGTTATTTGAGTGCAGATACAACACATCCTCCACAGAAGGAGAATGCCTAAAGAACAACTCAAAATGTTTAGCTACAGCCAAGATGTAGCTGTGACTTAAGATACAGGGCTTGGAATTAGGCTCATAAGGAGACCAGAGTCAGGTTACTAAATTTTAAATTATTAGTCAGGGAGCCTCCAGGCCCTGTCCTTTAGTCAGGTAAGAGTTCTGGAACAATAGGGCATCACCAGACTGGCATCTCATGTTAGCACTATCCTGTTTCTCTTTTCTAGACATCAAAAAAGCCCAAGACAGCAGAAGCAGACACTTCCAGTGAGCTGGCAAAGAAAAGCAAGGAAGTATTCAGAAAAGAGGTAAGGTTTGGAAGATGTGGACTGCGTAGTCCTTGGACTTTACTTGAGCCCGTTGTGTCTTGCCTAAGTTGTATATCTGTCTTGCCTAAAGATAGTTTAGCTTGTATCTTTTGCCCCAGATTGCTGCTTTACCCATCAAGAATCCCATAACTGGCTCTTACTGGAGCAAAAGGAGTCCATCTGCCAACATGTTTGCCATTTCACTGTTGGCCTTCTGTAGCATCTCAGACAGTGGAGAGCTGTCTGTAGTATTAGACTTACTGTAGTGTCGGGGGCTTCCTTACTGATGGGTGATACGTTGGTATGTCCCTTTACAACTAGGTAAACACTTTGGTATCTGTTACAGCAGCCCTTGATCTGCAAAATTGGGACTATTGTTCTTATAATAAGCTTTAAAGATCAGAGAACCTCCGGATCCTCTGATCAAATTGTAGTTCTCTTTCTTTGCTGTTTCCTGATAGCGTCTTGCTCCATCTTGACAATATGTCTCCACTGCACGTTTGTTTATTTGTTGAGAGAGGGGTGCCATGACGTGTGGAGGTCAGAAAACAACATTTGGGTCCTGGCAATCAAACTCAGACCCATCTTAGTGACATGTGCCTTGACTCAGTAAGCCATCTTAGCAGCCTAGATTATCAACTCCAGATTCCATTCATTGAAGGTTCATAGTGTGTTAGTCACAGAGCTGTAAGGAGTGGCATCTGGAAGAAGACTGTGTCACGACAGAGGCTGATACTTAGCGTGTTAAGAGAGGCTCTTGAATTTAGGGTAGAAACTGGCCAAATGGATCAGAAGGGAAGGTGAAGGTGGCATGAGAATATACAGAAAGAAAGAGTGTCACCTCTTCAGGAAGTCATAAGTAGCCCCTCAGTCTTGAGCACTGGTCATGTGAGGGATGTTGGAAATAAGGCTGGACAGTATTGTGCCCTTTCATGTAGTGGCTTTGTGTCTGTGGGTTTATGGAATCGCTGGTGCTAAGTTGAGAATAATCAAAGCCTTGACTAAGTGTAGAGTGGGTTGAAGGGGGAAAATATGGAGGTCAGGCAACCACAGAAAACCCTGTGAGTAAAAGGTTTATCCAGCCAGTTGTGACAGCTAAAACCAAAAAACTGTGCAGACAGAATGGTTCCTCACTGTCCATGTATGGTGTTGGTTTTTCAGCTCAACCAACCCAATCTATGATCCAGCCTCATTCCTTGAATATTTTATGGGTCACAGAGTTTTGGGGATGGAGAGGCCTGTTCAGGTTACTTCCTTGAAGGTGGCCCCTTTTCTTCCCTTTCTCCCGTGACCCTATACCGTAAGTCCTGATCTGGGGACTCTTTGAAGAGCTGTTTGGTAGGATAGGCCTTACAGAAACAGCCCAGAAGACAACATTGGAGATGGTGATTGAAGAGCCCTGCCCTGTGTCATCCTTCACTCATGTTTCCATGTGCTTTTGGTGGTTGTGATCTGTGGATTAATGTGTAATACTTAGAAACTTGAAGTAACCTTTACAGGCAACAAGCCTACCTGCAGTCCTGGTGTTGCAATGCCCTCTGGTAACTCAAGTCTGCTACTCTGCCCTGCCTTGGCTCCAGGATCCAGACAACCAAGAAACTGAACTAACACTTCATAGGAGTCCACAGTGTTAGACAAGCCCTCTCCAATTGAGCTATAGCCCAGACAGGAGAAGCTGTTTATGACAGAGAAACCCTCATGGCCTAATTACCTCTTAGAAGTCCCAACCTCTTAACACAATGACATTTGATTTTTAGTTGTGTGAAACCAGAGGCTACTTCCAGAACCTTGTTGCTGGTGCCTGCAGCCTGCCTCTCTCTTTTGTTTTGGTTTTGGTTTTTTGTTACAGGGTTTCTCTGTAGCTTTGGAGCCTGTCCTGTAACTAGCTCTTGTAAACTAGGCTGGCCTTGAACTCACAGAGATCTGCTTGCCTCTGCCTCCCAAGTGCTGGGATTAAAGGCGTGCGCCGCCACCACCCAGCACCTGCAGCCTCTCTTAAGTGAGGTTTGGTTGGTCTGGCTAAGGAGACTTTTTCTCTTAGGACTGGGTCGGGATTACTTTCTTACATCTATCTCACTGACTTCTAGCATTCTGTTGGCTAGATCAGCACCTGAGGGAGGAAACAGGGACTGGCAGCTGTGCTTTTTGCTGCCTTTTCTTTTCTTTTCTTTTCTTTTTTTTTTTTTTTTTTTTTTTTTTTTTTTTTTTTTTTTTTTTTTTTTTTTTTTTTTTTTTTTTTTTTTTTTGGTTTTTCGAGACAGGGTTTCTCTGCAGCTTTTTTAGAGCCTGTCCTGGACCTAGCTCTTGTAGACCAGGCTGGCCTCGAACTCACAGAGATCCGCCTGCCTCTGCCTCCCAAGTGCTGGGATTAAAGGCGTGCGCCACCACCGCCCGGCTTTGCTGCCTTTTCTAATGACCTCCTCAGCACAGCTGAGCAATGTGTCTCCTACTTCTGTCTGTAGATGTCTCAGTTCATTGTCCAGTGCCTGAATCCTTACCGCAAACCTGACTGCAAGGTGGGCAGAATCACCACAACTGAAGATTTTAAACACCTCGCTCGAAAGGTACAGCCTGCTTCTGGTCTGTCTTTTGGTGTTCTTAGCAAGTCATATATGTTCTAAGATACTCTCCTTCATCAAAAAAGGGTGCTTTTATGTGCCAGATGCCAAGGCTTGGGGCCCAGGAATATGAGGCAAGGTTCAGAGGTGGGAAAGTAGGCCTCTAAGAGATTTTGAATGCTGGGTTCGCCCCCTCTGTCCCTGTCCCAGCTTGCCCCGGCCACCCTTTGATTTCATTTGAAGCCTGTCCTCCCTGTGAAATCATTTTCCATTCTGATGGTGTCTGTGGTTTCTTCCTGTGCCTTGGACAGCTGACTCACGGAGTCATGAATAAGGAGCTGAAGTACTGTAAGAACCCCGAGGACCTGGAGTGCAATGAGAATGTGAAACACAAAACCAAGGAGTACATTAAGAAGTACATGCAGAAGTTTGGGGCTGTTTACAAACCTAAAGAGGACACTGAATTAGAGTGACTTGCAGGGCCAGAGTGAGACGTGTGACTAGAAGGATGAGTCCTGTGGCTTCTGCCCCACCCACGGCCAGGCCTGCACTACTGGTGTGATGACCCATCATCCTGAGCAGTTCAGACTTTGCAGGTGTCGACTGTAAGCTACAAAAATGAGCTACAAATGATCCCTCTTGTGAGCTGTTGGGATGTAACAGCTACAGGCCGTTGGAGGCAGTAGCCTAGGGAAGACCTTGGCCACACCCGACCCCATTCTCAAATCTGGGTCTTCCCCCTTGGCGGTGCTGTCAGCGCACAGACCCATGCGCACCCTCCCCCAAGCCCCTTTACCCTGATGATCTGTATTATATTTTAATGTATATGTGAATATATTGAAAATAATTTGTTTTGTTTTTCCTGGGTTTTGTTCAGTTTTTGTTTGCCATTAGCCTCTATGTGCTAGAATCATGAGAACACTTTGTAAGGACAGTATAAATTTTCCTGCAAGGTTTAATTTGTTATCATGTAAATATTCCAAAGCAGGCTGCCTTGTGGTTTTGGCCAGCCCTGTGCTATGTTGATAAGATTGATTTACTGCTTAAGATCACTTTACTTTATCCAATTTCTACTGAACTTTTTATGTAAAAAATAAAATCAATTAAAGAACTTGGCAATGCGTGTTCCCTAAAACTTAATTATTAAGTTTGTTCGTGTTGATGTTACTGGAGATAAAAAGGATGTCGCAGCCACTGGTGTGTGGAGTCCAAGATGAATCATTGCTAGCTAATGTATTTTATTACAAGTTTTGTGCCTATAGGTCCTACTGTGTGTCGGGCAGACGTTTGCATGAGGCTGATAATTTTAGCTTTCAGGTCTTGAGACTGAGCTCAGTTGAGGCAATTTACAGTCATTCCAGAGCAAAGGACGCATGACCTAAGACCTCATTGCCATTGGGTTTTATTTTGGTTAGTGGGTCAATCAAGAAAAAAGCTAAGTGTCTTTTCATTGGTACCTCCTGGCCAGAGAGTGTTACTGGACCTTTTTGCCTTCAGACTTTCATTTCTCCTAGCCCACGGTTTGGGTCCTGGCTTCCTACTTCATTACCTGACACTGTGCCTGGACACTCGAGGGAAGGCAGCAGCGGGCAGCAGTAGAAGGTTCTGGATGTTGGCTATGATAGTGAGCATGTATTCTAGATGCAGCTCAGCAGTGGTCTGTCCTTGGTGAGTTTTCTGGGCAGGGAGGAGGTTCGTATTAGATTGGGGCCTATCTGATTCTGCACTCTTGGAGGAAGAGGAAAACAAGGCTAGGCTGAGGCCTGCGGGAATTAGAGCATCTGCTGCCTGTGCTAAGCGTTTGAGAGATTAGGGAATATTCATCTAACCCTTATAACTCTTACAGAATGGCACTGTTGATGAGAATAAAGCAAAGTAAGCATCACTAACTTATTTACAGTCCTGTAGTAGGGTACAGACATCCTTACTGTATGGTCCTACATACTGTATAGCAAGTCTTCCCTCACTACCTCTGGGGAATTGACTATGAACATGAGGATACTCAAGGACCTTAAATAAAATGGCATAGTTCTTACCTATAGCCCATTGGCGCCCATCTCTGATAACTATGGATTGCTTCCGTACCTAATACTATGCCACTACTACACAAAGCTACTTGGTCATGGGTCCATGAGTGTAAACCCTGGATATCAAGGCTAATGATCTAGTCTTTCCCCACAAAACTGTAGCCTTCATAACTTTAAAGCACATTAGGTGGAGCCTAATTCACTCAACCCTCAACATTTCCTAGTGGGTCTGCTTGCTACCTTGAAGCATTCACATTTTTCAAGGAAATTGAGACAGCCTTCTATCACAGTAGTGGCTAGCTATAAAGTTTTAGAAATTTGTAACAAGTTTTTTAACCCCAACAGTCTTCATCTTCCCCCATTACTCCCTCATGCTCAAATGACCTAGGTTGGGCTAAAGAAGTGTGCCTGTCTGTTCATGCTCAGCTTTTGGTGGCCCTGCTAGGTGGAGTGTAATGGTCCCTGAGTCCTAGTCTGAACTTTTCTGGCTTTTCTCTTCATCCTTGGGGATTAGCTTTAGGGTCTTCTTAGGATGAAGGTAACACCCCACCCCACCCTTTTTTTTTTTTTTTTTTTTTTGAGGTATACTCAATGGCATATAACCATTGGTGGCCTTACCTCAGTCTCCTGAGCACGGGAATTCCGATGAGAGCTACCATGCCTGGCTGACATTACTGTAACAAAGACAGGCTGTTAGCAGCTCTGGTAACTTTCTGAGGAGCAACAGTAGAAACAGCTCATGTTAAACTTCATCTTTACAAAGTAGCCAATGCCAGGAGCATCTGCACAGTGAGGGAGTCGGTCAACTTTGGGCTCCACTTCACTCTGACTGGACCTCAGGTCCTCTCAGTGAGTCTAGATGAACCTAGAGCCATCTTCTTATGTGCACTGGTCCTGTCATGCACAGAGCAGCTCTTTGGAAGCTGCCTGTTGCCACTTCAGGATGGGCTTGTGCATGGAAGGACAGGTGGTTTGGCTCAGCTGCCCTGTCTGGAACAGCCTGCCTGCCTACTGTGTTCAACCACACTAGCAGCTGGGGAATCCGGTTTGGAATTCCTTTGTCTGGGTGGCAGTCTGGCTTTTGCTTTTTGTAGCTCCAGAGATTGAACCTGGGGCCTCATGTGTGCCAGACAAGTGCTCTCCCACTGAGCTGAGCCCTATCCTCAGCCCAGAGTCCCAGTGTTAAAAGTGTTTCCTCAGCACCTAGCTTACAACTATTTTGCCTCTCGCCTGTCTCAGCACAGGTCACACAAGGGGTCCTGGGATGCTCCATGGGAACCTTGGGGATAGGGGACTTACTAAACATGGCTCCAGTTAAGCAAAGAGAGTTCAGGAGGAAGCATGGCTTCCTAATATGATCCAAACACTGAAGGGCAGGAAGGTGAACTCCAGTTTGCCTTCATAGCCCATGAACAGAAGTGCCTGTCTTCCCAGCTGCTGCTTGGAGAGGGGCCTTCATACCTACGGATCTCCCCAAGTCCTTTTTTGGGCCGCTATTTCACAGCTACTCAACTGTCTTATAGGCCCAAGGAACCAAACAGACGAGAATACAAGTCAAAGTTGCCTTTAATATGTGATTTAAAAAAAAAAAATAGAAAAAGTAGCTGGAGCTACATAAAGGGAGGCAGAATGGGGGATCTGTGGGTAGAGCCATGCTCTACTCTTACCCATCCCCCCATATTCTGCTTCCTGTCTTGGAGAGGAGGGGGAAGGGACATGAAGTGGCTGGATCTTCTGTGTTCTACAGAACTTCTAAAGCCAGTACTAGGAAGTCTATGAAGGGAACCCGAGGCACTGAGAATGGTAGTAGGGCCAGTGTAGGCAGCCCTGGGGACTGTTACTCAAACCACAGAGCAGCCCTCAGCCGGTGAGACCAAAACCTGGACCACATCTTCTCGGCCTATGGTAACCAGGGCATCTTCTAGCATTCTGAGGGTGGCTCTGCTGCCTTCTTGGGCAGCCCAGTCCCTTAGCAGGGTATAGGCTGGTGACTGGCCACAGGCCATGGCTTCTACAGCCTCAGCTTGGTAGCCCAGGTGGCCTGCCAGCCCCTGCCAGCCTTTAGCAGGTTCACCCAACATCAAGAGTCGCTCGACCTCCTGCTGCTGCTGCTGCGGAATATGCAGGTAAAGTTGGCAACCGAGGTCAGGATGTGGTCCTGGGGTGGGAGACAGAAGGTTCGTTGGTGGTGGGTAGAGTTAGTTAAATACAAAGGACTACCGACTGAGAAATGGCGCTCACCTTGGCTGGGGATACAGGGCTCCAGACAGTGAGGAGAGTCCACAAAGACAGTGGTGTCATCATGTCGCTGGTCCCTGTCAGGGTCCCCTAGCTCTACAGTCCGAGCTTTGGCCAACTGCTGTCTTTGTCTATGTGAGCGCCAACTGTAGAGGGCAGAGGGCACTAAGACAAGGAGCTGGCTGGCAGTCCAGGCGTGGAGGGACGCCACAGGGTACTACCCGGAACACCTACCATTTGAAGGCCACATAGGCCAGCAGACCAAGGACCACAGTAGCTAGGAGAGCACAGTAGACAGGAATGATGTTGCTTGAGGCCCCTGGAGGCTCAGGGGGAAATAGGGAGGAGGTATTGGGAGCCAGGGCTCCTTCGACTCCTACCCACGCTCTTTCCCTGTCCCCATCCTGCCCCTTCAGGGTTGCATCTGCGAAGAAAAAGACAGAAGTGGTCAAGACAGGGAGCCACAGCAGCCTCACCTAGACCATCTTGGTAGAACGTTCCAAAACCAATAGAGTCACCGTGTAGTCAAGGACTCAGCATGGCATCCAGAGTTGGCCGGCCCTCCCTGAACTGGCAAGAATGGCTCAGCAGATAGACACATGCCACCAAGCAAAACAGCATGAGTCGATCCCCCAGGATTCACAAGTTCCCTGACCCCCCACATGCTTGCTAAGTGGCTAACAGTGCTTGTTCTATTCCAAGACCAGAGTTCTGTTCCCAGCATATTTGATGGCGGCTCAACTGCCTGGAAGTCGAGCTCCAGGGAATCTGATGCCTTATGGCCTCTGCGCATAGAGGAACACATAATTTTTGGGGGTTTTTTGTTTTTGTTGTTGTTTTTTGAGACAATGTTTCTCTGTAACTTTGGAGACCTGTCCTGGAACCGTTCTGTAGACCAGGCTGGCCTCGAACTCACAGAGATCCGCCTGCCTCTGCCTCCCGAGTGCTGGGATTAAAGGTGTGCGCCACCACTGCCCGGTAATAATCTTAATTTTTAAAAATTGGCTGGCCCGGGCTGGAGAGATGGCTCAGCGGTTAAGAGCATTGCCTGCTCTTCCAAAGGTCCTGAGTTCAATTTCCAGCAACCACATGGTGGCTCACAACCATCTGAAATGAGATCTGATGCCCTCTTCTGGCCTGCAGGCAGACACACAAGACAGAATATTGTATACATAATAAATAAATAAATATTTTTTAAAAATTGGCTGGCCCTTTGCTTGCCACTATGGACGATGTGGGTGTGCCTTGCCATCTCCCGGAGGCATCCAGACTTCTGTTCCTGCTATTATGACTTCTCCCGAAAACACGACAAGAATCTACTCTGGAAGCCTTCCTTCATCCTCTCCATGCTCTGATTACACCACCTGTTTACATGGCTCCCAGCGTGGACTCTGAGACACTGATGTGTGTTGTTTTCACAAAACCATAAAAATAAAACTCAACTGGAAGTAAATACTGGTGCTCTTGTCGGGGACCATGGAGCCTGTGGAGGGACTTGCACATAATCCACTCTGCTGCTCTCTAGGGTCTGGGTCAAAGGATGCATACCTGCGTAGATCACACCTTTGCTGTGGCTGACGTTGTAAAGCATGGCTCTCCCAGGCACGGCCGGCTGTGCTGCTGCTTGGTGAAGTCACACATACACAGCACTGAGCTGGCGGAGTGAAAAACAGCTTTTCTGAGACAAGCAGGAATTCTGCACGGGGATAGGAGATCCTAAGCTCTGCGGCCAGAAGTCTCTGGGGCGGCCTGTCCCCATTACTAGCTCACTCCATCCTGATTCACGGCAGGGCTGGAACAGTTTCCCCGTGTCAAGCAGGTGGAGGTGACTGAGCTGGCCCCAACAGCTCCCAGGACAGAAATCACCATATCTCTAAGACCCGGCTGACCCCAGGGCTGCGAAGAGTGAGGCTGCACTGGGAGCCTCGCTCAGGCTGAAGCGTCCCTAGAGACCAGTGAAGCAGGCTCACTCATACACTCTGCAAAAACCAAAGTCCCAAGACAGGAGGGCTCCTGTACTGACCAGGCGCTAAGTGAAAGGCTACCTTAATGGGCTCAGCAAGGTCACAGGGCAGGCTGAGCCAGGGGACCTAAGGCTAGTCTTTTTCTTATTTGGGAATTCAGACTTCTCTGAATTCCTGAAATGGAAGACGGCCACTCAGTCTAAGGGCCCATCTGGACCCTACGGTACTAAACCTACCTAGACCTACTTCCTGAAGCCTGAGGCTCCAGCTTTGGAAGGAGGAGAGATTTCTCCTGAAGAGGAAGAGACTCAGAAAGCCCCCCCCCCCCCAGGTCTCCAACAGTAACTGCTGCATAACCAACGAGTCTACCCATGGCGTGCCAGCAATCCACTGCGGTAGCCTGTAAGCCTCGGAGGTGGGTTGTCCCTTACAGACTCTGTACCTTTGTGCCACTGACCACACTAGGAGTGGGGGCTTCCAGTGTCCTAGTTGGTGGGTGGGCCCGTAAACTAGTAGCAGCTCACAGGCCTTGGAATCTACCCCACCCATCCTGAGCTTCTGGAACTTCTCCTGGCCTCCCCACCCATCACCAAGCCCAAAATGCGAAGAAACAATTCAACAGTCCCCGCAGGCCTATACACACCCCAACACAGACGCTGGTACCCGTAGGTTCAGGGCACTCCGAGGTGGGAGATAGGAAATTCTGACCCCTTCCACCTAGCAAGAAGCCGGCTCGTCACTCCCACCCCTCCTGACCTTCGGCGGCCACCCCTCCGAGGGTGCCAGGATCTACTCAGCCAGGAAGACGGCGGGAATCCCTGGAGAGGGCAGATTCCGGTTTGCCCAAGAAAGAGTGAGCCAAGGCTAGGGCGGGCCAAAGGGGGGGGGGGCGGTGGAGAGGGGAGCAGGACAATGAAGAGGCGGGACTGAGCTCGAGGGCGCGGCCTCGCCCCCGCCCCACGCTGGCGCACGTCGAAGCTCTCGGAGCGCACACAAGCTGCGGCCCGCCTGGTTGCAGCGAATGGCATGCAAAAGCCACGCGATGGGCGACGAGAGCAGAGATCCAGGAGCTAGGAAACGGCTGGCAAGGACGGAGGTGGCTTGGCTGGCTACACGGAGGCCAGCCTGCCCAGGAAGAATGGCATGCCAGGCCGGGCCGGGTGACGGTGACTAAGATTGGTGGCCACCGAAGGCCGAGAAGGCGAGCACATGTATACTCAAGAAACCAAGCGGCTACAAAACTAGGCCAAGTTTATTGCTGAGGTTGGGCAGAGAGGGGCACCTTTAGGATTAAGGCCACTGGTGGTCTTTGTGCTTCACTGAAACGTGAGGTTTGAAAGTAGTAACTCCACCCCCACCCCACCCCAGATTGTGCAAAATATGCAGCTACGGCCTGAGGCCGGCGCTAGGTCTCCCCTCAGCCGGCGAGGGGCGGGACTTCCTGGTGATGCCATCTACCAATCCCTGAGCTGGAGAGTGGGCCCCGCCCACCCCCTGGGGCAGCAGTCTCGTGGGCAGGGCATCGTGCTCGTTCAGCGAGTCTCGCCAGGCTTGTACTCGGTCTCCCCAGAGGACACCTGGGAGATACGCCGCGAGGA
Organism: Arvicola amphibius; assembly: GCF_903992535.2. NCBI lineage: Eukaryota > Metazoa > Chordata > Mammalia > Rodentia > Cricetidae > Arvicola > Arvicola amphibius. The sequence continues at coordinate 176,358,351 of NC_052049.1, forward strand.
GCGCCACAGCTTCCGCGCAAACTGGCTGCTGCGCACCTGGCGAGAGGAGGATGGGCTGCAGTGAGCCTGGGCGGCTGCCCCCTACCCGATTTGATTCGATGCCCGGCCCGGCTGCTCTTGTCCTCACCTCAGAAGGCTGCCCGGCGCCCACAACGATCAGCTTGCCATCCTCCAGGCCCACCAGCACGTGGCTATGCTCCTTGGTCACGGACACACTGCGCACTGGCACTTTCATGGGCAGGGGAGACACAGCAGGCTGCAGTCTAGCACAGGGAAGTGGATATCCGTTATGTCACAGCTGCAAGGCCTTCAGCACAGATGTCTTCATTATCCCGTGTATCCACGTTGTCCTCATTTTAAGGCTGGCTAAACTGAATCCCTGATTCATAAGACTCCTACAAGTGCATGGCCGAGGGAGGCCCAGGGCGAGAATCCCCATGGGTAACACACCTAGAAGAACGTGCTGCGGGATAGCATGTGCTCCCTATTACCCGGTGCCAACAACCACCACCTAGAGGGGCCGTGAACTAAAAGTGGGGCTCACTTGTTCAGATGGAAGATGTGCAGAGAGCACTGGATGGTGCCCAGCAGAACAAAGTCTCCTGCCACTGTCAGGGCCGTAGGCTGCTCTGGCAGGGGCAATGAAGCCCGCAACCTCCCATTCACTGAGTACAGGTGCAAGGAGTAGGTGACCTGGAAGGAAGGAAAACATCAACAACCGCCCCACCATTCCAGTTGCCCCGATGTCTTTGTTGGGTACCCTGTCCCCATACCTGGGCCCCGGGGCGTTCACAAGCAGAACTCTGTACCACAATCTGGCCTTCAGACCCCAGGGCCAGATGTGAAATAGGTCCAGGCAGTGTGGCGCCTGGAGGCCTCAATGCTGCCACAAACTGACCTCGGCGCACAGTGTGGATGATCACAGTTCCATCCTACAGAAGGCAGATTAGGGTGCTGAGCAGAGAACTGGAGGCTCTAGGGCCAGCGCCTCAGCAAACAGCCTCCCCAGGGCACGTGTCCACTCACCTCGGATCCAGACACAGCCATGTCAAGTTCAGTGCTGATGGCCACACAGCTCACTGCGGCCTCATGACCATATAAAACCTGCACAGGTTTTGGTGCCAGCCCTACCGACAAACCACCCTGTGGGAAGCCAGGGCTAGCTTAAGATTCAGGCAAGTAAGACCTTATTCAAGCTAGAGGGCTGGGGGGCGGCCGAGCCCCAGATTTGCTCACAGTAGTGAGGGTAAAGGAAGGACAGGGGAGCAGCTCTGACAGCTGCCTGAGGGGTAGATGGACTTCGGGGCCACAGTGACCTCCCAGGTCTGCCCACCATACACACCTGCTGCAGAAGACGCCACACCATGCACGTGGTGTCCCGGGAGCCTGAGATGAGGTAGATGCCACAGGTGTCCAGTGCAAGGCAGGTCACTACATCTGCATAGGAAGGAGAGGACGCAACAGGGCTACTGTATCTCCTGGGCCCGGTTCAGAACTGCCTGTCCGTCATTCTCCCTGGCACCAGGGCAGCTCATACCAAGGTGTCGGCTTAGCTGGTTCAACAGTTTGCCACGGGGTAGTCCAGTTACACGCAGGCTGCCATCCCAGTGGCCACCACTGAAGAGCAGCTTTCCGTCGGGGGCCACTGCCAGTGCTTGCCCACTAATGCCACTGCCTGGCACCCACGGCCCACTCAGTAGTTTTTGCATCCTAAGCCAGGGGAAAGATGGCAGGTGAGGCTGGGCCACAGGGAAGAGATCTAGGCTAACAGGAAACCTGGCCAGATCTCTCCCCTGCAGTTGGCCTGCATTCTGTTTAGTAGGGAGGTGGCTCAAGGCAGAGGGCATCTATAGCCCGCCCCTACCCACAGCTCTGTCTTACTTGGGGTTCCCCATGCTGGGATCTTTGCTGAAGGTGAAGTAGTTATTGATGTTTCGGTCATAGGGCAACCAGCTGTGAGTGCCTAGCAGCCCGTTGGCACTCACAGTCACCTGTTGGTAGGAGTGCGCTAAGGTGGCTTAGGGGCAAAGGCAGGAGGGACGAGCTAAAGGGAACGCGGCCCAGCACACTTACCAACAGGTCTGAGGATCCCTGGGTGATGAAGGAGTGGGACTGCCGGTGGGGTACCAGAGCTAACACTACAGGTACCCCTTCACTGACAACCTGTGGAGAGATGTGGAGGAAGCCTCAGCTAGACAGTCTTCCCAATGGGCACCCTCTTTTCCTTGCCCCCGACCCCCAGGGGCACAGACGGAGAGGATGAGTCCTAGAAGTACACGTGACAGCAGTGGGCATGTAAGAGGGCATCACAGAAAGAGGCAGAAGACCCCAGGATCAAGCTTGATCTCAGCCCTAATCCTCTCATCCCATACTCCGTAGGGAGAGGGGAGCCTCCGTGAAGATGCAGGAAGGGGTCCATCCTCACCCCACTCAGCGTCTCGGGGATTGTCAGGAAGTCACAACTTGTGCTGGCCCCCTCAAGAAAGCCTCCCTTCCTCCTACCCTCATGTCTCCAAGATGCCTTCAAACCAATCCCTTCGTTCCGCATGCCCATCTGGCCCCTGAAGGAAGGGACAGCGCAGTTAAATCCATCTCCCTGAAGGAGCAAAGTTCCTGCCCTATTTTCACCTCAGCAAAAAAGGCCTTGAGCTGGTACAGGTTCTGGAAGACACTAGGTGAGTTAGCGTCCGGACGTGCGAGGCGACTGGCGGCTTCCTCAGCGGAGAGCCGTGGTGGGTGTGGCTCCTGTAGAGGAGACGGTCAGCACGGTCAGCGCGACTGAGAGTTCTTTCGTTTTGTTTTACTTTTTGTTTCTCTGAGATGGGATTTCTCCGTGTAACCAGAATAAATTGGCTGTCCTGAAACTCTCTTTTTAGACCAGATTGGCCTCGACCTCGCAGAGATCCACCTGCCTCTGTCTCCTGAGTGCTGGGATTAAAGGTGGGCACCACCACCAAGTGTTATTGACGGCTGTATTCCATGCAGCTCCTACCTTTAGCAGCTGACAGGGAGTCTGCCCAAAGTTGCTGATGATGCCTTCCAGAGCCTTCCGTTCCCGTTCGTCTGTCACATGGTCCAGGTCTACAGCCCCTGAGAAGGCGACAAAGCAGTCAGAACTCCTTCAATGTTCTCTGCATTGCAACTTCATCTGTTCCCTGGCCCGGCTTACATGGGGCACACTGCCTACCTTCATAGGTACAGTAATAGAAGACATTGAGGGCCTCCTCAGCTGCTGGACCCCGCTGCTTATAGCCGAAGATGAGGTCGATCCACTCATGCAGGTGGGTGGACACATACTCCGACTCCTGAGGGTGGGACGCGGCAGTTAGACCTGGGAGTGTGAACCCTACCACAACTCTCTACTCGGCTGGCTGGCCGTGTGCGGTCACCTCCTCACCAGAGCCCGGCGATGCTGCTGGATGAAATCCTCTGGACTGCTGGCCCATGGGGGCAGCACCACATCATCCACTTTCTCATTGGTCAACTGGAGACAGCCCAGATCAAAACCTAGCAGAGGAGAAGATTAGCAGTGTCCCATGTATCCCTGGCCACCCCTATCGGGGCACCCCCACAGCCGGCGCCGTGCATGCTACCATTCTGGTTCTCCAAGAAGTCAGGAAAGTAGAAGAACTCTGGGATGAGCTCCTTCACGTCCGCGGGGCTCTCCAGGCGCGCCTGCCAAGCTGCCGCCACCGAGTGGAACTGCCGGTCAGAGCAGTCGAACCTGGCAGAGGGACACGGCCAGCGTCAGATGGTGGATGCAGAGGGATGTGGAAAACCTGAGGCAACACAAGAGGCTGCTGGGAAGACAGCCTCCCTCCTCCCCGACCTCCCGTCATCCCTGGGCGCACCGGCCACTCTGGAGCTGGACGTGCAGGGAGGTGAAGGGCTCCACGCGGATGAGGTAGTGCATCACACCTGCTGCATTGGAATAGTGGGTACCGTAGTGGAACTTGTCGATTGTACCTGCTGGGTCCTCAAAGCTCTCGTATCTGAAGCCACAGACAACAGAAGTCAGCAGAAGCCCTTCAACCACCCATCCCCAGCCCGCTGAGCCCTGCCCTGTCCACATGCTCACTTCTCCCTCACGAGCTGGGCATGCTTGGGGTTCACCACACCGATGGGTTTGGACAGGTCCCGGAAGACAGCTGGGTTGCTGAGGTCCAAGACTGGGGACACGTAGTCCTGCAAGACCCAGGGGAACTGGCCGCCCACCCAGGGAAGAGAGTGCATGAGGAGCCAGACGGCTTGTGAGCCCACACAGCCCTGCCCTCAGCACTCAGGAAGACGGATAGAGCCTGCTCACAATACCACTCGGAAGGGCTGCAGGAGCAGATGGTCTACAACAGACATTCCTTCCGGGGAGACCAGGGCCCAGCAGCAAGAAAAGAGGGTAGAGGAGTGAGGCAGTGGCGGGGAACAGAGGCCAGATCTTAGTCGTAGGTGAGCTATTCAGGGACCCTGCTTACAGCCTCTCCCATTAGCTGGCACTGACAGATGCGGCTGGGGGGGGCAGGATATGTATAGAGTGGGGTCCTCACCACAGGGTACTGAGACAGGTCATTATAGGTGCGTCCTGCGATTGTGTTGAGTTGCATCAAGTATTCAAAGTTGGATATCTCTCGCTGTACCCATTTCTGGAGGGCAGGGCAGCAAAGGATGAGCAGTGCTTCTGTCCGGGACCCCTGCTTACAGAGTCCCCACCTCACATTCCACACGAACACACCCAGGACTCTTACCTGAGTGAGTCCTGAGGCACGGAGCATCTCCTGGGGGGAACGGCTGCTTAGGTAGTCTTGGGTGTGTGGCCGTAAGCGCAGGAGCCATGAATACACCTGGTTCCGTACCTGGGTGTGGGGTGAGATGGGATAGGGTTGGGGCCTAGGAGCCTGGCAAGGAGATGAAGCTGAGGACCCAGACACCTTGCATGGGAAGTTGAGGAAGTAGTTGGATTGATCAATGAAGAAGAGTTCCAGCGCCGAACGCCTCAGGTTGAACCGCCGCAGGTGGACCTCACGCAGCTGGGACAAGGGGCGCCGAAAGTCATGGCCGATGCCTACAGGACCAACAGTAGATATAAGGAGTCACTGGCTCCTACCTGGTCCAGACCTTGGCTCTTCTCTACCATCCCCTCAACTAGCTCCACCAGAACACACCTTCCTCAGTTTCCACACGTTCTGTGCTGCCATCGTAGAAATACACGTGCTGCGTGGTGACTTCTAACAGTCCAGGGACCACGGCCACCACTGTGACGAGCTGGCACTCAGCTGAGAGGAGCAACTTCTCATGCTGCTTATCCAGCTCCACTGCCTCCATCCTGAGGGTCAGCAAACAGTTCAGCTAGTGATGCTGACATCCCTTCCTGGCAAGCTCCAAGGGCCAGCGAGTCATGAAGTCCTGTGTTCACACCTCCCTGATGGAGAGGAGTTGCCCAGGGCCTAGTGCTCACTAACCCTGTGCCCTCGTTGAACTTAAAAGTCCCTCTGGCTGCTCATGAGGTCACCCCTCCTGCTGTCCTGCTTTTCCTCACACCCCTGCCCTGGTCCCCACATCGTTCAGGTTTTTCTCAGCCTTGCTGAAAGGCGCTTAGCTACTGAAGAACACCCAACCACCTGCCCTACTAAAGAAAGACCACCCAACCACTCATCTTTTTAAAAAACTTCCAGATTTGGGGTTAAAGAGCCCGACTTAAAGACTCGGTTAGTCAGCAAAAGACAAAGGCTCGGACTCAGTCCCACGGAAGGCATACATCCCGGACCAGCCCCGGTCCACCCACTCACAGGCTCTCCGGCACAGCCAGTTCATCCTCCCCCAATTGGTCTTCGAGCAGCTCCTCTGGAGGGGTGCTGATTTTGGCCTCTTTGGTCACTGCCAGGGGCAGTGAGGCCTCTTCAGTGGGTGTCATGGGAGCTTCACCTGCGTGAGACCAATCGTACTTATTTAGAGCAAGGCATGATGGGAAATACCAGCTAGGTGGACCAAGCACAACACACTCACCTAAATTGTCTCGCAGGGCACTGGCTTCTAAGTGAGGGTCAAAGTGATGATTGGGTACCAATTTTAGTCGCATTCGTGAGTATGTCTCTGCATTAGACAGCTTCCAGTGGGGAGGCGGAGGGACCCTGCAGATATATCACCACGAATTGTCAAGGCTTAGCAAAAGGTTACAGGGCCCCCACTTTAAGACTGTAGGGTTTCTCTGGGTAGCTTTGGCTGTCCTAAAACGTAGGTCTGTAGACCAGGCTGTCCTTGAACTCTGCCTCCAGAGTGCTGGGATTAAGGTGGTGCTTCTGCCAACATTCCCCCTCACCCCCCCGAAACCCATACCCTTGGCTAAGACTGCTGTTGTTATTCATGTTGCATTATTCTATTTAAGACCTTGAACAGAGAGCCAAAGGTAGTCTGGCACTCTTAAATGTTCCCTTTGCCCCAAGCCCAGCTCCTCCCCCTAGAAGCCCAGCCCACCTTAGTGCCCAGGCCCCACAGGGGCTGGAAAGCTGACGCCACAGTGCCCCCCAGTGCAGCAGAGCAGTTGAGTGCTGTGCCGCCTGCTGCTTCAGCACCGCTGCATAGCGCAGCCCCTCCAGGCGAGCCCTGCGCTGGGCAGGTTCCAGGACCAGCACCTGTGTTGGGAAGAACAGGTCAATCCCACTGGCTGCTGTTTCTCCAACTCAGTCGCTACCCAGCTGCCCTATTAGCTGTCTCCCAGGCATGTAGGTGAGGTTGCACACTGTCCCCTGTTCTGGGCTGCACACCTGGAAGGCCCTTCGACTCTGAATGTGTTCCCGCCGCTGCCGCTGCCCACTGCTCATAAGCATGTCATAGCAGGCATTCCAGAAGCCGGACATGAGGTCATGGCTCTTAGCATATGTGTCCATTTCAAACTTTGACATGGTGGGCTGTACCTGGAGGATTAATGGCGAGAGGCCAGAGCTTGAAGTGTGCCCGAGCCCCTATTTCTCTTCCTTGATCCCCACCTCCTTTAGGCACCTGCTTGTCGATGAAGTGGCGCCATTCAGGTGTGGCACAGAAAGCCTGGAAGTCCTCAAAGAAGGTGGGACTTCCATTGGTGGGTGGTAAGGAGGGCAGCCCCCACTGCAGTCCCAGAGGCCCGTAAGCACGGTCCAGCAGTGTGCGGACCAGTGGCACCAACCACGAACAGCGCTCAGAGGCTGCCACAGCTGAAGATGGAGGCTGTGCATGCTCGGGCTCAGAGGAGGAGGTGTTCAGTGCCCGGCTGAGTGCGGCCTCCAGCTTGGAGAGGACATAGCATGCCTCTTCACGGCGGGCTGGCACTGCAGTCTGCAGTAGTGTATGCAGCTTCACATAGGCCTGGGCATGCAGCTGTAGGTGCAAGGGAATGAGGGTGTCACCAATTGCTATATCTCCTCCAGCTCTGCCTCCACCTCCACTGCCCACGTGCATGCTCACCTGTGGGTCCTCCAGCAGGATATAGCCAAGCACAAGACGTAAGCCAATCTGTGCCATCTCACGGAGTTCTGCCATGCTATTGGCTAGATGTGGCCAGGCGCCCAGGCGATCAAGGAGGTTGCACACACCTTCAAAGAGCTGCCACATATAACATTTCCAGCGTGTTACCACACAAGGCCAAGGAGACAGAGGAAGAAAGCAAGGTAAAATTTGGCCTGGAGGCTAAGGAAGGTTTGGGCCAAAGTCACTGCCCTTACTGCTTGACCAGTCCTGCAAGGTATACCTGGCTGTCTCTAACACTGTCATTCACTCCAAACCTTGGCCTGACTCTGACTAGACATGCCCACAGATGTCCAGGACTGCGCTGGGTCCTCTCCCATCTTGCAGACTAGATACTCCCACGTTCATAAGGTCACAAGAATGCACGTGGCTCGCGCCCCTCTGAATGGTCGCACCTTTTCACTCCATAGCTCCTGATTACCATGGCCCTCAGCGCATAGGAAATCCTGGAGCAGGCGGAGCAGCCACAGTGCCTGAAGGGTAAGGCTGGCCAGGCCTCCTGGGGGAGCCTCCTTGATGTCGGTCAGGGCTGATTCCAGCATCATCTCTAGGAGGCTGGGCAAGAGAAGGACTCTCAGTACCTACCTTGCACCTTCTCTGGCTCCTAGGCTCCCAGAGACCCATCGCCTTTGCAAATCATCCCTCTTACCTGCGCTTGATGCAGTCTGGTGGGCGCACAAGTGTGGCCGAGGCCCCCAGCTGGGTAAGAACTGAGAAGACCTGGCCACGCTCCCGCCAAGCAGGCTCATCACTGCCCTCCACGCCCCGCCACGTCACTGAGAACAGCACATTGGTGAGCAAGTTGCACAGCTCCTCTTCAGGGGTTTGCTGTGGGTAAAGGAGGGCAGTGAGGGCCGTGGGCTGGGAGGGGAGGGAATCTCTACTCAGCACCCCTTGTCCACACACTAGCAGGAATGGTGGAGGCAGCATTCAGCAAACAGCCAGAACTGGCGCAAGGGCTCCAGTTACTGTCTGAACTCTGGGGAGAGACCTGGGGTTCTGCTGGAAAGAGGAGATGTTTGCAAAGGCAATTACCCTGAGTCGCCAAGGCTGCGGGGAACTCCCAAGGAGAACTGGGGCTGGAGAGACAACTTAGAAGTGACAGGCTGTCCCTAGGCCCTATAAAGTCTGGGCCCTACATGGCTGCTCTCTTCCACTGTGGCTCAACATAACTACGCATGAGACTATCAGTCCTGGTATCCAGTTCATCTTTGGAGAGGTCACTCTGCTAACCCTGCTCCCCTGAGGTATCATCTCCAGACACAATGCAAGGTCAGAAGGTGGCCTCCACCTGAGGGTTGCTTGTGTTAGAGGTGTCGTCCCCACAAGGTCAGAAGGTGGCCCCTCACCTGGGGGTTGCTTGTGTTAGAGGTGTCGTCCCCACTGACGGTGGGTTCTAGAAGGCTGCCGTCCTCTAGCACATTGGAGAGACTGGAGCTGTGGCGTCCTTGGGCAGTAGGGAAGGGCCGCGGCCCATCCAGCGGGGAAGGTGTGCCAGGCTGGCTGGCTGGAGTAATCGCTCCACTGCTGCTGCCACCGCCAGCAGTATTGCCTGAGCCCACACTGGCCCGTTCCAAGCCCAGGTCAAAGGGCGTACTGAACGGGGAGAGGGCATGGTAAAAGGCATCTGGGTCAGGGCACGGAGGCTCTGAAGGTAGGAAGACGTCAGAAGATTCAGCAGGCAACTCGGTGGGTGGTGGGGACAGGGCTGGCTCCAGGGAGGTGGGCAGCTCTGGGAGAGAGCGCGGGGGACTGCTGGCTGTGGCAGCCTCCAGGACATACAGGCGGGTCAGCACATCCTGCCAACCAGCTTGTTGGGCCAGTAGCCGCACTACTTCTGGCTGTCCGTAGATGAGGTGAAAGAGCTGCCAAGCCAGGGCACAGCAAATTAGAGGCTATCTGATTGCTTCCCTAGAGCCTCATCCCAAGGTCTTAACAGTGGGGGCCTCCAAAGACACCCCATTGCAGACAGACAAAATGAACTGCAAGCAGAAGCTATCCCTTTTCCTCCCCAGGCTTTTCTCTCTCACTCACCTGACGACAGATGTCCAGGCGGACGCTGAGGTCAGCCTGGAGGGACAGCTGTACCACAGCCAATAAATCTGAGAGATTCAGGCAATCCGGGGATGCAACCTGAGGGGCTGACATGGTAGGAGGGGACTGTCTCAATCCTGTCCTCTATGGGAACACTCCCTCTTCCCACCAGACCCATTCCCGATAGATGTTGCCCACTCTGCCTGCTCTGGTTCTGTTTGCTTGTTGCTGTGTTGCGGTCTCGTGAATGCTATGTGAGCATTCTGCGACCGAAATGCATCCTCCCCTCCATCTCATCTGCCTCTTGGTCCCAACCATGTCATACCTGCTCCCATAAACAGCTTATAGAGGCCCTGGCAGAGCTGGGGAGAGATGGTCCCCTCGGGCAAGCTGGCAACAAGACCCTGGAGACCACAGTCTCGCAGCCGGAGCCTCTGGCGGTTCCGCTCAGGTAACCGTTCATTTTGCTGCAGTCTTCGCAAGATCTGTGTCGGGGAGATCAAGGGGCTGTCATCACAGAGGCCCTGACATAGAAGGAAAATCACTGCACAGGTATGTGGCTCCAGAGGAGGCCCGTGGAAGTAGCTTTATTTACTAGTGCAAGGCTTCCCGAGATTCCAGTCTGGGCCTCAGAGAATGGGTATACCCAGTCAGGATGGGGCTGGGTATACCTTGAAGACTCTGTCGGTCAAAAGAGGTGGTGATCTTGGCCTCACCAACAGTGTGAACAGCACCTCGAGGTTCCCTGTCTCTAACAGGAAGATGGCCAAGGGCTCTTGTGCTGGAGAACCGTGAAGCAGGGCCAGCAACAAGTCCAGTGTGCCTACCACCTAAGGATACAGAATGTCTCTCTAGACTGGGTTCCCCAGCTGGCCTATATACCTCTCACCCAAATCTCACCCTCCCCAACCTCCTGCCTACCTGGCCATCATCACTGGTGGCTGTCAAAAAGCTCAACACAACCTGCATGTCATCCACGGAGAAGTTGCGAACCAGGAACTCACGCGCCAGACCCAAAAGGGATGTCTGTACTGTGCGCAGGTCGTCGGCCGCGAGGGGGCGCTCCCGCTGTGGACTAGTGGGTCCAGCAAGCACAACCAGCAGTCAGAGAGGCAAGATCAGAGAAAGTGGATAAGTGAACTAGGCAACATGTCACCCTGTCTCCAATACCAGGCACGACCATATCAGGCCCCAGCATCCACCTGGCCCCACCAGCCTAACCTGTAGTGTGTGCGCAGAGCATCGAGGATGAACTGGACTCCATACTTCTTCCGAAGCTTCTGCCTATGCTCACGGACTATGCTGGACATGTACTGGATGTGACCTGAGCGGACATCAGCAAAAAAGCTTCCTCCAGGGCAGGGCTCCGCCTCTGCTGCACCTCCCAGGCACCATCCTCACACCCCAGGGCACAGTTCTGACCCCTCAGGTATGTCACCTCAGATCATCTAGAGCAAGGCTATGACTTCTCACCCTGCCCTGCCCTGTGGCTAGGCCTCTTTCCTGAGACCTTTACCTACCCAGGCGCACAGCAAAGTCACTGAGGGTCCAGAGGTGAAAGTTGAAGAGCAAATGTTGGTAGAGCAGGTAGAGGAGGGGCCCGCTGCTCTCAGATGCCACCTGCTCCATCAGCAGCTGGGCAGACATGAGCACGTTCATATCCATGGCCCAGCTGGGGACCTGCGGGAAGAAGGAGCTGACTGAGATGTCAGGCCCTGCCTCCTGCTGTCCTGGTCTTCTCAGCAGCAGACATGAACCACCATCCTTGCTCACAGCCTTTCAGGACTGCAGCCATCTCTGAAATACAAGCTTCCCCTGACAGCCTGAGCCACCTTCCTACCCACGTCCTTACAACCAAACCTGCCCATTCAGGCCCCACTCAGACACCACTGTCCAGAAGGTCCTGCCCATCTCTTTTCAAGCTGCTCAGTAGGCCTCACCTTGCGCAGGAGGGCCCCTATGATGGCAGGCCCCTGGCATTGCACCAGGCTCTCCTGATTCACAGTGTGGCCCTGCAGGAAGTTCCGAAGCATCAGGAGAAAGGCAGCCACTGCATTCTTCTCCATCCGTTCCTCTGCCGATGGCCAGGAAGAGGACAGAGGTTGGTCAAGGGCATGTCAGAAGCCACTACTTCACGTGCACAACCCCACCGCCATACCAAGACTTTCTCCTGAATCCAGGTGTGAAGGACTCACCTGAAGACTTGCCCAGGGGGAGAAGCAGGCCCTGAGTGTTATGGCCTGAGGTCAGTTCAGGTCCCACAAGGTCATATGTTTCACCTGGACCTGCTTCAGCCTCTTGGGGCTGCACAGCTACTCGCTCCAGCAAGGGCAGCAGGGCACCCATGCCCCCTACACAGTTCACCACATCCTGGGGGGAGGGGCAGTGGTAAGAGGACAGCTCCCCACGAGCATCTTGTCTAAAGCCTGGACGCAAAGTGTGGGTCTCTTAAACTGGTCTTCCAAACACGACCGGGGCCCAATACTGCTCCCAGCTAGCCCTCTGTGCACTACACATGTACACACGTACCTTCACATCCCATGTCTCCACCCTATGTCCTGTCAGGCGGCCATCCAGCCCATGGCCAGGGGACAGGTCCAGGCAGATGTTGCTCTTACAGGCCTGGATCAAATGGAAAAGGGGGTAACAGACTGAAAGCGGAAGCCTGAGGGCAGAGCCAGAGGGTAGGGAGTGTTCCCCAGTCCCTAAATACCTGAGGCGAATAATGGAGGAGCAGCTTGGCACCAAGCTCGTGTAGTTCACCCTCAGGCTTGAAGGGTGCTGGCTCATTGGGCCCTGGAGAGAAGAACTCAAGGTTTGAAGAGCTCAGGAGGGCCTCTGGCAAAAGCCCACCCACAGCTTCCCTTCTCCCTGCATGCCCAGAGGACAGATTCCTAGGGTTGCCGTCCTCCTCTGGGCACTCTGCAAATCTGATGCCCTGACACTGGGACAATGGGGTAGAGGCTGGGACTAGGGCCCGGGAAGACAGACATAGGTGCTACATACCCAGGACATGCAGGACCTGCAGGGCAGATGCCTGCAGGGCTTCGTGGAAGATGGCCACAGTCCCCAGGTCCCCCTCCAGAGATGTAGGGCTTCCCCACCGAGTGTCCTGGGTGCCTGCAAGGGTGGAGCTGATGCTGCCCTCCTGCAGAGGGGCCCCCAGCCCAGGCCCCCAGCCCAAGTCCGTGGAGGCTGGGACTGACTGGGAGCGGGTGAGGGAGGGGTGAGTGTGAGACAAGGCAGTGGGGAGCCCTGTGGTGGTCGTCGTTGTGCGGTGCCCAGCAGAACCAATACAGCAGGATGAGAAAGGCTGCGGGTTCAGGATTGGGAGACTAGTCAGGTCCGAGCAAAGCCTGGGAGTCCACCTATTTCCAGCTTATGATGACTCCCAAAACCATGGACTGCAGAGCGATGCAGGCTGAAGACACACAGGGGTTCCAGTCCACACTGGCCCAAGTCCCTCCGCCTGACCCAAGGCCTCCCAAACCCTGCCTAGCACACCTCACTGAGGGATGGGAAGTGAAGAGCTGCTGTCTTGACTAGATGGCCATCTTTGTAGACACTGACCAGGTTCTGACTGAAGAGTCGGCGCCCAGGCACATGCACAATGGCCACACAGTGCTGTAAGAGAAGCCATGAAGACTCAAGCCATGCTTGAGTCTTGGCGTTCCTCGTCCCACATTGGTCCATGTGAGAAGGGTGGGGACTCACCCAGGCAGAATCAGCGAAGGACACTTCAGGCAAGCTCATGGTTATGTATTCCTTCCGTGTGCACACGGCTACCACCAGGGTCCCAGCTGCCGTGAAGAAGGCCTCAAACCCTGAGCCATTGCTGGTGAAGAAGCTGGGGGCAAGCAAGCCAGTTATGCCTGCTTCTTCTTACGCTGGTAGTGGGTCCCTCGCCCTTGGTAGTTACCCACCTGTACAGTTGTTTTCGCTGGAGGGGTCGGCTGGGAGCTGAGGTAGGAGCTGTCTCTGTGGAGTGCAGACAGAGCCAGGCATGGAAGGTAAAGGCAGGTCCCGGCCATCGCTGCACAGGTGGTACCATGATGCCTGCCATGCTAGGTGTGAGGTCAAAGTAGCGCAGGGCACGTGCAGGACCCCGGTGCCGGGCCATGCCTGACAGCGCTCGGATGATGGCACCTGCATGCCGAGCCTTCTGAGATTCAGTTCCCTCTGACTCTGAGTCCAGTCCTGGTGGGGGGCGCAGCAGACGACGCAGCTCCAAGGGCCTTAGAGACACTCGGCCCAGAGCTTGCAGCAATGCTAACAGCTGCTCCTGGCAGCGGACTCCCAGGGCTATCCCTGTGCCAAGTGTCTCCAACAGGTAGCCCACTAGGCCTGCTTGCACACAGGTGACACGGCTGGCAGGGCAGCTGTCACAGAGCCACCACAGCCGTTGTGCCAGGAAGAGGCGCAGCTCAGCTGTGGGCAATGCCGGTAGCCATTGCATCAGCACCAACACTGGCTGTTCATTGCGGATTGGTGGAGGCGGGTGCAGGCTGTGGTCACCCTCCACAGCCTGTAGGTGGAAAAAATGTGACAGCCCCAGGTCAGTTGTGGCCCCTTGCCAGCTACGAGACTTCCTGTTGCATAGTGCGGGAAGCTAGCATGTGCCACCCCATCTTGGTGCCTTGCCAAAGGTACATGGATGATCATGACCATTAAAACAAGTACTTAGCACTAACTTCCAAGCTTTGGAAGTAGCCTAGACTGGCCAAGCCCTAACTCTATGTTCCTGGAATAGTCCTTGCGGCCTATAGTGTAGAGGTCTCAACTCAGGGCACTGACACATGTCTGAGCCACAGCTCACATTGCATTAGCCATACGTAACAGTCCTCCAGACTAGGGACTTGCCTCAGGCCAGCTGCCTTTGGGACACAGGCCCCAGCCCAGTACTCACCATGTTGAGCAGTTCTTGCAACAGTCTTTGGGTGGGGGGCCCATGGCTCTGCAGGACCTCCTGCAGGTGCTGGTAGCCAATGCGTTCCTTGAACACCTCCTGAAAAATTGGGTGGAAGTAAGGAAAGTTGTGGGTTTGTGGCCAATTCATACTCACAGGGACCCTCCACTTTTGGAACTCTTTGTCTATCTCTGCCTGTAGGTTATAGTACAGAAAGGGACAAGGACAACATAGAGGATGGAGTAGCCTATATTCATCTACAGATGGTGGTCAGCTCACAAGTGTCCCAGGACACACTGATGACCACACCCACCAAGCATGTGGAACCACACCCCAGAGGGAATGGCAGTCACGTGCTCTCTAGGGAACAAGATTTACAGGTCAGTTTACAACAAACTCTACCTCTGACTCCTATCACAGAAAGTCTGAAGCATCCTTACCTTGGCCGACGGGGAGCCACTCATGATGCAGGTCAGCACTCTGACCACGTGGACGGCGATGGCATCTGTGTCCTGGTCCAGCACCTTGGGGTAGAGGGGAAGTCAGGAGAAGCAGCTGCCAGGACCTGGCAGTAAAGGGGGTGCAGGGCCAGGTCCCCCAGGGTCCAGGGCATCTGCTGGATCAGCAGCTCTCTGTGAACACCAGGCTGGACTGGCCCCACAGGCTGTGTCGCCCTGAGCTGGAGTGCTCTCATAGCGGATGGGCTGGGAAAGTACCATCGCCTGGGGAGGGGGGAGGCTCAATTGCCACCTGCTGCTCCTGACAGGGCCACTGGCAGGAAAGGATAGACCAACAGTGCATACTGCCTCTGCACTCCCCCCTGTAGGCTTACTGGCCCTACTTCCCACATCCCCACCCAAGTTAGACACATGTGCAAGCAAGTCATCAAGTGTCCCATCACCTGTGATGATTGACAGAGATTCAGGGATATGGGGCAATCAATCACAGGGCAGTAGATCCAGAAGAACCTTCAAGACCTCTAAGTCCTACCCTGTTCCCCATCCCTTAAATCGGTGAGGATGCTGTGGTTCAGCTTAACTGAAACTGGCAGTCAGAGGCACTCCCCCTGACCCACTCTGGGGGATGAGAGGCTGATATCAAGTGTTAAGCCATGTTTTTTTCTGTGAGCCCTTTGCTCACAGTTCTTCCCAGTCCCCCCGAAATGTGACCTCAGACAACCTTCCCTTCTCTAGGCCTGTTTCCTTATCTGGAAATAAAATCAAGGGGGGTGGGGGTGTCACCTAGCCCTGCCTGATTTGGAGCTGAATGGACAGGCAGATTCTCAGAAGTAACCATAGGTGATAAACATACGAGGCTGCCTCATGAAGACAAAGCCAGGACAGAGGCTCTGGAGGTTGGGGGCCCAGGTGTAGAGACCCCATCTGATACCCCGCAGTTCCTACAGCACCTATGACATGAGGCATGTAGCATGTTATAAGGAGCCAGATCTGTTTAGTATAGGACTCAGGAGCCACGGAAAAAATGGGCCCCACTAGGAACCCCTGCCATAGTAGGTGGTTACAACCTAAGCTCTTAGTGTCTGTACTTGTGTCTCCTTCTGAGAAGGGGATGTAGGGTAGGTGGTGAAAGGTTTCGAAGGTTCCTTCCAGCTACACCCTGGTACCCAATTCTAACACCAGGGGGGGTTAGAGACCACTTCCTGCTCCAGTCTCTAGAATAGGGTCTTGGAAGGGGCTGGGGTGAAGAAAGGGTATGGGAGGGTCACCCTCACCGCCAGGTATGGTGCTCAAGCACATCTACCCACATCCACTATTCTAGAGTGCAGGAAATGGTCAAAGAAGGAGCCCAGGGTGGGTGACCCAGGGAGGTGCTGCCTGAGCTGGTCAGCCAAAGGGTGGTACCTTCTGGACATCGGGCTCAGTCAGTAACCGGGTGGCCAGGTCACTGTCCCCCTCAGGGGGTGCCCGGGCCTGCAGGTATAGCTGTGAGGAGGAGGAGGGGAGTAGAGGAGGAGGACGAGAGGTTAGAGCAGGAGCAGGGGAGCTGCCAGGGCTATGCATCAGTGGGAAATGGCCCACTGGGTCCTTGTCACAGTACTCCCATCAGAGTGGGGTCAAAACCCAAAGGGATAAACCCTGCCCAGGCCCCAGGCCCTCCCACTGAGCACAGGCCACAGCCATGTTTGCTCAGCAGCAACCGTCCGGGAAGTCTCTGTGATTCCCCCGGGGTTTCAGGCCTTCCACCCCCAGGTGAAACCCCACCCACCTTGCTGTTCTGGATGAGGCGAATAAGATGTTCAAAGCAATTGTTGCTGAGGAAGGTGGCTTGTAGCACTGGCCGGTCCTCGCATGCCAGCATCATGGGGATAGCATCTGTGTAGGGGTCAAGGTCAGACTCCCCCACGAGCACACTTACACATCCCACCTCTCCCCAGTCTGGCCTTTCCACCGGCACCAAGGGCCTGGGAGCCCATACCTACCGAGCATGCTGACCCGCAGGGTGACAAGGGCCTCTTCGGGGCCTGAACTTGGACTAGCTGGCCAGTCAGCATTAAGAACGTGGAAGTAGCCCTCAAGCAGGGTGCGGAGTTCTGGTCCTCGGGGTGGTGCCCGGCTTGCGTGCAGGACATGCACTGCCCCCACCAGTGCTTTCAGAGCTAGCAGTACCTGGCTCAGGTCCTGCGCTGGGTCACGACCCCAGCTCCGCACCACACCTAGCAGTCCCTGCACAGAGCCAGTGCTCACAGCCACCTGTCCGTTCTCCTACAGGTAAGGAAAGATGGCAGTGGGCTCACTTAGAGGCAAGGTGCCGAGAGGCCCACCCCTTGGTCCACAGCTCACCACCCAACCCACCTTTCCTCCTGCAAGGACAGCGCCAAAGAGGTGGATGAGCCGCAACAGCAACGTGGGAGGCAAACGGTCTGCATCCTGCAGGCTCTCTGGGTAGCAGGTAGAGCAGAACAATGTCACGTTTGTAGGGCTATGGGTTTGTAGGCTTATGTACCCTACATAAGAGGTAGGGTATCTAGCATGGGGGTGTGGGGTAAAAGCTGAGCCTTAGCAAATGCCCAGACTTGCGGAAGGAAACCCCCCTGATATGGGTCTAAAATGACGTGGTTGTATGGCAGGGGGATGGGAGGTTACAGTGTTCTTGAGGGACATATGGTCCAGCCCTGAGACCCTAAGCAGCGTCCTAAATCCTTGCGTCCCAAAGTGACAGGGTCCCAGAGCGACACGTAGCTACTCTTCTAAGATGCAGATCTGTTCCCTGTCCTACTGCGACAGTGGGAGCTTCTGGTGCATGGCTCTGGGGACCAGGCTGTGTCAACTGCACTGACAGTTCCCCTTCCCCACCGGGGATTTCTAGGGGCTTTCATAGCCTCACATGTGGCCTTGCTCCAGCCAAGCTGGACAAGGTGTCGGGCAGCGAAGTGAAACCCAGAAGGCAGAACGATCCAGGCCTGAGTCATGTTGTGTGACTCAGGTGGGATTGGGTGGGGTTGGGGCCTCCCTGCAATGGGGCTTTTGAGGCAAGACCTAAGAATAAAATTGCCCCATGAGGGGAGAGGACACAGAGGGCTAATACCCTGAGAAGGAGTAATTGGTGACATTCTAAGGATTTGGGGACAGAAGTGGGGAGGAATGAGAATCAACCCTGAGGATACCAAGCTGCCATTGAAGGGTTCTACAAATGGGAGGAAAGAAATCTAGGTGGTCCTAAGAATGCCTAGGCTATAGGAAATGAAGGCAGGGCTCCCCCAGGGATCCCCCCTCCTGGAGCCACGTACAACTGACTTGCTAGACCATCCGAGAGGAACCACCTTCCCACAGCCCTGCTTGTCTCTGTCCAGCTACTTCCTGCTCTGACCATATCCAGTGCTGCCTGCTGTCCCTCCAATGAGAGAAGAGAGAGAGAAGGCCCAGAAGGGAAGAAACAAGTGAATGAAAAAAGCAGGGACAAACGGACACACACACACACACACACACACACACACACACACGGCTAGAGGGGCTTCTGGGTATCACCCCTCCAGGAGTGAAGAAGTATGTAGAGACAGCTAGGGCAGAAAGGGACCCGAGGAGGAAGAGCCTAGGTAGGTTGGGGGCGACCCGAGCAGAGAGACTGGACAAGGAATGAAGAAAGTACAAATGTCTGGGAGGAGCCAGGAGAGAAGGAAGATTCAGGGTACAGGTCAACACCCCACCGGAGGGAAAGTCCTCATTCCAGCCTAGGAAAAAATGTCTTTGTGCAAGCTTGCCCTTTCTTTTCTCTCTACCAGCAAACTCTTACATGGCTGCTGAAGGTTCCAGTACCTCCCCCAGGCCAGACCACCAAGGAGTTCCTGTCTAGCGGATGGCATTGGGGAACTACAGGGAAAGGGACCTAAGTTTGGAGGCAGGACTGGGTGGAGCCTGACCTTGGAAGAAGGCTCCGAATTCACAGGGCAAAGCGGTTGGAGGGAACTTGTATTTGCTCTTCTCCTTGGAGCTGATGACTTCCCTGGGGGTGGGGGTGGGGAGAGTTGGGGTGAAGCCCGCACTGAGATCCATCAGCTGAACTCTCACCTCTTCTTGGTCAGGCCACTGGTCATTCTCCTCCAGCCTGCACACAGGCTAGTCCCCATAAGACCAACAATCCCATCCCATCCCTGTCCTTTGTCCTGTCTCCTGCAGGCCACCCTGCCCGAGGCCTGGGTCTCACCCATGGTGCTGGCGCCTCCAGGTCTGGTAGGGGTCAAAGAGCTCCTCGCACAGGAGCAGAGCATGCAGGGCCACACTCTCCAGCTGGGTCTCACGGCCCTCCTTTGATGATGGGGGTCCTTTCAGCTGAAGTGTGCAGAGAGAAGGGGGTTAGCCAGTCAGACCTGCAGTAGCTGTCTCCACCCAATCCAGGCAGGCCCCTCACCTCAGCCATCAGCCCAGTGAGCAGTGCCAGCACTCGGGGCACCAGGACCTGGCCCCAACCAGCCTCTACGTTCTCCAGGTTCCTGGGGTTGGGGTGAAGAGCAAGAGAGGTCACACTCAGGTCTCCCTCACTCCCTGGCCTACACATCCATGCCTCCGCCCGTCCGCAGAGGACACTAGGGAAGAGCCACCTGCAGAGAATGATGAAGAGCTTCAGCAACAGCAGGGCCTGTTCCAGGTCGTCCTGGTCCAGCTGCTCGGCTAGCGAATGGAGAGCATCTAGGGGTAGCAGAGGGACTTCCGCACCTGCCTCCTCTGGCCTGTGGGAAGGGGGAGTTACTGAGTGCCAAGGGCAGCCATATCTGCCTGGCCCTGGCCTCCATGCAAATCCAGCCTTACCTTCGAGGTTCCAGGGAGGATAATGAGATACTCTTCTCGAAGGCACCCACAAAGGCCTTCAGCCATTGCTGCAGGTAGCCAAGGTCCTTCTGTTGACCAAAGATTTCAAGAATGAGAGGGGAGAATCTCAGTGAAGAGAGGAGACGGGTATGGACAGGTGGAGCACACGGTTGGATGGATTAGAGGTGGAGTGACAGGGGCTGGGGAAGGGAGAAGAGGATGGGCCCTGGAAGACAGGAACTTGAAAGGGACCACTGTGGTATCGACGGGTCACCTCCAGGACCTCAGCTGCTTCTCTCAGTCCAACCTTCAGTCTTTGTTCCCACCTTTCTAATGCTGGGACCCACACAGGCCTGACACAGGCAGAGGAGGAGCTTAGGTGGGGGGGCGTGGTTATGGGCCACACTAGTGCTGCTGCTCTCTAGTCAAAGCTTTGGGGTGTATCCTGCCCTGGCACCCTTTCCAAGTTCTGCAGCCACCACCTCCTGAAAAACTTTGGTACTATGTGCACCAGGCTGCACACACATTGTCAGATAGGCATCCAAGACACACTTAGACGTCAGCGCTACAGGATCCTTGCTCAACAGCCCACCCTTGCCCTGAAATCCCCATCTGCTCTTGCTGTTTACCTGGACCCCAGGTCCCAAAGCCGGTTCCATGGACAAGAGGGGTGGGTAGTGGCTGAGCCAGTGTATGGGCGCCGCCAAGGAAATTATGGTGTGAACAAAATATGTTTCCTCTGCCCTGGCTGGGGCAGGAAGCGCAGAGTCACGGTGGGGGAGGGCAGTCGCTTCCTCCCAGCAGACCGCAGGGATGTGGAGGGGGCCCTGGGGCACCCTGGGCTGCAAACACAATATGGGCAAGGCCTGCCGCACATGGGGTGAGGGTCTTTCTGTCCTGGGTACCATCCTTGCTGTCAGGGTGCCAGGTAACTTTCATTTAAAGTACTCACATTTCCCAGTGTGGCTCAAGACCTGGAGTCTGGGAAGACCATGCAAGCCTTCCTACATCTCTGTCCCTACCTGGATCCCACAGGTCTTTTGCTCAGTGACACAGCTAGCCGTTTGCCTTAACTTAGTGCTGTATCCAGGACACGGGAGTGAACCTGGCTGTACATTAGTCTCTCCCCCACTCTGGAGTCCAAGTAGCTGCCACCAGAGAACCATCACCTTTCCCAAGTTAGAGAGGAAATGAGAACAACAGTGGAGAAGGACAAGAAAAATGGCACACGTCAGCCAGTGCTCACAGTGCCCAAGACTGCTTCCTAACGCTGTGACCCTTTAATACAGTTCCTCATATGGTGCGGACTAGATCCATAAAATTATTTTTGTTGTTACTTCATAACTGTATTTTGCTACTGTTATATGGAATATAAACATCTGTGTCACTGGGTGGTGGTGGTGCACGCCATTAATCCCAGCACTTGGGAGGCAGAGGCAGGTGGATCTCTGTGAGTTCGAGGCCAGCCTGGTCTACCGAGCAAGTTCCAGGACAGGCTACAAAGCTATAGAGAAACCCTGTCTTGAAAAACCTAAACCAAAAACAAAACAAAAACACTGTGTCTTCTGATGGTCTTAGGGGATGTCTGTGAAAGGGTCTTTTGACCCCCAGAGAGGTCAAGACCCACAGAATCACTGTTATAAGAGACAAGGTCTCTCATTGAAAGAGTGCTCACCATTTGGGTTACATTGGCTAGCCAGAGAGTCCCCAGGACCTGTTGGTTTCTGCTCCCAAGTATTAGGGTTACAGACATGTGATGCCATGCCCAGTTTTTACATGGGTTCTCAGGATCCCAACTCAGGTCCTCATGTTTGCAAAGCAAACACTGAGTTATCCCCTGTGGCCTACTCCTCCTCCCCCACTTTGAGACAGGGTCTCACATAGACCCAGCAAGCCTTGGACCCTCTAGGTAGTTAAGGCTATTCTTGAACTCCAGACTCCACTTCCTGAGAACTGGGATTATGGCATTCACTACATAGTCAGGTAACCCAGAAAGGGACCATGGACATCAAGAAGCAAGACATCACTGTGACTTTCTATCTGTCTTGTTACCTTTGTTGACTTTCCCAAGCCTCCCTGGAAGTCCCTTTCCCCACCAGCCAGCAGGAAGACCAAGATGCCCAGACTCATAACCACCAAGAAGGCCAGGTTGGATTTAGAGCGTTATCCCAAAGGCTCATGTGTTGAAGGCCTGGTCTCTAATGCAAAAGTGTTCTAGTGGGGTTTTAGGGAAGTAACTGGATCAGGAAGGCTCTAACCATTATCAGTGGATTATCCATCGATAGGTTCATAATCTGGTGGGTTCCTGGGATGGGGTAGGAGTGCCATGGCACATTCCCTTGGAAGCTATACCTTGTCCCTGTGCATATATGGCTTGCTTGTGCATATTCTCCCCCACCCCACTCATGACCACCCTTTCTGGTTAACATAAAGCAAAGCAGCTTTCTCTGTCGTGATACTTCTGCCTTGTCATAGGCATAAAAGCAACAGAGTCAGACCACTGTAGATGGAAACCTCCAAAACCAAGAACCCAAACAACCCTTCCCCTTTTAAGATGACCTCACAGACATTTTATCAGAGCACACCAGGCCTCTAGAGCATTTCTTCTGAACCCATTACAGGTGGGAAGTGGGAAGCCTCAGGGAAGCCTCAGCACCCTGGGTCCAGCTGTACCTTTCGGGATAATGCAGCCAGATCTTTGTATTAGGCTAAGGAACCTGGCCATTCGACCCTGACCCCTCTTGGTGGCCTCATAGAATCCTTCTGGTTTCAAAAATGTCCCAACATTGGGCTGGGGACATGGTTCAGTGAGAATGCTTCCCACGTAACCATGGAGACCTGAGTTCAGATCCCCAAGACCATATAAAGAGTCAGGATCAGCAGCACATGTTCCTAAGCTCAGCACTTGCAGAGGCAGAGGCTAGCAGGTGTGTGGAGCTTGAAGGCCAGCCAGCCAAGGTGAATCAGCATCAACACACACACACACACACACACACACACACACGCACTCATGTATGCACGCACACAAGCGCACACACACACAATAGCCCAACACTTTCCCAACTATCCCTAGTCAAACCATCTCCCAAAATATGGAGACCTAAATCCCCAACTGACCCTTCTCCATGCCTAGAATAAGGGCCCAACTGCTGAGCCTAGCCCTCTAAACCCCTGGAACAGTCAGGGTCTGCTTTCTGTACTTCGATTACCCTGTGGCCCAGACATCTACACCCTATTCTACTGCCTCAGTGACTTGAGCTTGGGGTAATTAAGCAGGAATTTCCATCTTCCTCATGGCTACTCTGGCCTGCTATCCCTTGAATCACACCCTTGGCCTGTCTAGTCCTGTAAACACTCCAGATAGGGCTGAGCGAGGTTCAGGGCTAGGCCAATCAAGGCAGGGTTCATGGGCTCTGAAGGGGCACAAAAGAGACAAAAGCACAAGACAAGTGACAGGAGAGGCTGCCAGTCCCTCTCTTCTGGGCCTCACTCCTTCTCCCTAGAATGCTTCAGGCCAGCTCTGACCTGAATTCCATTGTTTGAAGCTACAGCACTAAATATCAGAGTGTGTGTGTGTGTGTGTGTGTGTGTGTGTGTGTGTGTGTGTAGGAATCATCAGAAGGTCAGCAGCAGGGGTCTGGAGCAGGATGGATGTGCTGGCTGTAACAGGCTCCAGAGCCTGAGGGTGTGGCTGCAGGGCTTGAGGTGTGCCCTGCTACCTCAGAGCCTCTGCCTCACTGGCTCCTCCAGGACAGATGAGGAACAACCACACAGGTCAAGCCCACCCAAGAGCTCATCAGCCTATAAGGGAATACTGGGTCTTGCTACAGGGGAGAAAATTGAGGTCACTGTCCCTAGAAGGATGGATGCTAACTAGCCATCATTTCAACCTGTCCCCAGCCAGCCCCAAATACACTCAAAGAATACTAGGAGGAAGAGCTCCCAAGAGCTAGGGAGGCACAGAAGGTTCCTGGGGCATGGACCTACCCCCTTAGAACTCTGGTGGGCTTAGGGCATGTCCATGTGGCATTGGAAGGGCACTTTCTACCAGATGGACAGGGGCCACTAGGTTACCTGACACCACACTCCCTCTGAAGGTAAGTACACACTTACGCCCAGTACCGGCCTGCAGCAGACACCACTGGATCAGTCACTGCTCTGGCACAGGCTCCATCTTCAGAGCAAACCAATGGTTTCCTCCAAAATCTGAGGCTCTGCACAGGTGATGCCCTCATCTCCAATCTCAGCTCCCCAAACACACTAGTCCAAGGGCATGGCTTGCTGCTCCCATCCCACAGGGCAGTATACACTGTATTTCCCATGTGTCCTTTTCAGAAACACCCTCGATCAGAACCAGAACCCTTTGAAGACACAAACCATTGCTGCTGTACAGGTAGGGATTACTTATGGAATTGGTGGCTGACAGTATGAATTTTAGAACCCAGACCCCATTTAATGGGTAGCCTGTTACTTGACATAAAACTCTCTGGGCTTCACTATCTCTTTTTGTGGGGTCAGGGGGAGTTGAGAAGGGTCTTACTGTGTAGAACAAGTTGGCCTCGAACTCACAGAGAGCTGCCTGCCTCTGCTCACGGGCAGGGATTAAAAGAGTGTGTCACCAAACTTAGCCTCAACTATCTCTATAACAGTCTGTTCAGTGGCAGCCACATCATCCAGCATTGCAAAGGGCAGGATGACTGGGGCTCTGCTCAGCCCAAATTCCTGCATTACAGGACAACATCCTCATCTCTGTCTATGAGTGAAAGCAAGAGGCAGCCCATGGTTCAGTGCAGAGTTGAGGCCTCCAGGGCAGTCTCCAGTTTGCTGCCTTAGGCCTCAAAGGCCTAAGATGTGATCCCCAGGGAAGAAGAGCTCCAAGTAGTAGGGAGAGGGATCACAGTTTAATACTGCCTGATACCTCAGTCAGAGCTACCTCCACCTTCAGGGACAGACAGGAAGAAATAGGGTTGGATAGGTCTGGACAAGATAGCTTCTCAACCCAAAAATTCTCCTACAGCATTAAGAGGGGAGAGTGTAATGCCAGGCCACAGGTGGCTTTGAGCTATATTATAAGAACTATAGGCTACAGGATGAAGCTGGAAGATGGCAACTTTTCCAGGGAGCATAGTGGTGTAAGTGCCTGGGTGTCCAGACCAGTCTCTGGCCCCGTACCTAAAGCAGTACTAAGAGGTGTGGGCCTAATTGGTCTCCTTAACACCCTTCAATATTTAGCCATTTTCCTTGTCCTGTGACTATGGAAACTGAGAATTTCCTGCCATGGTCCCCATAGTAACTGACCCTGTTTCCATGGGGATCCCACACTTCCCCATCAGCTCCTCAGTTGTCATAACAACCCCAAGGATACCAGCCTTTCCCCCCAACCCCAGGCTCTATGCTAATTTTCTATCACTAATGTTCCTCCTCCTCCAATTGCCTTAGCAACAAAAGCAGGAAGAAAAAAACTCTAGGTGCCCCTCAGGTGTGAAAGGGACTAAGAGCTGGGTACATTTGCCCATTTAAGAACGTAAATAAGAACCAAGCAGTGGTGCACGCCTTTAATTCCAGCACTTGGGAGGCAGAGGCAGGTGGATCTCTTAGTTGAAGGCCAGCCTGGTCTACTGAGCAAGTTCCAGAACAGCCAGAGCAGTTATACAGAGAAATCCTGTCTCAAGAAACAAAACAAAACAAACAAACCACAACGAAAAGAAAGTAAATGAGAGAACTAGGACTCGTAAGTCAGTAAAGTGCCTGTTGCACAAGCAGGAGTTTTGATTCTCCAGCACCCACAAAAGCCAGGGTGTGCATCTACAACCTCAGCTCTGGGAGGGCAAGGAGTGGGGTGCTGTGATAGGCTGATCCCTTAAGCTCGCTGAAAAGTTTAGCTTAATCAATTAAGTGGAGGTCTGGCAAGATGGCTTAGCAGGTAAAGGCACCTATCACCAAGGCTGACAACCCTAGTTCAATCCCTGGGACCAACATGGTAGACCTCCTCCTGGATGTTACCCTCTGTCCTTCACACATACACTGTGGCATACGCGCGTGCGCTTGCTTGCACAAATTTAAACATTTTTGAAATGTGCTTTTAGAAACTAGATGCAGCATGGCGGCAGAGACAGGCAGACATCTGAGTTCAAGGGCAGAATGGCATACATTATTACTTCCAGACCATCAGGGGCTACATAGCGAGACCCCATCTAAACAAATAAATAAAGTGGTGGGACTGGAGACGGCTCAGTGCACTGGCTGCTCTTCCAGAAGACCTGGATTCAATTCCTAGCACCCACATGGTGACTCAGAACTGTCTGTACTTCCATGTCCAGGGGATCTAATGCCCTCTACTGGCCTCCGTGGACACCAGCAATGCATATAACACACAGACATACATGCAGGCAAAACACCCATACACATAAAATAAAAGTATATGAATCTTTTTAAAAATTAGTTGGAGAACGATTGAGGAAGGCACATGATATCTTTCTTTGGCCTCCACATGTACACACACATATGTATATATGTACACACGCAAACACACACACATGGGAGGTAAACTGAGGTCCAGGACATAGGATCCAGCTAAGGCTTTAGAGGAACAGAGAGGCCTGGTCAAGTTCCCATGAGGCAGGAAGGATCATGGGACAAGATAAGAGACCAGAGAGAAAAGTGAGCAAAACTAAAGAACTTCTACTCTGACATCACCTCTGAATCCTTCCTCAATGGCATAATTGGCCATAAATCCCTGTCCTGCCACATTCCGTGACCCTCAGCTCTGCCATCAGTGGGTGGGGGGGCTAGTGAGCCATGCTGCTGCCTGCAAAGGGGCTGCTCATTTACATGCTATTTTGCATTAACTTTTACATGTTTCCCAAGTGCCCGCTCCAGGTGCTGCCCAGGCTCCTGTTCTTCTGTGCTTCTCCCGTTTCTTCCTTGTGGACACGTTACTAGCTGAGCTCCACCATTCACCATGGCGGCTCTGCCCTGCTCTGTGCTTCTGATAACTTGCTGCTTCTCCTTCAGACAGGGTCTCACTTTTTAGACCAGGCTGGTCTGGAACTCACAAGAGATCTGCCTTCTGCTGCCTTCCAAGCATTGGGATTAAAAAGTGGTGGTGGGGTGGGGCGGCAGACAGACAGACAGACACGCTATGCCACCATGCCTGGATGAAAGCTTGCTTCTCGTACTTTCCATTGCTCGTTCCTGTTGTTCCTGGCCTTCAGCCCTCAGAATCCCATCTCTGCCTGCTCTGGGATAACTTCCTGATTGGTCACGGCCCTGGGCATCTTCTCATGCAGTCATTGGGATAATTCCCAGGGAACACTTACTGAATGTTAGGTTACAGGAGCCGTGGAGTGGTGAGCATGGAGAAGATCAAGATAGGCTCCCAGCAGAGGAAACTACAGGTGTTGTCCCAGGTAAAGATCCACCTTAGGCTTCCTGGCCTCAGGCTAAAGCTCTGGTGGCTAAAGGAACCCTTCTGATGATCTTGCCTTGATTTCCCCAAGAGAACCCTGAGGAACTCCAACTAAGTAATATCCATGGGTACATTGATAGCGGCCCTCCCCCATCTCCTCCCAGAGCCCACTAAGAGGACAGAGTCCATTTAGGTGAGGGAAGTCATGTCTATCCATGCCATCTGGGGTCTTTTAGGGGAAAGGAAGGACAGGAATGGGGCGATTTCCCTGTCCTCACCCAGACCCACAACTGGGGAAACAGGTTTCCCAACAGATGGTAGGCAGTTCTTGCGGAAGGGAGGGGCCACCTGTGCTGCTGGCTGGCGGGCTGGTGACCGACAAAAGGGGTCTCTTTGCTTTCCTTTTGAGACAAGTCTCAAAAGTCTGTAGCCCAAATTGGCCTCAGACTTTCGGCAATCCTCCTGCCTCCAACCTCACTCATACTGAGATCAAAAGCATATGCCATCACTCTGGGCACTGAGAGTCTCTTAACATCCATTGGCTCCATCCTTGCCTTACACACCCCAGGATACAAACACAATGGGTCCCTAGTAGCACTATCTCTCCTTCAGAACACAGCACTGAGGGGTGGAACGGTGTTGTGGGAGCAGGCAGGAAGGCTGCGCTGGGAGGCTGCCTGGCTTCCTCTCCCCAGCCAGCCTGGCCCCACCCAACTCTCCTGGTTTTGCTCTCACATCCTGGATTTATTAGTTGGCTTGGTCCCAGGCTGCCCCCTGCCTGTCCAGGCTTCCAAGACTACAAGAAGCCAGCTCGTATCCCACACCTAGGCCCTACTCTAAGAGGCCATCTGGGAGGAGGTGTGAGACCAGCAGACAGGAGTACTAATAATATCACCATATAGAGTTCAGCCTGGCCACTATGAAAGGCAACAGTCTGAGGAAGCCATCCCAGGACATCTCCAGCAGCCTACCACCCAGGCTGAAAAACCAGTGACATCTCTTCACCAGCTCATCTCCCTTGAAGATGGAGATGCAGAGGAGGCAGGCTTTTCTGACCTATGCCAGCCACAGTGGTTCCCTCTCCACAAAGTCCAGGTGGCCTGAGGGCAAGATTGTGTTGATTTTACAGACAGGTAAGTAGAGGCTTAGAGGTGCAATGAGCTTGGGCTGGGTTACCCTTGGTGGGACTCTACAGGTCACCAGCCCACGACTAAAGAAGCCGCGGCTCCTAAGACTCAGACAGACCATCAGTCAGCCTCCTCAGAGGGCCAGGGTTCATCCCATATCCCTGCTCCCGGTGACAAGCTGTTCAGGGACACACAATGGACCATTGTGTCCAGGGCACACCTGAGCTAGGCACCTAGTGCCAAGCAGGTGCAAGGAAGGAGGCGTAACCCCGGGGATCACTCCCTGCTTCCAGTGCAGAAGGAAAGTGGAGCTTCTGTGTGTGACAGTCACAGAGAGTTTCAATCGCAGGAGTCACAGAGCTCCCGGCAGCTCCTGTCAGACATCCTTCCAGGCCTCACCCCCGACGACCCTGCCCCACTGCAGAATGGAAGTAGACTAAGGTTGCCTCAATACAGCAAGAGCTCCGCACGGCACTAAGTACTTCTCTGGAAGAGTCTGAGGCGACTAAAGTCTGATCTACAGTAAGGAGTGGCACCTGCCGGATCCCCCAACCTATGTGACATTCTAGCCTCATCGCAAATGCGCCCCTCAGGCTAAACAGCCAACGTGCAGATTGAGTCCCTTTCTTCCCAGGTCTCAGTTTACCGAGTTGTGAAAGGGGTGAGGAGTGACTGGTCAGAGTAACCTGAGGCTGTGCGGTATCGCTGGGGGACTTGCAGTACAGTGCGTGCCCGCGAACGGTGCCCCTGGCACAAATACTCGAGGCAGCCCGCCGGCCTGGGGCACGCACGTGTGTGCGGGGCTGGAGCCCAGCGTGCGCGCGCCTATCTGCGGCCGGGGAGGAGGTGGGGGGGTGGCGGCGCCGGACGCAGGTGCAGCAGGCACAGCGCGCGGGGATCTGGGGGCCTCGCGGACCAGGGGCAGGACGGGCTCACCTGCGCGTAGTACAGCAGCCACAACTCGTAGAGCCGCTCCGAGGCGGCCATGGCCTGACCCGGCTCTGGCCCTGCTGCGCGCCACCTGTCGCCGCCTCCTCCGTGCCGTCCGCCGGTTGCCCCGGGCCAGGCCCATGGGCGGGAGGGCGTCACTCCGGGGCGGAGCGGCTGTGTACTGCTGGGGGAAGTCCGCGGCTCCCGACCCTGTCGCGCTCAGTCACCAAAGTCTACACGCCCCTCCTCCTCCCGGCCAGCCGGCCACCGCCTGGCTTCCTACACTTTGCTGTCTGTGGCGGCAGCGGCCACCGCCCCGCCTCTCCCAGGACTGTGCAAAGGGCGGGGTGTCATGCTGGGGGAGGAGCTTGAGATCAGGGCGGCCCGGGAGGTCGCGCGGAGCCACGCCCCTCGAAGGCAAAGTCCTTTGAGAGCCTCTGGCAGGAGCGTTGCCAGCCTCCCGGGCTAGGGGGCGGGGAAGGGCTTCCTGAGTTGTCCATCCTGGTGTGTATAATCTATCAGGCTTGGAATTATCGCTATTCCGGGAAGGGACTGCGGTTTGCGCGGGGATGACTAGGGTCTTTCAACAAATACTAATAATAACCTCGTCCGTGAGGACCACTTGTGGCGCTAACTACGTGCAACGTTCTGTTCCAAGAGCTGTATGACAGACGAGTGCCACCCTTGAGTTCCTGCCTAGTGCTGGGCTGGATGGAAAGAAGCATCAGCCGACGGCAGGACACCCACCTGCAGAGGAGCGGCGTCCTTCCATTGGACAGCTCCTTAACCAAGTTTAGGATCTGGCCCACTCCCTCTAGGAACCCTTTCCAGTTGCTCCCTTGGAGACAACCCCTCCTCCCAGGGCCCAGTACTCGCTTGTCACGTTTTCTGTTTTCGTTTGTTTGTCTGTTTGTTTGTTCCTTTGACCTGAGGGAGAATGCCTCGTGGGGTGTCTCATGCCTATTCTGATGAATGGAAAAAACTGAGGCCCAGACGGGTGGAATGAGGATCACAGGGGCAGCAGGAACAAAGGACCTTGGCCTGGCTGAATCTTTGCTGGGGCGCTGTCACCTCCGCCCTGTCCCTTTCCTTGTGCCCAGACTGCTTGTGAAGTGAAGTGAGGGAGCACCAGGTGTTGGATAGGAATAAGGTTCTTTGTTAGGAGTCAGGGAAAGTTTGCTAGGTCGACAGATCCTATTGGTCCTAGGAACTGGTCAGCCTGGCGTGCCCTAGATCGCGGGGTGGCCAAGAGAAAGCTGACTCTGTCCTTATTCCTGTCCTGTTTTGAACTCTTGGAGCGGGTGGCCCTTACGTTCTCGACTTTTTCTCTTGTCCCATGCATCCTAGTCTGACTTGACCTTTCCTAAGCACAGGCAGCCACTCCCTCTCCTACTGTGAGGGAAGGTCCAAGACAGAGCCATGTTCACCTGGGACAGTGAGGTTAGGGGGCTGTGGCATTTAAAGGGAGCTGGGAGGGAAGCGCCTTCACCTAGGGACCAGTTTGTTTATAGTACAAACTCCAAGCACGGAGCAACGTCGCTAAAGGGCTGGTCATCTCCTAGGAAGAGGAGCAGGGTAAGGAAGCGGGTGCGTGCATCTGTGACCATCAGCCACAAACTCTTCAGAAACTGGGAGGAAGGAGTAAGTTCTGTGGCGCTTACTTGGCCCTGGTTGACGTTTGCTTTTTTGCAGAGACGGGAGCCTGACCCTGAGTATGCTGCTGCCCCAGAACGGGATGAGAGGCCATTGTTGAGTTCAAAGGAAAAGGCCATGCAGCCAGGCCTCGAACTGCGCAGGTCTGGAGGAGAGAGTGGACCGACAGGCTTAGGAGCAACTCATTAGGCGAGTCCGAGGTGCCACTGGCTGCTGTCTGTGGAGGAGAGAGACTGACCTCAGAGTGGGAAGGAGAGTGGCCACGGAGGGTTTCTGGTGTCTGGTGGTGGTGTTTTAAGACGATTTCCTTACGTAACCCAGATTGAACTTGAGCCCATAATTTTGCTGCCTCGGCCTCTTAACTGCTGAAATTATAAACGTGCACCACCACACCCGACCCAGGGAATGCTTCTCGAGGCATTCGCTCCTTGAAGAATCAGCACAAGTGGATAAGGATGGCTAAGCATTCCAAGAGGGCGACCAGGAGAGGCGGGTGGCGGTGAGGCAAAAGCAGAGCAATCGACTCACTCTAATCTCTGCCTCTCAGGTCTGATTCTACTTGTTTTCTCACTGATTAGGGTTAGGAAAATCGGACTTAACGCCTTTCCTCCACCCGGCCGGCTCGCTCGCTGCACAGGTTGCTCCAGGCAAAGGGCGTGGCCTGCTGTAGAAACTCAGCATTGATTGGTTTTCAGGGCTTCCGGCTCTCCATTCTCGCCCTTGGATTGGCCGTCAAGCATTCTTCTGCTCACTGGGCCTGCGCGAAGCGGTGAGAAAAGGCGGGGCCCCGGGTAAGATGGCGGCTGCTGCCGCCGGTATGGGCCGCCTCGAGGAGGAGGCGCTGCGGCGGAAAGAACGGTTGAAGGCCCTCCGGGAGAAAACCGGGCGCAAGGTGAGGGACGTGGAGTGAGAGCTGCAGGCATGGAGGCCAGTGTTCTGGGTCAGAGCGGGAGGGCGGAGGGCGAGGGAAACACTGTTGTCGAGACGCGCGTGCGCGCTCGAGGAGCGCATGCGCGATAGTGCGGCGCTGGGATCTGCTGTTGAGATAGGCTTGTCTCTTCAGCCCAGGGGCGGACCTCGCGCGTGCGCTTTGGCCAGTGGTTCTCGCGCGACAGCCAAGATGGCCATCCGAGCGAGCTGTTTTACATGTTTTGGGGTTCTTTTTTGTTTGTTTGTTTTTGTTTTTTTACGTTTTTGGTGGGTCCCCCGAGCTGGCCTCCTGGCACCTACCCACCAGGGCTCCCCGTTGGGTAGGAGGGCGAGTGACTGACTTTGCTGTGGTTGTGCAGCCGGAGTCGATCTGGCAAAAGTCCAAACGAGTCTGGGTGGCCTGCAGGGCAAGAAGGCTCCCTTTTCTTTCCCAGCTTGGCTCTGAAGCACTTGCCTTTCCTTAGCCACCGAGATGGCCTGGATTCTTCTCTCCTTGCAGGTCTTTCCAAAGCAATGAAGAGGGACTCTGAAATTCACTACCCGTGTGTCACTCGACACTGAATCTTGGGACAAATTGTCCATGTTCCTGAGCCTGCTTTCTTCCACGTCTCCAGTGGGGGAGTGACACATTCACTTTTTGTGGGCTATTTTGAAATCTAGTAGGAAAAATTAGTAACGGACGAGCTTAAGGGGCTCAAAGTTGTTGGCTCTGTTGTTATATAGGCAAAAACCGGTGTCCATCATTCAACAAAATAAAACATCTGCCACAAGTAGGGAAAGTCAGAGACTCCACCTCTGATTTAATCAAAAACCAGACCGGGCTGTGGTGGCGCACGCCTTTAATCTCAGCACTCAGGAGGCAGAGGCAGGCAGATCTCCGTAAGTTCGAGGCCAGCCTAGTCTACAGAGCGAGTTCCAAGACAGGCTCCTTAGCTACAGAGAAACCCTGTGTGTGTGTGTGGGGGGGGGGACAGCGAAGAGATGGTTCTGAGGTGCTCTTCCAGAGATCCTGAGTTCAATTCCCAGCAAGCATATGGTGGCTCACAACCATCTGTAATGAGATCTGGTGCCCTCTTCTGACGTCCAAGCATACATGCAGACAGAACACTGTATACATAATAAAGAAATCTAAAAAAAAAAAAAATCCAAACCCAGGTTAATCAGTCTTGGCTGGCCTTTGTTTTCCTCCCAGAGTAGCTGTGTACTCTACCTTGTATCTCTGTGAGAAAGCGAAAAGGGGAAGTAGTTGGGAGTGAAAGCTGGCTGCATGGGCTTCCGTGTTTGTTGGCGGCCTGTGAGAGCCATCAGATAATTGTCCTCTAGCTCCAGACCTTGGGAATCTCAGGCTTGACTAATCCTCATCTGTCTCTCTGCCTTACTCTTGCAGCGGGGTCTCTCCTCTAACCGGAAACTTGTGGGGTTTTTGTTGGTTTTGGGGTAGGTTGGCAGACAGCAAGACTCCTGTCTCTGCCCATCCACTGTGCAAGGGTTATGGGCAAGTGCAAGCCCCTTCTCAGTCTGCCATGGGGGTGCTTGGATCTGTACCCGGTCCTCATGGGTTCATAGCAAGCTCTCTTTAACCATCGAGCCTGCTCACCAGTCCCAGCAACAAGATACATAGAGATAGTGTTTCGTTGTTGCTGGGTTTTTGAGGTGGATTTTCTATGTTGTCCAGGCTAACCTTGAACTCAGGATTCTTCTACTTTATTCTCTCCTAAGGAGCTGGTATTACAGGCAGGTGAAACCTTGTCCAGCTTTACATTATTTTAAATTGTGTAGCCTTGTAGATTTTTGCTGTTGTTTTGTTTGTTTGCTTTTTGTTCTCTCTCTCTCTCTCTCTCTCTCTCTCTCTCTCTCTCCCTCTCCCTGCCCCCCCTCCCTCTCTCTCACAGGGTTTCTCTGTGTAACCCTGACTGTCTGGGAACTGTAGACCAGGCTTACCTCAAACTCAGAGATCTGCCAGCCTCTGTCTCCCATGTGCCAGGATTAAAGGCATGTGCACCACACCCGGCCTGCAGCAAGTTTCAAAGTTAGTTTAAGTGGTGTAATTTAGTTTCTTTTCAAGATTGTTTTGGTCATTAAAGTTGGTTTAAGATTCTGTGTGATGCTAGGGATGGTGGTGTGTGGTTGTTAACTGATCAATTGAGAGCCTCAGGCAGGAGGGCTGTCACGTGGTTAAAGCCAGCTTTGGATACACAGTGAGGAACCCTTTCTCAAAAGAACCAAATAAGGAAGACTGTCTGAATTCTGGAATGAATTTCCCTGGTTTTGTAAAGAGATTTCATAGGGATTGCCTTGAATCTGTAAATCATTTGGGATGTTATCATTTTAAATATGTTAAATTTATTGGTCCATGACTGTGGGATGCCTTTCCACTTGACTAAGTTCTTTTTACTTTCTTCAGCTGTGGATATTGTCTTGTTAGGTTTTTTGTTTTTTGTTTTGTTGTTGTCTTTGTGTTTAAGATAGGATTCTTGTAGCCTGAGATTGGTTTTGTACTCAAATACTAGAGGATGACCTTGAATTTCTTTTTCTTAACCATTATTTTTTTAAAAATTTATTTATTAAAAATTTCCACCTCCTCCCATTTCCCTCCCACTCTCACCCTCCCCTCCCCTCCCCTCCCCTGACCTTGAATTTCTAATCCCTCTGCCACCAACCTCACAGTGCTGGGATTATAAACCTGAGCCACCATATTGGGTTTTATATGGTGCTGGGGACCTTTTAAATGTGTGCTAGAATTGACCACTGAAGAGGTCTGTGTTGTTGTTTTGAGGATTTTATCTTTTCTTTGATCAGGAGGAACATGTACTGTTCATGTAGATTTGGGTGTGCAGGTGTGTCTGGATACATGTCAATATTAGTTGTCTTTCTTGATTTCATTCCATCGTGTGTGTGTGTGTGTGTGTGTGTGTGTGTGTGCATGTGTATGGAGTGTATATATGTGTACATGTGTATTAGACTTTTGGAGACCAGAGGTTGACATCGGGTGTGAGACAGGGTTTCTCTCACTGAATTCATCATGCTCAGATATTGGCTGGACCTGCTGGCCAGCAAGCTGCAGGGTTACAGGTGAGGAAGTGTGGTACGCATGCCCTGCTTTTTTGTTGTTACATGAGTTCTGGGGATCAGAATTCAGGTCCTTATGTGTTCAGAGCATGGGCTTCATTAACTGAGACAGTTCCCATGTTATTTTTATTTATTTATTTTTTTTTTTGATACAGGGTTTCTCTGTGTAGCCTTGGCTGTCCTAGAACTCTGTGGACCAGGCTGGCCTTGAACTCATAGAGATCGCCTGCCTCTGCCTCGCTAGCACTGGGATTAAAGGCATGTGCCACCACGGCAGGGCTCATACTATTTTTTAAAATAGTCTCTTCTCACTGAATCTAGACCTCATCACTTTGGTTAGGCTGGCTGGTCAGTTAGCTGTAGGGTCCTTTGAATTTCTGCCTTCCTCAGTGTTGCGCTTACAGATGTAAATCACCTGGTTTATGATAGCTGCATGGGTGCTAGGGCCCTCAGAACATGGGTCCTCATGCCTGCGTGACAGGCACTTTACCAATTGAGCCATATTCCTGCCCCCCCCCCCGCCTTTTTTTTTTAAACTCCTGTGTTTCTGGGATGGAACTCGGGACTTTACATGCTAACCAAGAGTTCTATCTCTGAGCTGATTTGCTGTTTACTTACTAGGTGCAAATCCATTCAATTTTTTTGCTTCTTCATGAGTCAGTTTAGATAGTTCGTGTTTTTCTATGAATTTGTACATAGTCTAGAATCATCTAAATTATTCAGTTTGCTGACATACTGGTATTTTACTATTTTATTGGGTTAAATTCTCACAGTCTGACTTCAGAAAGTTTTTAGCTTAGTTGTAGGAGTTTACATATGGGAATTGTATGGCTTCTGCGTTAGAATCAAGAGCTCGCCATTGGTCCTTGGCGTTTCCTCTCATTTTCTTTAGAAGTAGGGCTGGATAGAGGACAGCTCAGCAGTTAAGAGCACTGGCTACTGTTGCAGACGCCCAGGTTCCGTTCCCAGCATCCATATGGTTCCTCATAACTGTCTGTAACTCCAGTTCTATGGGATGCAATGTCCTTTTCTTCTTCTGACCTCTAAGGCACTGCATGCAGGCAAACACTCATACACATAAAATTAAGAAAAACAAGTCTAAACAAGCATAGAGTAGAAATGGCTGTAAAGCTTCCATCTTGACTCAGAAGTTTTCACCTTCCCCTGGATTGTTTCCCTATCTACAGGCTCTTATGGAGGAGGTGGAGGGTTTTTTTGGATAAAACCTTGGCTGGTCTGAAACTCAGAGATCTGCCTTCCTAACTAAATGCTGAAATTAAAAGATGTGTTGCAGCAGGCTTGACCCTTTTTATAGGTTTTTAAATTTGTTTCCTTAGTCCTTTTCCTAATTAGAAAAGGGAAGTTATATTTTTTCCTTGTTTTTTTCAGTTTATGTGACAAAATGTTTGGTTTGCTTCCAAACAGATCATTGGGGCTGACAATCTGTTCTTTAACAGGAATATATACTGAGTATGCCATGTGCGGGAATATATACCGAGTGGACCATGTGCAGGAATATATACCGAGTGGACCATGTGCAGGAATTTATACCTAGTGCACCATGTGCAGGAATATATACCTAGTGGACCATGTGCAGGAGTATATACCGAGTGGACCATGTGCAGGAATATATACCGAGTGCACCATGTGCAGGAATATGTACCGAGTGCACCATGTGCAGGAATATGTACCGAGTGCACCATGTGCAGGAATATGTACCGAGTGCACCATGTGCAGGAATATGTACCGAGTGCACCATGTGCAGGAATATGTACCGAGTGCACCATGTGCAGGAATATGTACCAAGCGCACCATGTGCAGGAATATGTACCAAGCGCACCATGTGCAGGAATATGTACCGAGTGCACCATGTGCAGGAATATATACCGAGTGCACCATGTGCAGGAATATGTACCGAGTGCACCATGTGCAGGAATATGTACCGAGTGCACCATGTGCAGGAATATGTACTGAGTGCACCATGTGCAGGAATATGTACCGAGCGCACCATGTGCAGAAATATGTACCAAGCGCACCATATGCAGGAATATGTACCAAGTGCACCATGTGCAGGAATATGTACCGAGTGCACCATGTGCAGGCTTCAGGCACTGGAAGTGTAGTTGTGGCGAAAGCAGTCTGTCCCAGTCTCTTCCTTTTCTGCTGGGGAGACAAATACCAAGCACACTGTGTCTAGTGTTAGATGGAGATAGCCCTGTGGAGGAAAATGGGGAAAGGGAGCTGGGAGTTCCTAGGGTCTCTGGTTTTGTTCGTTATTAAACACAACAGCACGGTCAGCGTTAACTGGGTGAATGTGTCACCAGCACAGATTATCCTATCTGGTCTTGATGACAACCTGATAAATCAGTGGGAGGAAGGTTTTACTGTTAATTTATGGGTGGAAGCTCAAACCAGTAGAGGTTAGGTCATGTGCCCAAGATCATGTGATTAAGACCAAAGGAACACTAGGAGGGAGAGACCCTGAGAACAAAAGATAGCTCTCTTTGTTTAGTTTTCCGACACAGGGTTTCTCTGTGTAGCCCTGGCTGTCCTGGAACTCACTTGTAGACCAGGCTGACCTGAGCCACCACACCCAGCTGATGATAATTTTTACACACTGAATTTTTACCTTTTTTTTTTTTTTTTGTAGTACTGATGATCAAATTTAGATCCTCAGGCCAGTTAGGCATTCCCTGTGTCACTGAGCTGTGTCTTCCCAGACCTCTCATTCTGACACGGTCTTGTTAAACTAGTTTTGAACTCATTCTGTAATCCAGGCATACCTTTTGAGTTAATAATCCTCTGCCTCAGACTCCTGAGTACCTGGGATTACAGACCTGCACCACCAAGCACTGCTGCTCCCCCTTGCTGAGATGAGATACACAGGAGAGCGGGTTTGGAAACGTCTTACCGTATAATCTCTTTTCTGTTTTTGTGGTGCTGGGCTGAGCTCAGATCTTTCTAATCATTGAGCTACACCCCTAGCCACTGTGTGCTTTCTGATATGATCTGGCTGTTGTGAATTATCTGGTCTTTAACAAAATTGGGTTGAGGAGGTGGTTTGGTGGGCAAAACATGTGAAGCCCTGAGTTCAAATCCCCAGAACCCACCTGTCATCCTAGTGCTTCTACAGTGAGATGAAAACCAGAGGGTCCGCAGAAGTTCACTGGCCAGCAACCTGGTATATGTAGCCCTGAACAGCATCTAGCCTCCAGGGGTGCACTGTGGCATGCTGTGCCTGTGCACACACAGGCACGCACACACACATACACACATGCAGACCACAAAATAAATACATCTTCAGAAACATGAGTTTCTGCTGACTTCCTCTTCTGCCTCCAGCTTACTCTAGAAGTACTGGATTATAGGGTGAGCTTCTACATCTGAGTTTTTTACTTCGGTTCTAAGGATCAAACTCAGATCATCAGGTTTGCATGAGAGATGTTTTTACACACTGATCCAGCTCCCAGATTTAAAAAAAAAACTTCAATGGTGTGAAAATGATGCATATTTGTAGCACTTGAAATTGTATTTAGAATTTAAATTTGGATAATTTTCAAATTACCTGTGTGTGATATGATCTTCCTCTCATAGTGCTAAGCTACAAAACACAGCTTGTTTTGGCTTGTCTTCCACTGTTGGAACAGCTGTGGTGAGTTTGTGATTTTTGTAGCTACCACTATACTGCTGCCACTAATGCCAGCCAGCCTGTGGCTCACTGCTCTCCAGCCAAAGGGCTAAAGGGTAGGTT
Source organism: Arvicola amphibius (assembly GCF_903992535.2). Classification (NCBI taxonomy): domain Eukaryota; kingdom Metazoa; phylum Chordata; class Mammalia; order Rodentia; family Cricetidae; genus Arvicola; species Arvicola amphibius. Next base: position 176,396,914 of record NC_052049.1, read on the forward strand.
GAGATGGCTTGTACTTAGCAGTCCACTGGCTAAGATATGGAGAAACCAGCTGGGCTGGTACTGTGGCATTCAGTGAAATGAGGTGCTGTCGCTGTCAGGAGTTCAGTGAGCTACAGACTCCCAGCATCTAGTGTAAGAAATGGCCTTGTCACAGCTTCCCCTTTCCTGCGTCCTCGCTGTCTTCCTTTCTGTGTCATTTGTGTGTGTGTGTGTGATAGACTATATAAAACACCAAACTTGCCGGTTTAACTTCTTTTCAGTTGTACTAATTTTATGCAATGTTGCATAATCATCACTACTGTTTCCAAAGCTTTTACCATCTTCAGCAGAAACGCTACACCTATTAGGCAATAATTCACCATTTCCTTCACTCCACCGCCAGTTTACTTTCTATGAGGTTTGAATTTCCCTGCTCTAGATACTTTATTAGATAGTAGATATCCTGTTACATTTGCCTTATTTTGCTTAGCTTAAATCTAAACTTTCTCTTGTGTCCTATGATGGGATTGAGGTGTGCAGGAAGGTCAGAGAACAACTCTGTGGAGTCAGGTCTCTTCTCCCACCTTTATGTGGGATCCAGGAATCAGACTCGGGTCATCAGGCTCCATTGCCTGGTTGGCACAGATTTTCAGTGTTCATTAATATTGTGCCAGGTATCAGGATTTTGTTTCTTTTTAAGTCTAAGTAATAGTAATGTGGATCTCCCATATATTTTGTAGATTTTCATTACTGAGGATTGAACCCATACTAAGCTTGGACTCTGCCACCAGGCTTCATCCCTCACTGACTCTAACTCTCATTTTATTACCCATTAATCCAGTGGGCACCTTTTGATTATTGCTTTAGTTCTTTTGAATACATACTGAGCAATGTGATTGCTACGCTATATGCTAATTTTGTTTAGTTTTGTTATTGATTTTTTTCCCACAAGACCGCGTGGGAGAGACTCGGTTCGCACAAGCAGCACACGCACAGACACGACACACGGGATTCGAACTCGCGAGCACACGCACTCACTCGCACACGCGAATGAGCGCCTTACACAATGAGCCACTGTGCGGCTCGCTTTGTTATTGATTTTTGGAGACAGGGTTTCTCTGTAACCCTAGCTGTTCTGGAATGCACTCTGTAGTCTGTTGGGCTTGGTAGGAAGTACCTTTACTCACGGAGCCCTCTGGCTCCTCTGCAGTTCTTAAGTAACATTTTCCCACCTTTCTCTATGAGAAAGGGTGTGTGTGTGTGTGTCTGTAACTATCCCTTTCCAGTGAGAAATCACTCTGACCACTTCAGAGAGCATATAAATAAAAGATTATATAAAGGAAAAACTCTTTAATAATAACACTCAGCTGGTTCTGGCTAATACTCTAAAGGGGAGCCAGCCTCCTACAAAAAAATTATTTATAGGTCTTAGGCTCATACATTCCACATTGGCTGTCATCCCTAATTTCCTTTCAGGTTTCTCACAATATTTAATATACTACTCAGTCTTGAATTATATTCGAGGCTGTGCTTTTTTAGTTGAATTCTACTTTGTGTAACTTAGCATCCCCTAGTCAAGTTAGTATTTCCTCACTGACGTCAGTTTCTTATCCCCGTTTTCTGTGTCAGAAGGACAAGTGCATAAATTACTTTGAGTTAGTTTTCCAGCCCACAGCAGCCTCTTGTATGACATGGTAAGTGGGAAGATTGGGAGGAAGTGTGGACTGTCTGCTCTCAGCAGATAAGATCCCAGGAGGCCCCTCCCTTAGGGAGGAAGTGCTCTACATTTTTTTTCAGGCCTTTGATATGACACTGGACAACAGGACTAAGCACTGTCTTGGCCTGCACCTGCCAGGGGGGAGCCCTTTGACCTTTAGCACCTGTCCCTTGGTGTCTCCCAGCAGTCTGACTGGTCCTTCAGTGAGCTCCTCCTGAGTGGGTTGTTTGCTTCCATTATTTTCTCCCCGTCTGCAACTATAAGCTCACAATTTAACGGTATTGGTTTTGAAGCGGTCCTGAGATTGTAGGGAGAGAAGACAGACAAGATTTAGAGTCACCCTGGTTTTGTGTATTGTTAGGCACACAGCTCTGTGTGGAAGACAGGCCACTTCCTGGTGAGCCAACCTGCTGTGACAGGTTTGTGAGGACACAGCAGAGAAGCTCAGGTGCTGGATTACCAGGGTCCTGGAGGGAAGTGATGCTGCCAGATTCTAGTACGTGCACGTCCTGTGGGGAGGTGGATGCCAGAGAGGTCAGTGCTGGCTAAAGCAGTGTTTTGTGGTCAGCCAGCCCTGGTGGACAGTTGGGAAGTCCAAGCATAGTGTTGTTTTCAGGTAGGGTCAGGTTGGGTCTGAGGCAACTTAATGTAAGGAAGAGGTGAGCTATGAGTGGGAGGTGGTAAGTGACGGGAGCTGGAGAGGAGGGGGACACAGTATGTTCCTGAAAGTGCTGGGTGATTTAGTGACCCAATCCTGCTGGAGCCAGGATTTCCAGCTGGGAGGGCAGCCAGCTTGGGCACTTTCCTCTATTGTAGTTGATTTTTTTTTTTGTCTTGTTTGTTTTGTTTTCTGGCATTCTTCCAGAAGTTCCAAGCAAAACGGACAGGTGAGCAGCTTCAGGGCTGTGTGGATAGATCTCTGTAGCTCCCTTTCAGTGCAGTCCAGCCCAGCTGGGCGGTATGAGGCCACTTTGTCCTCTCGCGACCCCTTTCCTCCTCAGTGTGCGAGTGTAGTCACTGTGAAAGTGATGAACTTCACACAAGCACCCATGGCTGCCGGCTTCCTGGAGCACTGGGCCGGAGTGGGCGGCCTATTGCTGCCAGTGCTGTGGCTTACCATCAGGAGCCCACACGACAGCTTGAGGCTCACGAGCAGCTCCAGACCAGCAGCTGTAGGGCAGAGCAGGGCTGTGCAGTAGGACTTTACGGGGTGACGGCTGTCTGTAGTCCCCACTGTCCGAACCCTTGACCACTAGCCCCATGTGGATTTTAGCCCTTGCCGTGTGGCTAGTGTGGAATTTGGTTTTCGTTAATTTACATTTAAATAGCCACTGTGACTCCTGGGTACCTTCTCACACAGTACATTCCTGAGGTTCTAGCTCAATGCATAAGAACCATGTTTCTACCTGAACCCCATTTACTAAGATAATGAGGGCAAGAGAAAGGGTAGACGCTCAGAAGGTCCCCCAGGCCAGCATTTGGGAGCCAAGGGTTGGGCAGAAGCCTTGAATTAACGTGTTCATCTTCATGGCTGGTTCACCCAGCAGATGCCAGTCTCGGGCCTCCTTTGTGAACTGAGTGGAACACTGTGGCTGTGCTCTGTACTCTTAGAAGGCTCACAGCACAGAGAGAGGGAACAGTGCCACGGTAGAAAGCACTGTGAGTAGTGAGGAGTGCCCCTGGCTGGCAGGGGGCTGGGGTGGGGAAAGGAGCAGGAGGGAAGAGCTATCAAATGTTGGATGTAGGGAGAGCAGTCACGGGTAGAGAGCAGCGTGTGACATATGCAGAGCCTCTCAGCCTGCATGGCCACATCCTCATGCCCAATAGCCTAGTTGCAAAGACAGCCCAGGAGGTCATTCTGAGTTTACAACCTCTTGCAGTTTGGTAGGCATAACATTTGCTTAGCCATTTCAGGCACGTCTCACCTTGTACTGTCCCAGAGTTGGATATTCACTTTTTTTTTTTTCAGACAGGGTTTCTCTGTGGCTTTGGAGCTTGTCCTGGAACTAGCTCTTGTAGATCAGGCTGACCTCAGACTCACAGAGATCCGCCTGCCTCTGCCTCCCAAGTGCTGGGATTAAAGGCGTGCACCCCCCCCCCCCGGCCCAGTTCACTCTTATTTACCAGACCGAGAAATCTGGGGCTTAAGGAACCTGCCTCAGAAATGCTTTGAGTTATTGCTATCCCTGTATTGTACTTAGGACCTGGCTTCATATTCTCCACTCCTCTCCTCAGTGCCCAGGTATCTGTAATCTGCAGTCCTGTGAAGGAATGTCTTGCCCTTGTGAGCAGAGATTGTCATCAGGCTGCCTGGTGTGGCATGGGCCCAGTGTTGTAGTGGAGATCGCATGGGTATCAGTGCTGGGCAGATCTGGGTTAAACCTCAGCTCAGTTCATCATAGCTCTGAGACCTTAAGCCAATCTTTAAGCTCTGCCCACCTCCCTTGTCTGTAGAATTGAGGTGTGGCTTCTACTGGTAGCTGGGAGATAGAGACTGTGGAGGCTACAGGTGTCTGGCACGGGGCCTCTCGTAAACACGATATGTATATTTTCTTTCTAGCCTCCTGAAAGGGGGAAGCCCAGGTAGTCTTCAAGCCTTTGCTAGGTGCTGGTTGGTGTAGCTGGCTTTGTTATGATGGAAGCAAAGAGGTTATTCTCATCCTAGACCTAGTTGCTTGAAGGTAGAGTTCATTTTGAGGGCGACATGTCAATTAAGAAGAAAATAAGGACTGGAGACATGGCTCCATGGTTAGGAACTTGTACTGATCTTGCAGGAGGCCAGAGTTCCATTCCTAGTACTCATGTTGGTAGCTCACAACTGCCTCTAACTCTGGTTCCTGGAGATCTGTTACCCATTTCTGGCCTCCTCGGGCAATGTATATGCATGCTAGCATGTGCGCACTCACAGACACACAATTTAAAAATAAAAGTTTTTAAAGGAGGAGGAGGAAGAGGAGAAAGGAAACCCCTGTGTCTCATCTCCATTCTTGCTAAGTCTGTTCTTGTCTCTGAGCTTCTCAGACCTGAGATCAAGGAAACAGAGAGAGAACCTTGTGGGTGTGAGGTTTGGAGCTCCATCAGCACCTGTTGATGAGCCATCATTGACAGTTTGGATGGAGTCATCCTCCCAAGGGTGGCTATGTGTGAAAGCAAAGTACCGGATGAGTCAGAGGTCAGACCTACCTGTGTGTCAGGACCATCCGGGAAGACAGTTTGCAGCTCTTCCCTGTTCTGCCCTGGTGCACACTCGGGACACCTGGCATGTTTGTTCCCCAGGTGGCCTCAGTGCTGCCTTTTTCTAGGACTCTGTGATAGCTCCCTGGCATTCTGTTATGGAAGTAAAATGGCTTCTCTTTCTGGAACAATAGCTATCCATCCTCACAGCAGCCACTGCCCGGTGTTTATGGAGTACCAGCTGTATGCTCAGCCTTGGGCTTGCATTGCAGACCAAATGGTCTCCCTGACTCAAGGGTTTCTTTGGGAGGTTTGGACAGACTGTCAGCAGGGAAGGTGGTAATGGCAGAGACTTAGGGCAACTGGCCATATTGTAGGAGAGACTGCATGCTGCTTCCAGGCTTCAGCGACCTCTGTGCCTCTGAGGCAGGGGTGGGTGTGGGCCAAGGGAGGAGCATCTCAGATGAGTGAGAACTTATTGGCTTGTCTGGGGGGCAGAAACATCCCCGGGAGGCTGGGGTTGTAGCTCAGTTGGTAGAGTGGCTGTCTAGCACTAATAACATCCTGAATCCAGTCTGAAGCTCTACATAAAATCGGGTATGTTAGCACACTCCTTAGCTTGGCTTTGGGGAGAGAGAGGCAAGAGGACCAGACAGGGAGGGCCAGCAGGTTCTTGGGTGCCACAGAGTCAGGGGAAGTCTGGGAATGGATTTAGCAGGACATAGTGGTAGGGGAGCTAAGTCCTGAGTTTTTTCAGAGTATGTAGGGAAAGTAGTGTCCAGGCCCTGAAGGTTGCATGTAGCAAGGAGGTTGGAGCCCCACTAAGAAGTGAGCATCCTTCCACTTTGTGAAGGCCTTACTGGCCCCAGCTTGTGAAAGCCACTGGTCCTCAGGAGATGTAAGACCATATAATGCCCTTGTAACCTGACCCTTGGCTTCCCAAGTGTTAAGATGGTAGTAGCCTCATGTCCTTTTATATCTGGCATTTTGTTCATCGTTATATGTTAGTTATTGAGAGTTTAGTTCACTTATTCATTTAGGGGCATGGGCAGTGAGATGGGCCTTCTTTGTAGTTCAGACTTAACCTTGAACTCACTTTATAGCCCAGGCTGGCCTCAGAGTCAAGCTGATCTTCCTGTGTGAGCCACGATGCCTGTGGAGTCAGTTCCTACTGCTCTGGATTTCCAGGTTGCAGTAATTACGGAATATGCCGATATTCTCACTTTTTTGGTATAGCTATATAGTCCAGGCTGGCCTCACACTCAACATCTTTCTGTCTTGGCCTCCTATATGTTGGGATTATAGATGTATATTACCACGCCCACTTTATTCCCAGTTTTGTACATTAGTGTATTGGCAAACAAAAACACGTGTATGTTGGTTCTATACCAAGGGATGTAATTATAGGTCACAGACTATATAAGGTAGATCCTGGCAGACTCCATCAGCAGTGTGAGACTTCCCTCTAACACTTGATGTCATAGAACTCTTTTATGATAGCTGTGGGGGGTGGGGAGTAAATCTTTGTGATTAAATGATGCAGTGTCTTTCCATATGTTTATGTGAAGGGCCTGGGGAGTCTTTCCCCAGCCTCCTTTTCCAGACAGGCCTGCTGTGTCACCCTGGCTGGCCTAGCACTCACTGTGTAGACCTTGCTGCCTTTGAACTTGAGAAATCCCCTGGCTCTGTCTGCCGAGTACGCATAGGCTTGCCCCTCTCCTTTCTTATTGGGTTACTTGACAGTTTTTTCCTATTGATTCCAAAAATGAGGGGCTGGGTGTTGCTGGGGGTTTGGACCCAGGACCCCTGGCATATTGGGCATGCTGGGCAATTAAGTGCTCTGCCACTGGGCACCATCTCCAGCTGATTTCTAGGAACTCTTTTTTAAGATTGAGTTCTATTTTTTTTTAATTATGTGTAGTTATGTGTATAGGTGTGGGCATGTGAGTACAGGTGCCTCCAGAATTCAGAGATGTTGGTCCTCAGAGTCACAGGCAGTTATGAGCTATTGTGGATGCTGGGAACCAAACTTGGGTCCTCTGGAAAAGCAGCAAGCGCTCTTTATCAGAGCCGTTTTTTCAGGCCCTGATTTCTAGGAATTTTTTGAGTTCTTTGTTTTATGTGATTTTTAGTTTTTTACATATTTTTTTTTGAGGCAGGGTCTTACTATGGAAGTCTTAGAACTCAATATATAGACCAGCCTGGCTTTAATCTCAGAGGCAGGCCTGCCTCTGCCTCCCAAATGCTGGAATTAAAGGCCTAAACAACCACACTGGGCTAAAAAGGCATTTTCTTCTTATTCTTCTTGAGATAAGATCTCGTGCAATCCAGATTGCCTACTCTGAATCCATTATGTAGCTAATGGTATGAAGTAGATATCAAAGGTTTGGGGGAGATAGTTTTGTTTTCCTTCCCTTGGGGATGAAATTGACTCAGTGCAATATTAAATTAGCTGTGGCTTTTGTCTGCTTGTTTGTGTTGGCTTGGTTTTTCAGTTTGTGACAGTGTTTCACATAGTCGAGGCTGGCCTTGACTTGAAATTCTTTTACTTTAGCCTCTGGAATGCTGGGATTATAATCATGTACCACCGTGCCCAGCTTGGGTGGTGCCTTTCGAATGGTCAGTTAGCTTTCTGTTGCACTCTGCAGGGATCTGGATCAGGCTGCTGTTGATGTCTAAAGAGACACTAAGAATAACAGTGTAGGCTCAGACTGTAGCTCAGCTGGCAGAGCGCTTGCCGAACGTGCACAAAGCCTGGGGTCCTTTCCTTAGCACTGTATAACATGGGTGCTGGAACTTCCCTATAACCACTGCAGCCCTACTTGAGGCGGAGGATCAGAAGTCTGCAGTCATCCTCAGCTACACAGCTAAGTTGAGGCCAGCCTGGGTCATATGAGATCTTGTCTCCAAAAACTGAAATGCAGTTCATATAGTTAATTTTTTATTTCCAGGTGAAGACATTCCATGTAGCATCTTGGATTTCTGAAGAATACCTCCCCAACACAAATAGCTGTGACACCCCCATGCTCCCAACTCATTTTTAATTCAAGTACGGAATACACAGCAGTGTATACTCCACACCCTCTCTCTACATGCTGTGCATCTTGTTCCTCAGACTCCTCAGCCCGACAGCCCACCTCCCTAATAAATACTTTGGCTCAGCACCTCCCCTCGCCACACTCACACTCTGTTTACCCCAAACATCTCCACAGTCACCCCTGGCCCACATCTGCACAGCCAGACCCTCACACATTGCCAGCATATACAAATCCCCATGGATACTGCGTCCATACTTCCAGCTCCAGCCCTTCCTCCTAAGTAACTGGTGGTCAGAGTCTGATGTGTCTGTTATGTGGGATTCTTCTTCCTACTTCAGAGCCTTGCCTTTAATATGGGTACTCTAGCCTCTAGAGGGAAACAGCAACTTATACTCTTGAAAGAATTCTAAGAAGAAAAGCAGTTGTTTCGGCAGCAAAGCCCCTTCGGGAGTAATATCTATACTCTGGGGCTATTTTGATCCAGGGCTGAGAAGAGCTGTTCTGTCTAGAGAGAAAATATTAGGAATTGGAACAGAGTACTTGTTTGTGCGATTCCCCCCTCCAGCCCTCAGTGTTCTTAGGGCTGGGCAGTGGCTGGATTCCTTACTTATAGGCAGGTCCTTTCTCCATAGGAAGTGAAAGTGAGTGTTTGCCGAGGTCACTCCTGTAAGGCTCACTGCCAGCGGGGTGTGGGGGCTGTCATCTTTTACTGTTGAGTGCCACTGTCCACTGTGCCAGGAATAGAGGTCGGGGAGGAGGCTCCCTCTTATCTCCAGCAGGGGCAGGCTAAACTCCCACGCTACCAGTTACCATCTAGTATTCTACCCAATACTGTCAAGGGTAACAGAAGCCATCAGCATCCTGGAAGGAGGGTGCCACTTACATGCAAGGGCTACATGGAAGTAGAAGCTTTTGAAACAATGTGGGTGCATGTGCCCCACTTTTTCTCATCATCTTGCCCACTTCAGGGGCCTTTGTTCCAGACTGTGTAACTCACAGCTTTACCTGGCCAAGGGACTAGAAGACACTTGAGAGACTGAGTGGAAGACATGGAAGAGGAGGAAGGACTTTAAGCTGAGGAGGGGCAAGAACCGAGCAGTTGGAGTGGGAGTCTCTAGATTCAGGAAGTCCCTTCCGACCTCCGTGTCCCTTGTGTGCTGTGACTTTTCCTGGCTTGCACTCAGGTTCTGGGTGTGCAGTTAGAGTCTGCAGATCTGTGTCGTCTCAGGACAAGGGAGGTCTTTCTCTGTGTGACACTATGAAGGGATGAGGCATACATGCTGGAATGTACTTAGGGGTTTGCTTTTAAAGATAGATACATATTTAATAAATTAATTTACTTACTTTTCTGTGTGTGCATGCATGCACACTCACACTTGTGTACATAAATGTCAGTGGACAACCTGTAGGATTTGGTTCTCTATCCTATTATATGGGATTAAACACAGGTGATGGCTTGACAATAAACACCTTTGCCACCAACCTTTTTTGGGAAGTGGGAGGAGACTGGATAATGTGCAGATTGACTTTGAACGCATTATATGTCAAGAGTAACCTTGAACTCCTGATCCTCCTGCCTGCTGAGGTTGCAGATGTGTGCCACCAAGCCTGGCCTTAAATGGGGAGGTTAGGTGACCTTGGGACAAGTATAGGAGGGGGCCACTTTGAAGACATAGGTGAGAGTGTCAGCCTCTGCTCTCTCTATCCCTAGGAGTTGGTGCCTATTGATTAGGTGACTTGTTCTGTGCCAGCCACAGAGTGGTCACATCACAGACGTTCCCTCATGTTTCCTTCCCTCAGAGTTGGTTGTCACTTCGCAGGTCAAGAAATTGCAACTCCGAACCAAAAACTAGGCCAAGGTCCCACAGTAGACAGTTATCAGAGCCGTGTAAGTCCACTTGTGGTCTGACTTTCTCAACCTTTCCGCTGAGCACATGAATTAAAGCTGTGCTTCCCAAGGAAGCCTGAGTGTAGGTGAGGATTATAGGACCTCATTTAAGTAGTACTTCCCACAAATAAATGTGTCAGTTCTGACTTGTGGTTCAAATGGCTTTAATTAGGATTTTATCACTTGTAGATCACACCAAAGAGGAGACAGCTGTCTTCCTGTCTCAGACTGTGACACTGGGAAGCAGCTGATCAGACCCAAGGTTAAAATAGCTTGTAGTCTCCTAGGATTCTCAGCACACTTTGTTGCTCCGCAACCTCTGACTTGCCTGGAAATTGACATGAATTTTGCTTCTCGAATTCTGGGTTCTGGGAGTGTTCCGCAGCGTGTGTCATCCCGCTGATCACAGGGTTGGTTGTGTTGACCTGGCTAGCTACTCAGATATCCCCTTCCTCCTGGAGCACAGCATTCCCAACAGAGGTGGACTAACTATTCTTTGGTGAAGGATATATAGGTAGCCGTGCGCCCTGCCCTCTGCTGCCCCCGGTACCCAAATATCCCGATCCCCAGATAAGCTCAGAAACTCGGATGCCTGGTGTTGGGGCTTGTTCTGAACACTGTTTTGTGCTAAAACAGAGGGAATGGAGTGACAGCCTGCAGGCCGGTAAGGGTGTTGACTTGCTCGTGTTGATGACCAGCCTCTGTAAACTACCAGCACAGCACCTGCATTTGTAAGTTGGCTCTGGACACAGAATCTTGCCCTGTGGAAAACAAGGTGGCTTTTCACCCTCACACTTCATTAGGTCATTGCCGTCACTGCCATGTGTAGACAAAGCACTTCACTCCAAACAACAGAAATCAATGCTGGCTGGTTTTAAATGAAAACCAAGGATTGTGTATTTTTGTTTAAAGATTTATTTTTACTGGCTTTGGTGGCACACGCCTTTAATCCCAGCACTCAGAAGAAAGAGGCAGGCAGAATTCTTTGTGAATTCAAGACTAGCCTGGTCTACATAGTGAATCCCAGACTAACTAGGGCTACAAAGTGAGACCTTATCTTTTTTTAAAATTTATTTATTTTTAATTAAAAATTTCCACCTCCTTCCCTCCTCCCATTTCCCTCACCCTCCCCTCGTGAGACCTTATCTTTAAGGGGATGGGGTGTCACCATGTAGCCTTGGATAGCCTGGAACTCACTGATACACCAGGCTGGTCTTGAACTTGAAGTCACAGTGATCTGCCTGCCTTTGCTTCAGTTTTTATTTTTTAGTTATGTGCATTTCCATGGGTGTGGGGGGCGGTATATGCATGTGAGTGTAGTTGCCCTCCAAAACCAAAAAAAGGCATCAAGGCCACCAGAGCGGGAATGATAGGCTGTGAGCCACCTGATCTGGGTGCCGAGAAATAAGTTCAGGATCTCTGGAAGTAGTGTGTACTCTTAACCTCCGCGCCATCTCTCCAGCTCCTGTACGTGTTTAAAAAGAGAATTTAGTCATGTAAGTCTGTAATCCCAGTACTTTTGGTAGCCCAGGTTAACCCCTTGACCGCCTGAGCCTCTTGCCTCCACCTTCCAAGTGCTGGGATTACAGATACTTGGCCACTATTTCCAACTGTCGGAATCAATCTTGAGTCCATTTTGCTGTCACCAGAGAGGTGTCTGTGCCCTCCCTCTCTGCAGGACATCATTCACAGTTTCCAGTGTTGTGTGGTTTGTAGATCAGCAGGGCCAGAGTCACTTTCCTGCTACAAGATTTGCTGGGAAAGTGAGTGTGGGGCCCTTTAGGCTTCTGTAGTATATAATGGCCCTTTTCCTCCCTGCTCCCAGTGACATAGTAAGGTAGACGGAATGAGGTTAAGCTTGCTTTCTGCATTTCCTTTGCTGTGTACTTTATCTGAGTCTACTGTAGCCCTGGAGGAGACATTACATCACTCCAGTGGTTTCTCGCTTTCTTCTTGTCCTACCTGCTTTGTGTCCAGAACCCACTGTGGTGACCACAGTAGCCCTTAGATAGTTGGCCACTTCCTCCTGGTTCAGAGTCTTGACGAGGGATGTAACTCTGTCTTTGCTTCTTAGCTGGTCTGTGTGCTAGAGTTAGGTCCCGAGAGTAGGCGGGCCATTGAACATGCCTGTTCCCAGCTCTTGCCCGGAACCTTCTAATTTGGTAGGTGCTGTTTATTACACGTTCTCCTAGCTGCTGGGTCTAGTTCCTCCTGAGCTAGATAATATCTGAGGCCTTTGCAGTGCCACAAGTTGGTGGTTTTCTTTTTATTTGATCTAAGAATGATCCGTGGTTGTGACTCTCTTGCTATAGAAAGAGACCCAAGCTGTGGGCCTTTTGAGAATCTGAGAATTCTGAAAGTGTGATGCAGCCAGGAAACAGCAGTAAACAGGTTGATGTAGCCTTTATCTGCTGAGTTAACAACCGGCTACTGTAGTTGTTCTGAACCAGGCTGTTGGAATAGGATAACAGGATCTCAGTTACGAAGAGTCTACAGAGCCTGGTGTGTCCACAAGAGAAATGTGAGCAGCTGAGCCAGCGGGTTTATGGCACTGTGCAGCATCTGTCCAGACACACTCAGAGACCTCACTCTGCTATCCTTGAATGGCTCTCCGAACCCATATTGAGCTTGCTGCTTAAGTGGCTTCCACCAGTGACCTTTGTCCTTTCCTTCCTGGATGATTGTTTACATCCTTGCCAACTGTCTGTCTTCCCTCTTCAGCTGACTTCTGCATCCTGTCCAGCAGGACCTTCCCACTACACCGTTGTAAGTTGCCCTGTTCCCTCTGCCTGGATATAGGATTCAGCCTTATCATACTGTTCTTTCCTATGACCCTAGTGATCCTTGCCATGCCCACTTGGGCTCCAGGTGGTGCGGGCTTCATCCTTTCTGGTTCCCACCATCTCAGTCTCCTGTGGTGTTGATGCCGTGTGATTATACACTTGCTGTCTCCTCACCTGCCCCCAGCTCCCTCACCTTAGTTCCTGCCTGCCTCAGGCACATAGGTTTGGAGTTGGCTGGGTTGAGATTTATTTATTAATTTATTTTTTTAAGACAAGGTTTCTCCGGAACTAGCTCTTGTAGACCAGGCTGGCCTCGAACTCACAGAGATCTGCCTGCCTCTGCCTTCCAAGTGCTGGGGTTAAAGGCGTGCGCCACCACCACCCCGCGAGATTGACTTGACTTTTGAATAAGTCCAGTGCCTATTTAAAAGTCTTCAGGCTGGCCGGGCAGTGGTGGTGCACACCTTTAATCCTAGCACTTGGGAGGCAGAGGCAGGACGATCTCAGTGAGTTCAAGGTCAACCTGGTCTACAAAACGAGTTCCAGGACAGCCAGGACTGTTACATAGAGAAACCCTTCTCGAGAAACCAAAAAAAAAAAAGAAAAGAAAAAAGTCTGCAGGCTGAGTGATTGAAGGGCTGTAGCCGGCCTAAGCATGGCAAACATGGTACTGGCAGGTCTTACCCTCCCCCATTCCCTCTCCTTGCTAAGCTGTTAGATTACATTCTAAAGCTAGCCACCAAGGTCTATTCCCTTATTTGGCCACTTCCTCATCCTGAGGCTGACCACCAAAGTCCAGCTGTCACAGTATTAAAGTCCAGCAATCAGAAACCCCCTTTTGGCCCTAATTAACCTGTCCAGTCAAAATTAACCAACTTATCCTAATATAGGGTTTCCCCCTTTCATTTATAAACTGTCCTTTGCCTATGGGCCACATCTGTCTCCTCTAGCCAGAGGCAGTCGTCCTTTGTCCCCCAGGAAATATCCCTTCCCTTTCTCCTTTGTTCCCTTCCCCTTCTTCCTAGTCCTTTGTCTCTTATTCCCTTGCCCTTTGTCCCTCTGGGGCAAATGTATCTCCTCTGTGCTAAGAACTTGGTCTTGGGGTGTCCTGTGCCAAATCTGGTCTTTTCAGTGGTAGCAAGCGCGATGAACTTCATGGGACTCATGAGTCAGACGTGGGGCTGCCAGTCTCACAGTGTGGACTGACAGGGCCTTGTCAGTGGTACACAGGGGATGAAGCTGGGGGTGTGAGTTTGTGCGAGGCGTTGAAGCTGGAGACATGCTATGGACACCAAGAGTCCTACTGTCCTCGCTCTGGTGCTGGCTGGTGGGTGGGGTGCCAGTACTCATGTGTGAGGTCAGAGTCAGTTCTCTCCTTCATAGGATCTTGGGATGAAACTCAGGTCAGCGAGATTTGTGTGGCATGCTCTTTTCACCTCCTGAGCCGTCTCGCCCTATTTTTGTTTGTTTTGTTTTGAGACAGAGTCTCTTGTAGCTAAAGATGATCTTTAATTCTTGATGCTCCTGCTTCTGCCTACCTATGTCTGAGATTACAGGCATGTGCCATTAATGTCTGGTTTATGTGGCACTTGGTATCAAACCCAGGACTTCTCCCTTGCTAGAAACATTTTGCCAACTAATCTACATCCTGTTTAAGAAAAAAAAGTATTTAAAAGGGGGCTTGTTCTACCTCATGCATACGGATGTCAGAGGAGAACTTGGGCAAGTGGCTTTATTGTATATATCCTTTTATGCCCCTACTTCAACAGTTGATTCTGACCAGGTCATTGATGCTTCTGTTGCCTGACAAGTGAAAGCTGTTGGCACCTGTCAAGGAACTGTCTGGGAGGACCCAGGCATGGTATAAACAAGCAGAGCTGGCTTGGATGTGTGTAGGAGGTACATGGGTTCATCTGCACGGCCATGAGGTTTCTGGGTCCTTTTTATTAGCACAGAATCCCAGGATGGTGAGAACCGGGAAGATGGACCTTCCCTCCTTCCTGGCTCAGCCTGAGTCCTAGGCACTAGCTGGGGCTTGTGGAGGAGGGAAGCCCATGTGCTCTTCAAGTCTGGCCTCAGAATCGGCTTATGTTATCAGGGACAGAGAATCTAGCTGACTGACTAGCTGACCTTTCCTGGTAGCCCTGTCTACCATCAAGAAGGTACCAGGTACCTTCTCTATTGTCACATGAAACTGTCACACAATCCAGAAGTCTTGCAACCTGCAGCCTCCTTGGGGCTTTGTGATTGGTTTGCTAGCACTTGGACTGAGAGTAGGTGAGGAAGTCCTGACAGGAGCTCTGCTCTCCAGAAGAGGAAGCTTTTCCCCTCCAAGAAAAGGGGGAAGTGAGGCCAGGTGAGAAGGCGGGAGAAATGACCTCATTGTTTAGCATCAGTTAGCATCTTAGCTGAAAATTTTAGCCTTGTATAATGGAGGTGTTCATGCTAATTTAAGAGACCAGGCCTGCAATGTGGCTGCTGGATCTGCTGCTGTGTATAGTCCAGGTTACTAAGGATCTGTGCAGGCCTCAGCAATGCGGAGGGTGGGGGTGCTATTGAACTTGTAAAAGGTCCTAAGACACTGACTAGGCTTTTTGGGGTCTGTGCACCAGCCATGGTCAGGAAGCAGTTTAGGGTTAGTATGGTCAAGATAACACCTTGCAGCTGGATTTCCTGATTGCTTTTGTTTGTTGGTAAACCGTTTTGACAGCAGAATTAAAATGGAAAAATGTTACACACAGTCATGTTGGGCAGCTCCAGCTCATCAAGTCTGTAGCCATTTGTAAGCATGTTTGCCATGGTAGCAACCTTGGCTCTGTAGTGTGGGACTCAGCTGTGTGCTCACATTCTTATGTCTGTTTCACTGAGCAACTGGCTCTCCGGACTGTGCCCAGCAGACTGAATGATGTCAGAGTTCCGATTTTCCGCTGTGAGCAGCACTGTTCTGAACACCTACATGAATTTTTGTAGCTACTTCTGGTTTTCAGAATTGGAGTTTCCGGTCCAGAAGTAGTCTTGTCTTTTGGTAGTTGGCTTATATCTCCCTGGAATGGCATCAGAAGAGCTCTCAACCCTGTGATATGTCCTAAGAGTGCTTTAGAGTCTAATAGAGAGGCTAGGCATGGTGGGTTCTGTGAGTTGAGGCCACCTTGGTCTACATGAGAGTTCTAAGTCAGTTGGGGATATCTTTATCTATCTATTGATCTGTACATACATACATGCATACATGTATAAAGAGAGAGAGAGAAACTAAGGCTCTAATAGACGAGTTCTGTATGCCACATCAGGGCAGAAATTGGGCCAGAACAAGGAGTAGATGTTCAGAGGGGAGCAGCCAAGGCTTGAAGGGCACCCTCCCACTGGGGTCCTGGCAATTCCAGGCCATGTGACTCTGGATGAGTTACTTAATTACACTGTGTCTTTGATTTGTTCATCTGTGAAAACAGAGAGGAATGAGGACCTTATAAAGTGTTTACAGTGGTTAATTGGCTAGAATTGATTACATTAATAATGTCAGTATTATTCAGTGGCGTAAGTTTCCCCTGTGCTGTTACCACTCATAAGGGGGAAGACAGGACGGAATGAATGTTTGCATCCAGCTCTCAGTAGTGCTCACTTCCTAGTCACTAGGACCTAGTGTGGTGCCTTCTGGTTTATATCTCCTGCTCTCTCCGGAAGTAAGCAAGATTGAGCCGGGACGGGGCTCGGTTGGTAGAGTGCTTGCCTAGCTTTCAAAAGCCCTAGGTTCACTCTCCAGTTAAGGCTTAAAACCAGGTGTGGTGGTGCAGGCCTGTAATCCGAGCACTCTAGACCATCCTGGGATACATGTCTCAAGGTTGGGCAAATCAGTTAGTAAAGTACTTGCCACGCAAGCATAGGGAACAAAGTTTTATCCCCCAAAACCATATAAAAAGTCAGCATGCTTAAAAAAAAATTGAAGCCAGGTAATGGTGGCATAAACTTTTAACCCCAGCACTCAGGAGGCAGAAGCAGGTGGATCTCTGAATTCAAGGTCAGCCTGGTCTACAGAGCAAGTTCTAGGATAGCCAGGGCTACACAGAAAAACCTGTCTCAGCTGCCCCCACCCCACAAAAAAAGCCATTGTGGCGGCATATTTTTTAATCCTGTCATCAAAGAAGCAGAAACAGGAGGATCCTGGGGCTCACTGGTTAGCAGTCTAGTTTAGTTGGTGTGAGTCCTAGGTCAATGAGAGATGGCTGGCATTCATGAGGAAAGCACCCAAGTCGTCTGTACTGTACACACAGCTCGCAAGCACATATACACCATGATAGTTTTTTAGAGGCAGGAAAGGTTAGTTTTGCATGAGAGAAGGAGAGCCTTTGGGTGAGAGGATAGAGTAGACGAGATGAAGGGGAAGATGTGTATGGCAGAAAGACCTAATATGCAGACAGACACCTAGAAGCACAGCCCCTTGCTTTGCCCTCTGCACAGTGGGATAGATGGGAGGCATCTCTAAGCCTCAGCTCCCCATCTATGCAGGGGCTAGGCTTCCTGAATACCTCAGGGCTTCCTATAGGGAGAACCCAGGTGGGAGTTTGGAGTCTTTCAAAGTACTGGGCTGCCCAGTTGAACCGGTCTAGTCTGGCTCTCTGTAAAGGAAAGGGGGGAACTGTGGTTTTTGCTGTGCCCTCTGCCTAACCTTCCAGTAGGTTACTTCCTGCTGCTGCTGGTGAGGGTGAAGCCCTGGGCACTGGGAGGGACCTGTGCTCACTCATCTGTACCAGTTGTTCTGCCCTTCTCTGCCCTCTCCCATTCATCCTTTAATGGGCAAGACGGGTGAGGTGTACTTTGGAGACCGTCCCCAGCCACCTAGAGAGCCACTACCCTCTTTCCATGCTGTTGGTGCCATCCCTTCCCCTTCTGGGTCCAAGTTCCCCCCTTCCTCCGAGAATCCAAAGAGTTCTGGATTTTTCTCCAGAAAGCTGTACCTTCTAAAACCTGACCTGTGTACATGTGTGGTCATTGGCCTTGGAGTCCAGTCAAGAATCCCCATTGCACTGAATTCTTGGTGCATACACGTCCTTTTACTCCTTGGCTCCCAGCTTACGGTGCAGTTCCGAGCCCCAGGGGTCTGGTCAATATTTGTGGACTAATAAAGGAAATATGCTGGAGGAGTTACCTGTTACCTCCTTTGCTCTGTGGCAGGATGCTCAGTTGCACTTTGGCAAGAATAAGAGCTGACTTGGCCTGAGGCCAGCTCCCTGTGTTTCTCCAGCAAGCATAGGATGTCGGTGGTCCCAGGCCCAAGGCCATGCTATGCCAGTAGGAGCTGCATTGGCCATGCATGTTGCTGCCCTGATCTCAGTGGACAGTGGGGCTAGTCTTGCCTTTCTTCTGTGACCAGGGCCCTCTTTCCTACTGCTGAGGACATCTGAGCAAGCATGAACCTTCCTCAGCTGCTGCACACATCACTCCTCAGCTCTAGTCGGCCTGAAAGCGGCCCCACCCTTTCTCCTTGTCCCCCTTAGCACTGCTACCTCCTTTGTCCAAGGCACCTTCATATTCCCAGTGAGTCATTAGCAGAATCTCAGCCTCACTGCCTCCTCCAGTCTCTCCGCAGCCTGTCCTACCTGACTCCCGACCTAGTTCCAGCTTTTATCCTGGGCCTTATCTTGGCTTTCTTGCTGCTCTCCCAGCTGCTAGCCAGGCCACTTTGTTCTTTCTCTTTTCACAAGCCTCTAGAGACTCCCTGTGCTCAAAAGGTAGCTATGGCCTCTGCTGTGTGTGACCCATCTCTGGCCTGATTATCCCCAGCCTGCCATGCCATACTTTCTGAGCTCTGAGTGAGGGGCCAGAAGACCCATGCCCATGTCTGGTGCCCATATGGAGGCCAGAAGAGGGTTCCTGATCCTCTGGAGTTAGAGTTTTGAGTCACCAGGTGGGTGCTGGGAATTGAACCTAAGTTCTCTAGAAGAACAGCCAGTGCTCTTAACTGCTGAGCCATCTCTCCAGCCCCTCCAAGGCACCATCTAACATATCTTCTCGTGGCCTGGATGAAGCAGGTATTATATCCTCTCGGCTCAGAAGTTTGCTGAGAGCATCACAGAAGACCCATGGGAATAGAGGCCCACTGTGACTTCTGTAGATGCAAGCTTTTGGGATCTGTGGCCCTGTGCTCTTTCTACAGTTCTCTCCTCCCTGCCCCTCGGGAGCCACTGCCCGCCCACCCAAACAGCAGGTTTTTTCCTTTCTCCCTTGTCATTTCCTTCTTGTAATAGTGTGATGATGTCACCATGATTGCCCTTGTTTTCATAGATGAGGAAACCAAGACCAGACCTTCCCAAAGCCACACAGTCAGTGAGAAACAGCCTGGTTTTCCCCTGGGTTGTGACCTGCAGCACACAGTCAGTAGGAAACAGTCTGATTTCCCCTGGGTTGTGACCTGCAGCACACAGTCAGTGGGAAACAGCCTGATTTCCCCTGGGTTGTGACCTGCAGCACACAGTCAGTAGAAAACAGCCTGATTTCCCCTGGGTTGTGACCTGCAGTGCACACAGTTAGTAGGAAACAGCCTGATTTCCCCCGGGTTGTGACCCGCAGCACACATGCTCCACCAGTCGCAGGCACCAGGCCCGTGGGTACAGACTGGTGAGACAAGTGTCAGAGGAGACCCTCAGACAGGAGCTCCCAGCAGCAGGTTGCCTTTGGGAACCCCAAAAGAAGAGCACAAGAGCCCAGTAGAATCAGTCCGCCTAGACAAGTTAGAACCTCTGTTGTGCACCCTGCTCTCTCCTGCCAGTCTCTGAGCACTAAAGAGCCTATGGTTTCTGGTCCCAAGCACGGTGGTGTTCAGTCCAGGGCTTATCGCTCCATCTTCAGGGTGAGTCAGACTCCAGAGCTGCCCTACCCCGCTAAATACCTTTATAACGCAGCTCCCAGGGCCACCACACCCAACAGGAAGGCCCTCCACCCCATTATGAGGTGGCTCTGGCTCTAGGGACAGGCAACAGGGTGCTGCTGTGGGACCTACCAGGTTTGCCTGGCATTGTCAGCCTCTTTCTGCCCCTGCCTTGGGCACTGCATGACCATCTGCCTCTATTTCCTTACCCTGACCTGAATTAGAACTGCAGAGGCCCAAGCTGTCCTCTTAAGGGACTATAGTGTGGGGTGTTTGTTTTCATAGGAAGGGGAAGGATTTTGAGGCCTTGTTTTCTAATGTCTTTAAATTTTTATTTATGCACCTTTTTATTATGGATTAGGATGAGGGGTTGGTGTGTTCATGCCACCACATGCATGTGGAGGTCAGAGGACAACTTGCAGGAGCTTGTTCTCTCCTTCCACCAAGGATCAAAGTCAGAACATCAGGCTTGTCCAGAAGCACCTTTATCCACTAAGCCATGTTGCTAGCCCAAGGCCTTGGTTTTCTTGGTTGATACACAGAGGGCTGGTTCCCACAGAAATATCCTGGGCTGATGAAGCATATCTGTCTGTACATTGAGAAGTGGTCTGTACTGTGAGCTCTTGCTGGTCTCCAGCTGCTTTGGGAATGGGGTAAGGGTGATGAGACATTCCATCAGCAGCTGGCATATCTCCCTCTGGGAAGTCAGAAGCCCAGGCTTCGAAAAGCTGGACATCTCAGGATGCCCTTGTTCTTGACTACTTAGTTCAGATCCTTCATCTTGGGATCTGAGCACAGGTCCCAGCTCTCACTTTAACCTTCACCACCCTTTCAACTCACATCATCAAGTAGAAGCTGGTTGGGACAAGTCCAGGCTGGGAGTGGAGCGCTCACCTGATGCTGGTGTCCTCTCCCTGCCAGTGTCATCAGAAACCTTGTCACCCCCTCCTGACCTCCTTAGGTCCCAGCAGGGCCAGCCATTGGGGGTCTGCCCTACAGGCCATGACTGTTTTGCCACTCCCAGGGATGCTTGCTCTCTTTAACTGTTTGGTACCATGCACCACGAGACACCTAGAATCAGGTTGAAGGGTCACCTCCCTCTCTGACAACACCTTGCCAGTTCCCCAATATACAAAACCCTCAGCAAAGCCTTCCTCACCAGGTCTGCCCTTTGAGTACACTGAAGATCCGTAACCCTTTTCCTTTATCCATGACCCACCCAGCACACACAAAGAACTGGGGTTACAGAGATGGACTCTGTCTTAATAATCTGGGGGAAGGGACAGCAAGAAAAAAAAATGTATCTCCCCTCTCCTCTCTCCTGTGTGTCTGGTTGAGGATTGAACCTGAGGTCTTCAGACAGCAGCATGGATGGAGCAGGAGTGCTCAGCTAATGAAGGCTCTTTCCAGGAAGAGGAAATGACAAACCCATTGTTAAACCTCAGGTGTGAGGAGCTCAGGTAGAGAGAAGCCAAGGCTCAATAAAGCTCTTGCTGTCTGGCATAGGGAAGTCAGAGCAGGGAGGCAAAAGCCTGCAATCCCAGCACTCTGTGATTACACTCAACTAAGTATCACTCAGCTAAATATCAACACCCTGTTTGTTGCCCCTGCTCCCTGAGACAGAGATCAGTAGAGACAACATAGTTCCTAACAGATTTGACATCACCACAGGTCTCACAGATGCTGAAAGTTATACCAGCAAATTCAGTCATTTAGATGAACTGTATAATTGGTTTCGTTTCTCTTTCGACTTAAGAAATAGAG
Source organism: Arvicola amphibius (assembly GCF_903992535.2). Lineage (NCBI taxonomy): Eukaryota > Metazoa > Chordata > Mammalia > Rodentia > Cricetidae > Arvicola > Arvicola amphibius. Next base: position 176,418,116 of record NC_052049.1, read on the forward strand.
CAGTTGGGGAGAGGAGCCATCAGTAGACTGCTTGATGCATAAAGACCTTAGTCTGGTCCCCAGCACTTGTATAAAAAGCCAGACCTGAGCCAGCAACATGGCTCCATGGGTAAAGTCAGTTGCCACTAAGCCTGATGACTTGAATTCAATTCCTGGGGCCCATATGGTGCAAGGAAAAAAGAGATTCCCAAAAGGTTTCTTCCACACATGCATGTACCCAATAAATAAATAAATAAATAAATAAATAAATAAATAAATAAAAATAAATAAATAAATAAATAAATAGTGCTGATAAATAAAACTAAAAAGCTAAGCATGCTCTTGTGTGGCTGTAATCTTAGTACCGAGGAAGCAAACACAGTTGGCTACTTGGACTCGCTAGCTAGCTAGCCTAGCATATTTGGCAACAAGTTCCAGGCTTCTGAGAGATGTGTTTCAATAAAACAAGATTGACGGGGCTGCCAGAATGACTCAGCAGTTCAGAGTACTTACTGTTCTAGAGGATCCCAGTTTGATTTCTAGAGCCATGTGGCAGCTCACAAAACAAAAGCCCAAGGTCATGACCCCTGAGCAATGATACCAAGGTTGATATCTAGCTTCCACATATGTACACAGATTCATATGCACTTACAGAAACACATGCAAACACACACAATTGTTTTTAAAATTGAACACCCTAACAGTCTAATCCAAAAATAATTTGACACATGATAATGAATGATGGTAGAAAAATATTAATTTTTTTTTTGTAATTAAGTTTTCCTAAGAGCAGAAACATAAAACAAAAACAAACACTCTGGTTCATAACCTAGGGTAGTTTTTAAATTTTAAAATTCAAAAAAAAAATTCAGGGGTCATCCACCTTGGGGTTTTGTTTTGTTTTGGTGTTTGTTTGTTTAATGTGTGCCCCAGAGTATTAGGTATTCTAGGAGTTCAGAAGGGACTTTGGGATCCCCAGGAAATGGAGCTGCAGATGGTTGTGAGCTACCACGTGGCTGCTAGGAATCAAACCAGGGTCCTCTAGAATTTTAAAATTGTAAAAGTTTTGAATCCAGGGCTGGGTGTTTCTGACACCATTGGCACTTGTAACGAAGGCCCGAGTATACCAGCTGTGTGCTCAGCTCCAAGGCCACAGTGAAGCCCCTCCAGGCAGCACAGGTGGGCAGTGTTAGAGACACCAAAAATTCAGTGCATTTAATCTTGAATTACTTCTTAGTTATTGTGTATTTGCTAAATTTCTCATGTTTCCCACATTCGGTTATATGACCCCATACGGAATCCTGATCTAGTTAAGAAACTGGATTCTAGAGGAGAACATTGTTTGCTAGTGAGGGTGGAGGAAAATGGCTAGGAACTTAGTTTTAAGGACCTGAGAGGGAGCGAGCCCCCACATGGCTCACAACTATCTGAAACTCCAGTTCTAGGGGATCCAGTGCCCTCTTCTGGCTTCTGTGAGCATCAGGCACATACGTGCTGCACAGACATACATGTAGGCAAACACACACATGGGGTGGGTCTGGGCTAGACAGATGCCTTAGCAGGTAAGAGCTCTTGTTCTTGCAGGGACCCACATGGCTGCTCACAACCATCTGTAACTCCAGGTCCAGGGGGATATGACTCCCTCTTCTGACCTCTATGGGCACTAGGCACATATGTGTTGCACAAACATACATGTAAGCAAAAGCTCATAAATCAGAAGAAAAGAAAAACAGAATGGAAACTGGGGCTTGGGAAGAAGGGGAAAGGTGGAGAAACTTGGGGAGGTTTAGGGTTAGGACACTGAGCTTGATTTAGGGAGTCTCATCATGGTATGTCTGGATGTGAGACTCCGAGGCCTCCTATATTTCTGGGTGTCCACTGGTGCCTTGGCCTGGACTTGGGCTGGCTATGGCTGGATCTGTGCACGTGGTCGTGCCTGAACCATGTGGGGATACAGGAAAGGTGGCTGAGGTCAGAGTCATTCATTAGGAAGTCAGTCCTGCTCTTGCTAGGCTGCCTGTCATTCTTGGCAAGAACTCTGGGGCCAGACCTGGAGGGCCATGATCCAGATCTGCTACATCACAGGCAGGTTCTGTGACCTTGGGCATCTCTTCACATTTTTTCCTACCTCTGATAGCCATGATGAACTGAGAACCTAAGGTGAGCGCTCCCATGATAACTCCAGTTCTGAACCCACTGCGTCTCTCAGGCTGGGGGTGATCTAGGCCAGGGTAGGGGGAATTCTGGCATCCCAGCAGGGGAGTGGGGTAGGGTGGGGAAGCAATGCCTGTGACCTAAGCCAGTATTAGCCATTATCCTTCTCACCTTGCTTGCTGTCCCACCTGAGAGTCACTCTTTATCGGGGAGGCCAGAGTACACCCTGTCCCCCCACTGCTGTCACCTATGTGTGTCTGTCCTCGGCCTGTGGTCTCTGCTCTACTCAACATCCCAGATGGGGGTCTTAACTGGTTGTTTGTTGACCACTGCTGCGCCTACTCGCCAGATGGCTAGGAGGTTTTAAAATGTCCCTTGGATATATGGCTGTTTTCTCACTTGTTAATGAGTAACTTGGCCCTTGCCAAGGCTCTTGAGTGTTTCTGGGGCTCTGGGAGGTAGCCTGTCTGATTGAGTTTAACCTTCCCCTCGTTGGTTAGGAAGGGGCATGGTGTGGGCAAGATACTCCTCCCAGAGGCAAGTCCTTCCTATATAATCGTGCCCTCTTCTGTCAGCTGCACGGGTGGGGGTGGGGACTGAGCTCTTTGTTGTACTACTTCTATCCCAGGAAGCGGTTTGCCAGCCTCTTCCCTGGAGGCAAGCATTTCTGGGATTTGCTGTTAGGATGGAGCTCTTTTAGAATATCTGCACACATTTACTCTCAACACTCAGGTGACTTGAAGCAGGTGGACCTTGATGAGTTTGGTGCCAGCCTGGTCTACATAGTGAGCTCCAGGCCAGCCAAGGCTACATAGTGAGACCTCATCTCAAAAACAAAAAGAAAGAAATCTCAAAAAAAAAAAAAAAAAAGGAAAGAAAGAAAAAGAAAGAATATCTGCACCTCTGGTTGCTTTGTGGGCAAGCCATTAGTCAGGGAGGGAGCCCATGCCAGCTCAGCTTCTTGAGGCCATCCTGCCCTCTGAGCCACTCAGAAAGATAGTTTGTTTCTTAAGCCTGAACCTCTGTCTGTATTTTAGTCCACACACTACCTTGGTTCAGGTTTTACCCTGGGACTGCTTCTCCCATCCTGTCTCTTTGTCCGAGGAAACCCAGATTCTCCCCTCCTTATGCCCAGAAAATCATGTTGTTTGTCTCATTTCGTTTCCACTGCCACATCCACATGAGACCAAGCTGCTTGGGTTGAGGACAGAAATTATCTTGATGTGTTCTATTATGGAAGGCTTTCAGTGAGCCAGACCCATAGGTCATATGGCCAAGGAATGGCAGTGTCTGCCATTGCCCTGGATCTCCAGGGTGAGCACTGGTAGACAGTAACATGAAGCAGATGTCACCCCAGAGGGAGCAGCTGTTGGTGGCATATAGCACTTTCTAGGATAGGAATCTAATGTCAGCTCTGGCATGTTCTCAGCCATCACAACAGGTTGCAGGTAGAAACTTCCAGGTTCCTTCTCAGAACACCACTCCAGCAGAGTTCACTGCCAGTAACAAAGTGAGTTTGGCATCTTCTAGTGGGCTAGCCTTAGCATGCAGGGCTTCTTCCTGGGCCTTGGTCAAGCCCTAGTCCTGTGGCATGGCTTCATTCATTTGCTTCTGTCCATGTGTACACACACCTGTGGTCAGTTTGTCCAACCATAGTGATACTGGGAAGAGAGGACCCAGGGGTACTTCCTTCTGCAATAGGCAGAAGCAGCCTGGTGGTGCCCTTAAGTTGTGGTCCTCAGAGCTCTTGGAGATAAACATGTCTTACATGAATGGGGGCTGGGCAGATTTATGGGCTGGTAAGGTGGCTCAGTGGGTCAAGGTGTTTGCCATCAAGATTGGCAACCTGAGCAGTTCCTGGAACCCACACCATAGAGGAAGAGAACCAACCCCTGAAAATTGTTCTAACCTCTTCAGACTCCTGGAAGTTGTCTTCTGACCTCCATGTGCTCTGTGGCATATATGTGCCCCCCCCCCCCTCTCTCTCTCGCACACGCACACACAATGTAAGAAAAATTTTAAGCCTCCGTCTCCTTTAGTACATCACAGACCTGGGCAGTGAGTGAGTCTTGTTCCAAGCCTGGTCCAAGTTAGGTTTCTTCTGAAGGGATCCAAATGGTCTCTCTGGAGAGGTCTCAGGACTCGAAGGAATGCCAAAAAGCCTCAGTTCTCATCCTGCCCTAGTGTTCGTGACCATCTTTCTCCCATCTCCCTCCAGCCCAGCACATGGTTCCATCCATATCGTGAAGGTGACTGGTGACCATCCAACTCTGACCAGCTTTGCATTCTTGCCATCTAAGACCTTCCAGCTCTTCCTTCTTGTCATCAAGGACATCCTTGTGTCTGGGATTGGGCTGCGATCATGGAGGGCTTTTTTATTGTTGTTGTTTTTTAATTTAATTTTATTTTGAGGCAGAGTTTCTCTGTAGCCCTGGCTGTCCTGGGCCTCACTGTGTAGACCATGCTGGCTTTGATCTCACAGAGATTTGCCTGCTTCTGCCTCCTGAGTGCTGGGAAGGTTGTGGAGTTTTAAGTTCTGCCCAGGGAGGGAGCAGGGAAGAGCAAGTCTCCTGTACCCACACCCCTCAGTCACCTGGCCCTGATTGTCATCCTCACCAGCTCCCCAGGTGACCTGGGCCACAGTAGGAGTGTTCTCCTTGAGCACTGATTTTTTTTCTTTCTTTTCTAGGACAGGGAAGATGGGGAGCCACAGACCAAGCAGCTCCGAGAAGAGGAGGAAGAAGATGGGAAGCACAGGTAGGCCTATGGGCTCCAGCCATGCCATACCGCCCTGCACTCCCCACCAGCATTTCCCCAGTACTGAATTCAGAGCTGGACACCACTCTCTCGGGTGTCTTGTTCAGACCTGAAAAGATCAACTCTATCACTAGTTAGGACTGTCCCTATATATTCTGTATATGTCCCTATATATAAGATTTTTTTTCTCTTACTGTCTAGTTCAATTCTGGTTCTCAACCTTCCTAACACTGTGACCCTTTAATCCAGTTCCTCATGTTGTAGTGACCTCCCAACCATAAAGTTATTTTTATTGCTACTTCATAACTGTAATTTTGCTACTTTACAAATTATAATGCAAATATCTGTAATTGCTGGTGGACTTAGGTGACCCCTGTGAAAGGATCGGCCAACCCCCAACAACCCAGAGGCTGAGAAATCTGGTCTAGCTCTTAGCTTGTGTTACATTCTAACTGTATATTACATCTTTTAGTCTCGTCACTTTTAGCTTGTAAAGCTCTGGGCCACGTGGTCTACTCACATCTGCCTTCCCAGCCTGGTTTTATCCTGTTTGTTTGTTTGTTGGCACAGAGGCTCCTATAGTCCCAACTGGTCTCAACTGTGTAGCCGAGGCAGATCCTAAACTCCTGATCCTTCTGCTTTCACTTCCAGGTGCCAGGATTGCAGGTGTGCAGCACCTTTCCCAGCTTGGAATCACTCTGTGACACTCAGTTTACACATGGAGCTTAGCTCAGAGGCCACTTTTTCCTTCTTTTTGCCTGTACTTCCCTTATAGTTAGAACGTTTTTCTTGCTTTGTGAAATACTGTCGTCTGGTTGAGCTGGTTTAAGTTGACTATGCTCAACCTATGTGAGGGGCTTGGCCAGCCTTCTCTCATGGTGGCAGGCATGAGGTCTCCCTTCATCTTTCAGAAAGATGCAGGGAGTTCTGCGGGAACCAGCATGTAGAGTAGGGAATAGCTTTGCAGCTGATCTCACATGGCAGAACAGCCTAATGTCCCAGAAGTCATGTTCACCCTGTCCTGCTCAGTTCTCAGCTAGAAATGGCTGTGGTTAGACTTTGCATCTTTATAAGCAGGTGGCTTGGATTTCCTCTGTCCTGGACAGCGTTCTTTGTGCACAGGTACTGCTGCTCCGAAGGTAGGCCTTGGTGTAGAAGGTAGGATGGCTGGACTGTCATACTGGAACAAGCCTCGCTGGGGTGAAGGAATGTCTCAAAGAGCAGGCCCTCTTCTCTGTCTTCATCTCCTACAGCAACCAGGAAGCCCTTTCATTTTGTCTTCTTGACAGTCCTTCAAGGTCTTTGCCATCTCTCTCTTGGGTTCAGAATATGGCCACAGCTCTCTATTCTGAGATCTCTATTGTGATGATAGTCTTCTCCACACTGAGCTATGTGGTTTTGGGAGCCCCTGGCACCTCAGGGCCTCTTTGCCAAGTGCTCCCAGACTTGTATGATTTGGGGGTAGATACCTACATGGTCTCCCTCATTCTTAGTCACTACTTAAAAGCCAGAAGGAAACCTTCTGGCTTGTTCATGGGTTCTCAGTTGCTGGCTGGAGTTTCGAGTCTTTCTTCTGGGCTGCCTCTGATAACACTAAACAGTCTCTCTTCATCTCCCTCCTTGCTGAGAAAGAAGGGTCACTGGTGAGTGGTAAGCAGGTCAGTTAGCATGAGACTCGGCTGTTAGACCATCACGCTGCTGAATCTCAGAGGTGGTGGTGCAGCAAAGCAAAGGCAAGTTCAGGATTGAGACTAAATTTAGAAATGATACATGCATGCTATTCAGTCTGAGGCAGCTTCACAGCCTATCTGCTGGGTGCTATGTGGGGTGCTACTGTAGACACCTGGGAGGCAGCAGTAGGTGGTGGCGCGCTCTAAAGGGACACAGGCTGTTTAGAAGAGGAAGTGTGATAAGCTGCTAGGTACCGTGAAAAAAACAGTGTGAACACGGAGGGAGAGATGGTGTGGATTAACACTAGTGGAGAGGCAAGGAAACTGGGTCCAAGATGGCTTTAGCTGTTTGTAATGTGTGGTTTTATTTTTAAACAAAGATCAAAGGGGAGGGGCAGCCCATCTCACTGTACAAAGAAGTGGCTTTTCTTGACTGAAGGAGGATGAGCACATGTGTTATGACCCTCTACCCTAACTGAGAAAGAAGAGGCGGGAGTGCTTAGTTCCAGGCTCCTGTGGGTAAAAGGTCCACCCTGTGAGGCCAAGTCAAGGCCCCGCTCCCTCGCTAGGTTTGCAGAGGTTGTGCGTGTTAGAGCACTGGACATCTGTCCTTTTGTCCCAACAGCTAAGGACCAAGTGTGTCAGACATTGAATTAGGTTCTGCTTGAGCTCACTGTGATTGTGTTCTGCTTCGTGAATACCGTGCAGCTCGTCTGACTTGAGAATTGGGGGCAGTATTTAGCAAGGAATTGCACTTTCCTTTGCGGCTCCCAGAGAAAAGCAGACCCTTAGGTCTCGAATGCCTTCAGAGAGCACAGGGCATGACCCAGGAGGCAAGCCTGGGTCTTAGCCGGAGTAACAGGAGCCAGACCCTTGGCCTTGGCCCTAGACTACCATGTTCAGGGCCTGAGCCCTTTGGGAAGGGCAGGTACTCGAGGCTGAAAGGGGCTCCAGTAGAGGCCTATGGATTTCAGCAGACCAGATAGCCACAGTCTCCTTGGGGAGAAAGGGTGATCCTCAGCTTCATTGGAGGGCTGGCCTCTGAGACTGATCACTAGTGGACACGTTAACTTCTTGGGCCCCTTGGAGGTGAACAGTCTGCTTCTGTCCAGGTGAGCTGGAGGGCAAGCCTGGGGACAGCAGCCCTGAGTGTCCTATGGGAACAGTGTCTGCTTTGGTTCTCTTCAGCTGAGGGACAGGACAAGGCCTTGTGGAGAGTGTGCCTTGAGTTAGGCATGGAATTCAGAGGGTAGAATTTGGGTAGTTGGGCCCAGAGTCCTGAACCTGCACTATGAGAGGGTGGGTAACGCAAGCCCTGGCTGGGCAGACATAGCTAGCTCTTCAACGCCTGGGATCTCTACTCGTGTGCTGTAGCCCCAGGTTTACACGCTGTCATGGAGGTCCACCCTGGGAATGATGCTGAAGGACCCAGGATCTGTGCCTGAGCTCCAGGCTGGATGCATAGGCTGAGCTGTGCCTGGCACCCCCTCATGCAGACTCTCACAGTGAGAAGGCCATCTCTCTCTCTCACCTTCCTCCCTCACTGCTCTTTTTCCCTGACCCGGGGCTCCTCCTCAGCCATTCCATCACACACTGCCACCCAGCTCTGAACTCTGACCACCAGATGACCCCAGGGACCTGCTGTCTGTGAGCACCTGTGTGCTGGCAAGAGCGCAGGATCCCCCTGGCCCAGTTCCCCTGCAGGTCACTTGGCACTGCTTGTCCAGGTCTGCTTGCCTTGACACTGCACAGAAACTTGGCTGGTGGCCATTTCAATTGATTCATATAACTAGATCATCATACACTTAAAAAATTTTTTTTTTTCAGCAATAGGCCCTGAAAGAGTAGGACCCAAGCAGATAGAGTGGACTTGGGGTTTGAAAGTCACATCCAACTTTGAGGTCAGGGCCTGCAAATTATTAGCTCTTTGACCCTAGGGTGAGTCACATTGCCTCACTGAGCCTCTGTATCCTCTGGGAATGAAAGAAAACTGAGGGGGAACTAACACCAATGTGGGGCTCTGAGGAGCAGGAAGACACTTGGAGGCCCTCCCTCCCAACAGGGTTACCTACAGACACAGCTTAAATCCGCTTCACTCTTAGAGAACACATGTGCTAACGTTACAGCTAGGACAGTAGCTGGGGAAACAGGAGTAGAAATGAGCATGTGTGGCCCAGAGAGGAAGGGGTAGGAGCTAGTGAGAACTTGACTACTCAGTAGATTATTTAGTCCTGGAAGTAAGCCATGTGGCCTTATTTCAGATTCAGCTGTCCAGCTAGAAACATTGCACGGCCAGGGTTATGAAGTTGAGGAGCACTGGGGCAGGCACTCCAGGGTCCCTGTCCCCACTTCCTGAGCCAGTTTGGTGTTAATGGTTTGCCCATAGGTGGACTCCTAGCTCAAGTCTCTGCCCAGTCGCCCCATAAGACTTTTTTCCAGACTTGTTTTGACTGTTCTAGTCCTTTCTTTCCTTATAAACTTAACAGTCTAGCTGGATGTTGGTGGCTCACACCCAGCATCCCAGCACTTGCAAGGTGAGGCAGGAGGATTGTTGTGGCTACAGTATGAGACTGTCTCCGAATTCTTCTCTGCTCCTGCCCCCTTTAACAAGCAGCTTGTGAATGTCTACAAAGAAAAAAAAAAAGACTTGCTGGTATTTTTTATTAGAATTTCATTGAATCAGTGGATCAGAAATTCTTTTTATTTCTTTTCTAGAATAAATCTTGTCTAATCCCCCCTACAAACAAACCTCTAGCAGGAAAGAGTAAACTCCAAGGTCATCAGGCTCAGGCCAGGCTTGCGGGGAGCAGTGGGGGGGGGCACCTCTGGCCCCCAGAGGTCACTGTGCTTTCTCTCCTGTCCCAGCCAGCCTCCTTGTGGCTAACCCTGCTGGGACATCTGGGGTTTGCCATGGAGGCAGTCATCCCCAGGGCCCCTGCTTACAGCAGAGGTTTTGCTGGAAAACTGGCCTGAAAAAAGTGGTGCTCTTGTCAGCTACCTTTGCTTCCTGAAGGCAAACCCTCCCTGCTAGGCGCCTCCAGGCACCTTGTAGAGGGTCTGTTGCAGTGGTTCCTAACCTGTGGGTCATGAACCCATTGGGGGAGGGGGTGTCAAAGACCGTTTCACTGAGGTCGTATATCAGATATTTCCTTACAGTTCATAAATAGTAGTCATGAAGTAGCCGTGAAATAATTTTATGGCTAGGTCACCACAACATGAGGAACTGTATTAAAGGGTCACAGCATTAGGAAGGTTGAGAACCGTTGGTCTATGAAGTAGGATAGGGGAGGCACAAAATACTATATCTGACACAGGAGTGTACCATGCCGAATGCCTGAACAAGTAAGTCCCAACAGCTTCCCAGCACCTTTGGGCTCTGGTCTTTGTTGGATGTTGTACTAGGACTCAAATCCCCAGCTCTGCTCACTCTACCATTGGACTGTTTTCCCCACCCCTGGATCCAGGTCCCTAGATCCAACAGACCTCAGTGTTTTCCCCTTGGAGTTAGTGATCCACATTAGGGAGGACACTAGGCCACTGCTCTGCCTTCCCCAGGGTGGAAAAGGTGGTCCCCAGTTCCATGTGTGTTTGACTCTTGAAGACAGTGATCCTGCCCTGCTGAGACCCAGCTCCAGGCTAGGTGCCTTGAGTCTGGCAAATGCTTTTGCATGTCAGTCCCAGGGTCCTTGCACCAAGGTGTGTCTTGGTAACCACAAGGGCTACTCCCACCTTCAGACTACAGGTACCCTGTCACCACCAGGCAGTGGGATGGCTCTGGGTCTCTTCTGTCATCAAAGCTACAAACCTGGAAACAGCATGCAGTATCCCATTTCCTGACTTAATTCTCAGGAGGCTGGGAATTGGGAAGAATAAATTTAAGAAAGAACTTGTTTAAGATCAGCGGTAAAGCTGACTCACCTGTGACCTGCAGTGGGCATGTGTAGGAAGAGTGTGGGAGCTTCGCTGGGGCCTTCCCTTTCTGTTTGGAAAAAAAAAAAAAATACTATCTTATGTGTCACGATCTTCGATGCTTTCAGAGTCGCTTTCTGAGATCTTCTGGCCTCTCTGGCTGGGTGTGGTGTATAGGTGGGGTAACCGCAGTCAGGCAGGTGAAGTCACTTGGCTAAAACCTCCCAACTGAAAGGCAGTAGGACTGACTCTGGGCCCCTCCCTGCATCCTATCTCATGCATAGGGTGGGAACAGTGAGCTCCTGCAGGCTTCTGTGTCACCAGTGAGAAAATGAAACCGCCCTACCCTATGCCTAGTCCCCATGCTGGACATGATCCTGCCCCGCCCTCCTGACTTTCTGTGCTACTCTGCACAGGAACGAATCCGGATCCTGTTTCGCATCCTCTTGGTTCAGGTCAAGGGTGGACTAAAGGATGCAGCAGTTTTATAAAGAATCAGTCAGGCCAGGGCAGCCTGCTGGGTGAGCACCACTTCCTCCCGCAGTGTTCTGTGGAGTAAGGAGCACTGGACTTTGCAGGCTTTTTCTTGTATTCCTGTTGCCTGACTTCTTTCTGGGGAGACCTGATCAAACAGATAAGGCACCAGTGACAACAGAGCAAGTGTTCAATCCTAGCCCAGCGTGCTGAACCTGCCCCTTTGTTGGACTTACTTAGATAAGAATGTGGGTGAGAGAGTACTTAAAGGAGCCTGGGTGACCCCACAACAGCTGTGTCGCTGACTAGGCCCACCCCAGCATGGTGGCCTCCCCATAGCTGCACAGATGAAGTTTCCCATCCACCTCTGTGCACTGTAGCACTATCAGGACTGTGTGCTGCTGGCCGGAGTATATCCAGCTGGGAGGGGACTTAGGAGGTATTGTCTGGACTCTCAGGTGAGAGAATAGTGACCCTCCCCATGAGGACCATCAACAGGTACCATCTTAAGGGCTTCTTGGGGGTAATCACAACTGCTCTGCTTAAGATATAATGGCTCTTATGGGAGACAGCATATCCACAATAGCTCCAGCCATCTGGGCTTCAAGTAGCCCTTGTGCTAGCTCTCATCTGTGAGCCCTCTGCGAAATAAGCCCTCAACCTTATTTCTCTACATCTTTGTCTTCATCTTCCTCCTCCTCCTCTTCCTCCTTTTTGTTTGTTTGTCAGCTTTTTGTTTTTGGGCTGTCCTGGAACTTGTGTGTTCAGTCTAGACCAGGCTGGTCTTAAACTCAGAGATCACCTGCCTCTGCCTCCCAAGTGCTTTATTTAAAGGCCTGAGCCACCACATCCAGCCTTATTTCTCCTCTTAAATTTAAATATATGTGTGTATACAAACACACACATACTTACACACACTCTTGCTTTGTTTTGGGGTTTTTGAGACATTTCATAGCCCTGGCTTGTTCTTGCTATGTAATCACAGTGACCTCAGACTCCAGAGAGTCCTCTTGTGTGAACTTACAGGTGTGTGCCATCATACCTGGATTTAAACTTAAGTTGCTGTTCAAGTATACATACAATTTTTTTTAATTGTAGAAAATACAGATTAATGGGCAACTTATCGTGTCTCTCAATACAAAAGGGCTGAGTACGTAGCTTAGTGAGCTCTTACTTAGCCAAGCCGTAGTTTGATCCCAGCACTGAAAAATAAAAAAAGAGAAGGACAGATTGACACATTTGTGAATATCCTATTGTTTTATAAATGTTTATATAGACTATTTTGACTATTGATACAGAAAAATAAATTTCCTATGATTCCTTAATACTTCTAAGTACTGATTTATTTGTTAGCCTTGATTTTAATATATCTGCTGTTTCAGAGAGAGGAACTATGGATGTATACATGCATGTGTCTGGGGATCAATATACTATCCTGTTAGGTAAGAAGACTCTCACTGAACAACATCTCCAACCTGTTTTTCTTTCTTTTTTTTTTTAAAGATTTATTTTTATCTTATGTGTATGAAAATTTTGCCTACATGTATATATGTATATGCCCCACATGCATGCAGTGCCAAGAAGGTCAGACAAGGATGTCAGATTCTCCTAGAACTGGAGTTACAACAGTTATGGGTGCTGGGAACCAAGCCTGGGTCCTCTGTAAGAGTGGCAAGTGTTCTTATCTGCTAACCCATCTCTTGTGCCTCTTTCTAATTCTTTAAATGCCCATTAGCTGTGGGTTTTCAGTGAGATGGATAGAGAATTCAGCTAGTCAGTGAGAGAATGAGGGTGGGGTTCTGGATGGTGGTGCTCACTGGGCAGAGTCTGGCTGAACCAGTGACTAGCCTGGAATAGCTGCTGGCTCTTTATAAACCATCCTTGGGTACGGTGTGTGCACCTGCAATCCTAGCACTCGGGGCTAAGGCAGAAGGTTGGGAGATTTCAAAGCCTGGGAAGACAGCTGTAGGGCTGCCTCCTCTGCCTAGGAGTGACGCCACCAGTGGCTCCGGTAAAGTTCCATTGGCTATCATGCAGCCACTTAATGTTCTGAAGGAAAACATTAAGCACCAGTGACAGAAAACATCCCTTTGTTTCCTGTTTGCCGTGTCCATGTTCTGATCTCATCTTGTATGTCACCTGTTCTGATTTTGGGGGGCCCTTTACAAGCGGCACTGTGATCACACCATCCTGAACTGGTCCCCTTCTCTGGAAGGGTGGTGGTCTGCCTCCCAGCTGTTGTTTCTGTTGCTTCCAGGCACATCTGTGGAGGACATTTTGTTCCACTTGCCACTGTGGGTTACTGTTTGAATAGTGATCTTCCTAGGGTGGGATTGTGGGTCAAGGGTTTGGATACTTTCACAAGCCTTGCGAGAAGCCATCAGTCAGCCTTGAGAGTACTATCTAAGATCGTTGCCTCTGCCTGTATTTCTGTGGTTCAGCAGGGTCTGTGGTCTCCAAGGCTTTGTTATATATTTATATAGAGATGGGTGTGAGGGGGCCTTGGAGCTGTGGGTGTCTCTATACTTTAGAGATTAAAAATGAGAGCCTTGAGGCTGGAGAGATGGCGCAGCAGGTCAGAGCACTTGTTGCTTTTCCAGGTGACTGGAGTTCTGTCCCCAGCACTTAGGTCGAGAAACTCACAACCCTCTGTAACTTCTGCTATCCGTGTCCAAGCGCTGTCCTCTGACTCCTGAAGACATCCTCACATACATTATATACATTCACACACACACACACACACACACACACACACACACACACACACACACATGCACACATACACAAGTTAATTTTTTTTTTAATGAAAACTTTCTGTGGTCAGAATTGCTGCGTTGTCTCTGGGCATTGCTGACCTCTGGAACCCTGCAGGCTAATCCTGGCCTTGCCATTCCTATTACCATTACTATTACTTTCTATTATTGTGAACAGAAATTTATCCTGTTTCTTACTGGCTTCTGAGGGGAACTGGATGATCAGGGGGACCAAGGTGGCCTACTGAAGGCAGCCTTGACCTGTAAGTTTGCCATGAGGATTGGCTGACCCCGTCTTGCCCTCCCTCTACAAGGGTCATGGCAGTGGGTAAGTGTGAAGTACCCTCAGGACCTATGGGGAGAGAAGAGGGATTAATGCCCAACGGTAGGCAGAAAGCATGGATGCTTGTTTGCCAATGGTAAGATTGGATCAGGTACATAATCTCAAAGTTTCCTTTCATTTTTGAGTTTACAGTCCACAAAGAACATTGACCTTCTCTAACTGCTTCCGTGGCACATAGGAAGGTGTAAAAATAAAACACCCTAGGGTGTTTTAGGAGTGATTTCCCTTGAATCTCCAGGCTAGCCCCTGCAGCTGGCCTGGAGGAAGAGCTTGCTGTGGTCACTGAGCCTGCCTCAGCACCATTCAGATCTTCTAGATACCAGGGGAGGAGATAGGGGAAGTGGATATGCTGCCTGTTTTAGAAATGGACTCAATAGCTTGGACATTGCCCTGTGGCTTGGCCATAAAGATTTGTAGACATTACTTAGAAGTAGGCCGTTGTGACCTAGCCACATTCCTACTTTGTATCTATGGGACACAGTGGCTTCTTAGCTTACTTCCTTCTGGTTGTACTCTTCCTTGGTTATTAAGTGCCTCTTAAAAAGTAAAGCTCTTCCCTAAGCACCCCATGAATTCCTTTCTCCTTCTGGAGGCAGCATAGGCTGAGTGCCAGAGCTTGTCCGGCAGAGCCTAAAGCCACATGCATATAGCATGGCTGCCACTGTGAAGGGAGGGGAACACATGTAGGGCAAAGAGGAACTCGAGGAGGTGGTTAGTGTCACCTTAGGGTAGGGACATTAGGGGAAGGAGCTAGAAACCTAGGGGGATTGTTAAGGGAGCACAGTTAAGGGAGACCTGAACCATGTGAAACTTAGGGAAACTTAGACTTAGGGGAAGAACTAGAACTGCTGGACCAGAGAGAGTGGAGAGATACTGGGGTGGCCTTTTTGTCTGTTTTGTCTGTAGGGAAATTATCAAGGCTCAGCTCAGGCACAGGCTGCCAAAGGAGAGGGGCCTTGTGGGAAGTTGAGTGCATGCGGGGCTCACTGGTCTCTTGCAGTGCACCTCAGGCCGACTGCTGTGGACCTTCCCTGCCACAGTCCACCGTCCTGGACCAGCCTCACCTCACCCCTGCTGCCTCTTCCTTTCTTGTGTCCTGTAATCCTCTTACTTGGCTGGTTGTCTAAAGTTACCAGGTTACTGATTACTTCAGAAATTTTGGAAATTACAGAAAAGCAAGGACAGTTTTAAAAATGTCACGCAGATGTAAGCATGTGTTCTTGTGCATTTCCCATCCCACAGGCAGCCCTCCTTTGCAGCTGTCCTTCCCAGTGGTGATGGAATGACCAACCTCAGTACCGCAGCTGTCTGGGTACAGCTTTAGACATCTGCTCTGAGGGATTCGTGCGTTTCAGCATTGGAATAGATTAAAGGAACACCAGGAAATACCTTTCTCCACTCCTGGCTTCTAAGTTGAAAGTCACTTCTAGGGCTGGCAACTTAGCTCTCTCCATGGGTAGACCATTGCTGGGTAGACACATCCTTCCCAGCAGGTCTGTCTCTACACACCATTATCCCTTACACCATTGGCCAGTTTATAGCCTTCCTTTACTTTATCTTTGTGTGGTGTGTCTTGACATTCATTCTAAAAAGGCCATAGAGAGTGTCCTCATTGTTCCTTTGACCTTGTGACATTCTCCCATTGGTCCAGTGTGGGGATCTGAGGAAGCCTTAAGAGAATGTGTAAAGAGCCAGTGGAGCTCAGATTGTTGACATGGGTGTGACCATGGCAAGGACCAAAGCCTCAGACCTGTAGGCACGGCAAAGCCTTCTCCAGGTGATGCTGAGAGGGATGGCAAAGCTTTCCTCTGGTCCCAACTGGGACTACAAATGTAGGACTACAAACGCGGAGCTGCAGCTCCCTCCTCCTGGGTGTCTACAGCAGCCCCACCTCCCTAGCTCACCGCTCCCCATCGGCTGTATGTAATGAGCTGTGCAGTGCGCGCATGCACAGTCCACCTTATCCCAGCTTTTCTGTCTGTCCTTTCTTCATGCCCTGATACCCCTAGTCAGGTCACACCCCGGTTATATGGGACATGGCAGCACAGACCCAGGATTTGTGTGACACACTTCCTCCCCTAGAAGCGGAGGTGGCTCCAGCAAGGGGCTCTAACAGGACTCTGGCTTGTTCTGTTCTCTTCAGACAGAGGCTGGCCCTCCTACACCTTTACCTTCTGCTACGTGAAAGCTGGGATTTGGGGATCACCCCACACTTCCTGTGAACTCTTGCCCTGATGAAGGATCCATGGATCTGGACCCATCTTCTCCTTTTCCTGTGCAGGCTCCAGTCCTAGGCAGCTTCATACCCAGGTCCCAGCAGAAAGGGCTGTGGTGACCAGGAAGAGAAGTCCGGCTCCTACTGGCCCAGTTTCCAGAGCTCACTAACTAGTAGCAAGCTGGTGAAGACTAGGCAAACGGGAGCCGCGCACCGGTAGAAAGGGGGAAAGAGGCCCTTTGATTATCCTCAGCTACTAGGAAAGTGTCCTGGTGACCCTGCTACCCTATGGGCAACACAAAGACCATTTTCTGTCTGCTGCATTCGCCAGCTGTGAGGGATACTAAGAGGCCTCGGCAGGCCAGGCCTGTGTGTGCCGGGTGGCCTGTTGCCAGCTGCATACAGGCTTTGTCCCTTGTGCTGTGGGTCTCCTTTGTTTTCGTCCCGCCAGGTGGCGCTCTCAGGGCCAAAGAGCTTCTGAGCAGAAGCATGGAGATGAGATGTCTGTTCTAGAGAACCCTGCTGTAGTCAGTTAGGATGACTTGAGCCTTTCACACCCGACCTCTGCAGAGATGGGTGACCTGGATACTAATGGTTTTCCATGTCTCAAAAGCATCAAAAACAAGATTAGGGCCCAGGTCACACTATTAAAGTCCAGGACTAGACCCCCTTTTCCCCAGCAGCTACTTATTCTATGGAGGGGCGAGGGAGGCAGAACCAGCAGTTGGCTCCCATGATCCCCAGAAGAATGGCCTCCCTGTGTGAGTGCAGGCAGCTCAGCATTTCCTGGCCCACTAAGAAAGTGGTAGGTGGTGGCTTGCCTTGCTGATCTGGCGGGCACATGGTCCCACCACACCCAGTCTTTAGAAAGAAGGCTGCTCAGCTGTCAAAGGAACTTGCTTTTGGAGAGCCTGGTCTGGCATTTTACCTGTTGTCCCTTTTCTGTCACCTACTCTGTTAATGTAGTCTCCATCCTCCCCCCCCCCCCTTTTTTTAGTGTCTTTCCTAGGGAGGACAGCATGCTTTCTTAACAAGTGTCCTAAAAGGTAGTTTATTAAAATGTAGTAGTTGTCTTCTATTTCCTGTCCCATGTAAGCCTCAGGACATTCAGGTACTGTGCCCTTTGGACTAGCCTCTTGTATTATATTTTTATTTGTTTGTTTGAGATAGAATCTCACTTTGTAGCCCAGGCTAGCCTTGAACCCTCAATCCGTCCTCCTCTTACTAAATCCTGGGATTATAGGTGAACAGGATCACACCTGCTTTATATTTTAATTTTTGTTTTGCTTTGCTCTACTTTGGCAGGGCGGGGTTGTTTGTTTTGTTTAAGAAAGGGGTCTTGCTGTATTGCTGAGACTGGCTAGAATTCATCTTCCCACCTCAGCCTGCTAAATGTTGAGATTACAGGCCTGCACCTCCATGCCCACACTTCATTGCCTGTATTTCTGTTTCTCCTTGTTCTCAGTGAACCGTGGGTGTTATGCATAGTAATTCTGGAGTCATCTGAAGTTCTGGATTACTCCTTTTCCTCTGGAGAGAATTTATATCCTTCTCACCAACAGCTGCTCTAGCAGTTCCCTGACCCACCCTTTGGAGACCGATGGAGTTCCACTTCCATTGCACGCCCTGCTGAGGTGCTACCCACCTGCCCTGGTGTCTTACAGGTTGTTTCTAGCTCTGGCAGAGTCACTGCTGCAGGTCCACCCATGCTTAGGATGGGGTCACAATGTAAAGCCCACCCAGGGCTTTGCCAGGGTCCTGCTTGTCCTTGAGCACTACATTCTTCTGTCTCCCACTTGAGATTGCAGGAAGCTCATCTTTGCAGACCCCACTTAAGAGACGCCTGTGGCAGGCAGGCCCTTGTCTTGCAGTTCTTATCTCTGCCTGCAGCTCCTGCAATCCTGTCACCTTGGCGCTTCTCCAAGGCCAGTCAGTAGATGTTTAAACTGGGTCTCCGGTCAGGTTTGTTAAGTTGTTTGTGGAAAAGGGAATTAAATCTTGATCCTGCTTAGAAAAGTCTCCAGCACAACCCAGTGCTCCTTCCCTGAGACTCCTGCCCTTGGCAGTGGGCCGGGGCAGCTAGTCAGTCTGCCTAAAGAGGGCCTCTTCCTTTGCCGTCAGAGTGAGTCAGGTGAGGGCTTGAACCTGGCTTGATGGAGCCAGGCACATAGTCATTGATGTGGAAACCGAGGCCCCAAATGGCCCTCTCACAGTGAGGGCCTAGATCGACTGCTCTCGAGTGGTGAACATCCACACACACAGGGCAGTGGGCATAGGGCTGCAGCTCTCTTTCTGCTGTGACTTTTCCCTCCCATCCTGGGCTCCCCATCATCCCGGTGACCTCCTGAAGACCTAGGGCTGCAGATGGAGCTTCTTGCTGCAGACTCCCCTCTTCTGACTAATCATGGAACCTGGACCTAGTTGTGGGGTTTGGGGTTTTTGTTTCCTTCCTTTCAGTAATCCCTGCCATTTTCTTCCCACACCCAGTTTCTCTTCCTCTTTTTCCCCACCTCATAGTGAACTAAAGCCATGGTAGCAAACAGGCTCCACTCTCTCACTGTGTGCCTCAGTGACCTGCTGCTTACCGCAGGCCTGAGCAGGCATAGGGAACAGGGACAGGGTACCCCTGAGAGCGTAGGACAGGCCATATGGGTACTGGTACTCCCCAGGGGCCTTGGCAGGAGGGAGGAAGTGGTATGCTGGTCTGTGAGCTTGGAGCAGGGCACAGGTGAAGCTCCATGTTCACGGCATTGTCCTTAGTTAGTTGTGTGACCACAGGTGTCATGCTCCTCACTGTAGAATGGCTTGCCCTTCAGGGACCTCAGCAGAGGTCTCACAGTTTGGAAGGCTGTCTGAAAACCCAGAACTTTCCGTGGAGCCAGAGTTCAAGACCCCACAATAGAGTGAGGGAACAGGTGTTACTTCTGTGCCTCTCTGGCCTGGGGGTCTGAATGCTATCCACATCTCCCCGTCACTACGCTCAGAGGCCCCATCGCAATTCTCACTTTGCTGCCCTGTGGGGTAGCCAGGGCCCCTCTTCCTAGGGACAGTACTCTATGTGATTGGGGTTTGATGAGCTGCTGAACTGGGAGGTGGCCTGCAGAGAGATAAAAGACCTGGGTTTGGGCTCCTGTGGGGTGATTCTGGCCCCTGAGACTCCACATCCCTAGGTTTGGGTTTCCCTAACTGCATTCAAAAGACCTTTCAGGGCATGAGCTTCGTAGGTCTCACCAGCATGCAAAGTGAACCACGGCTTTCCAGCCTTGTGTATGTTGTGCCTGTCCCCATGGCATTTGTGGGCCACTGTCATCAGGTATGGAGCGGATCAACCTAGTGTCTTCTGCAGTCTGGTCCCATCCACTGTAGCCTCAGGCCCAGAAGCCACCCCCTGGAATCTTTGTCTATCATACTGCCTTTGTTTGTCACACACACACGCATATTTATGTCACTCAGCCACACACCCTTGGCCCAGTACACACAAGACCCTTTCCACTAAAGGTGCTAGACTATGTGACATACCCTGGCTTCAGGACATGAAGGCTCTGCCAAAGGTGGCTGGGCTTGCAGCGCTAGTGTGGAAGGCTCTCTCTTTTAGGAGTGACTTAACCCACGAGCTTTGGCATAGCCTTGTTCTCAGTTGTGCAGCCACTGCTGTGTGACCTCAGGATAATGGCATAGTCTTCTGACCCTTAGCCCCCATAACTGTCAAATGGTAATTTCAAAGAGTAGTTCAGGAGATACTAGTGAATGTTCCCAGTCATCCTGGCCCCAGCTCCTGGAATACGGGGGGGGGGGGGGGGGAGGGTTGGAGGGCGGCGGCTGATGCTTAAGTTCTATTCCTCCCTTCACTTGGCCCTCTCCAGATAAATAGGAGGAACACCCACCCCACCCCACTGCTGTACTCAAGGACTGCCTGTGCTCTGTTCTCACAGGGGTCTCAGGCTCCGCAACTATGTCCCGGAGGATGAGGACCTGAAGAGGAGGAGGGTCCCCCAGGCCAAACCAGTTGCAGGTACATGGGCTGCCCTTTCCTCCCTATGTCTCGTCAACCTCAGAGAAGGGCTGCCTGTCCCGGAGACAGGGCTCCTGGGACACTCGCAAACCTCAGCGCCCACAAAGGGGCCGCGAGGGCAGGAAAGAGGCCTCTTGCACTTCCCATCCTGAAGGGATGACAAGTAGAAGTAACCTGGGGTCCTTGGGCAGCAGGGCAAGGTGGTGAGTCCTGTGCCCCTGGGGAGAGGGGCAGAATAAGAGACCCCAAAAGAGGCTGGTTATAGACACTCGAACAGCCAGCAGCAACACAAAGGCCAGCGAGGGGCTCAGCTCAGGTTTTGCCGCTGCCATAACGCAGGGTGAGAGCAGCAGTGTGAACAGGAGGCCTCCTGGTCACAGCAGCAGAATCCTCTGTCCTGAAGACTCTGCTTGTGTCTGGTTGTTTTAAGACAGGCTCTCACGTGGAGCTCACAGATCCACCTCATCAAAACTCAGACGTTTCCATTTGTTTCTTGCTGGTCCACTCCCCACCCGGCAGAGTGGTGGCAGGGTGCGAGAAGGATGAGGAACTGCCCCTTCCCTCTGCCAGGAGGCCACCCAGGACTTCTGTCTGGCAGGAGAACGAAGGGACAGAAGGACATGTCCCTGGTGACAGGGCTGAAGGCAACCCAGAGCCCCTGGTCGTTAGTGTTTTTGGCATCTGTCCTCAGAATCCACCCAAAGGCCTAATGACTTGGTGGAGGCAGGAGGTGCCTGTCAGTGAGTCTGAGGTGGGATGGGAAGAGAGGCCACCCAGACCCTGGCCAGGAGGGACCCAGAGGAAATCCTGATAACCTTCACTTTTAATGCCACACTGCCCGTGTACACAGGAACCTTCCATTTCACTGTTGGGAATCTGAGTTCTGGACCCTGTCCATTTCAGCTGTAGGCCACTGCTCTCCCTTTTCTGGGCCCTGAGTTCTGCCTTCAGCCTGGGAAACCAGGTCTCTTCCAGAGTTGTCACTGAGTGGGGGCCTAGGAGAGAGGGAAGAGCAAGAAACTTGGGGTTCGTCCCCCTCCCTGGGGCCATTTAGGCTGATCGCTGCCCAACAGCAGGTCCTTTCCAGCAGATCTGTGTTGTTCTTGCACCCTCTAGTGGAAGAGAAGGTGAAGGAGCAACTAGAGGCTGCCAAGCCAGAGCCTGTCATTGAGGAAGTGGTGAGTACCTGGGTGCCCCCCCCCCCCCCCCCCCCCCCCCCCGGCTGTGTAGCTTCCTCCTCTAGATGTCTCTGTTCCTACCCTGCTTCCTTCCTTGCCTGTCTTCATTTTTCCACCTCTGTGCTCTGTCTCTCCACTCCCCTGAGGGTGGGCCTTGGTCCTGATGAATTGTCTCCTGTCTCCCTAGGATCTGGCCAACCTGGCACCCCGGAAACCTGATTGGTAAGTGTTATCCATGCAGGCTGTTTGAGGCCTGGTGGTGCTTGTTGCATGTCCTAGGCCCCTGCTGGGCGAACAGCCAAGGACAGGCAGGGGACAAGCAGTGCAGGCCGAGATCTGTACAAGTCAGACATAAGGGCTAGGCAGAGCGTGACTGATGGCAGGGGGGCCCGCGGTGTGAACGCAGCTGTCCCTTCAAGCCTTCTGCAGGGTGCAAACTCACCTGCTCTGGGGGCCTCGTCTGAGCAGTGCACGCTTGTGCTCAGGAGAGCACAGTGAAAATGGATGGACAAGCAGACATGGGTTTATGTCTCTGTTTTGACTGTAAAATAGGGTACCCAATCGCTTCAGGTCTAGAAGCCTACAAGGTGTAGGTGGATTTTTCTTTGGGCTGTCAGCTCCCAAAAAATGACATGGAAGTTTATTATTAATTGTGAAAGCTCAACCTTAGCTTAGGCTTCTTTCTTACTAGCTCTTACACTTTAAATTAACCCATTTCTACTAATCTATGTGCTGTCATGTGGCTCGTGACTTTTACATCTCCTCCTGCACATCCTACTTCCTTTGTTCTTCTTCCCTGGGACCTCTCTGTCCCCAGCAGTCCCGCCTAGCCTCTTCCTGTCTAGCTATTGGCCATCCAGCTCTTCGTGAAACCAGCCACAGTGACACATCTTCACACAGTGGAAAGGAACATTCTGCAATATTTCCCCCTTTTTGTCTAAAAGAAAAGGTTTTAACTCAAACATAAAAAAACTATAAACAGTAAGAACAATTATCAGGTAAGAATTACAATTTAATTGTAATTAGTGTCCAGTCCATTTGTATTTGGCAAATTCAGAGAAAATACTCCATTATCTATCTTCTCTTGATGAGTCCAAAGTTTTGTACCCAATTTACTTTCTATCATGACTAAGGGAAACTATAGCTATCTGATAATCCCATCAAAGACCCAAGACCCCTAAATGATGACAAACATCTATAATCCACCAAATGACCAATAACAACCCACTCCACCTTTTGGAAAGGTGAGTGTTGTGTTCTCTAGACTGCTTTCTGTTATCTGTGGGTGACAGCATCTTTAGGGAACCTGAGAAAGTTGAGATAATGGTCAGGACCTGGGAAAACTAGCCATAACATTTGTTGTCCAGTTTCTGTGCAATGGGAAAGTGCAAGGCTTACCTGAAGTCCTGGCTGGAGTAGTCTGTGAGGCTGGACCACCTCAGCCAGCATCCTTGAAGCCGTTCTGGATGTAGAACTCTGAGGAAACTACAACAGAGGCGTTTGAGAAGTTGGTTCAGTTGGGCCACCCCTTTTCTTGTTTTTTGTTTGTTTGTTTTTTGTTTGTTTGTTTTTTTGAGACAGGGTTTCTCTGTAGCTTTGGAGCCTGTCCTGGAACTAGCTCTTGTAGACTAGGCTGGCCTCGAACTCACAGAGATCCGCCTGCTTCTGCCACACGAGTGCTGGGATTAAAGGCATGCACCACCACTGCCCGGCGGGCCACCCCTTTTCACTGGTGTCTGGTCCCCTTGCTCTGAAAACACACAAACTTTTAAGCACGTATCTGGGCCACCAGCTCAAAAATATGACACAGAGACTTATTTATTATGGAAGCTTGGCCTTAGCTTAGGCTTGTTTTTAACTAGGTCTTATAACTTAAATTAACCCATTTCTATTAATCTGTCACATTTCTCATGGCTTTTACCTCTCCTCCTGCATGTCCTGCTTCCTCTGTGTCTGGCTGGCGGCTTTGCCTTTCTTCTTCCCTGAGACCCCTCTGTCCCCAGCAGTCCCACCTAGCCTTTTCCTGTCTAGCTATTGGCCATTCAGCTCTTTATTAAACCAGTCACAGTGACCAGTCACAGTGGAAAGGAACTTTCCATAACAGCAAGGCCCTCCGACTGAGCTGAGAAAGGGAGGGAGGGAGGTGCTGTAGACTGTAGCATGTGTCCCTGTGCCTCGGGCCAGAGGTCAACGCTGTTCTCTTTGCCTGCAGATTCATGTAGATACAGCACCTACTACAGCGCTTTAATTTGATAAAACAGGCATGAGGTGTGTGTGTTGTAGGAACCGCAGAACCAGAGAGCTCAGGCTGAATTCATGGGCACATCTGGAGGCCCCAGGAGTGGGAGGGTGGCTGTGGCAGGAGATGGAACAGGGCTGGCAGCTGGCTAGGCAAGTTGCTCCCGGGTGCTGACTTAGGGGACATAGCAGGCCATTTTGTCTCAGCCTTCTACCTCAGCTGGGTTTGTAGTGTACATTCCCTTAGCTTAGTTATTAGCTCAGTGGACCCAGAAAGAATGGTGGCTCTTGAGGACCCAGAAGAGCAGAGAAGTCCATCTCCCCAGGGCAGCCCCTCAGACATCTGAGGATATAAATATTGAAGCATTTCAGGAAGATCCCAGGGCCACACATGCAAGCCCTTAGCTTCCCAATTCCCCTCTTCCCTGTTCCAGGGATCTCAAGAGAGATGTGGCCAAGAAGCTGGAGAAGCTAGAAAAGCGGACCCAGAGAGCCATTGCAGAGCTGATCCGTAAGCGTGGTCTGGCCGGCGGGGTCCTGCCCCCAGGTGGTGACTTAGTACAGGGCCTTTTAACGCTTGTTTACTCCCCATTCAGGCGAACGGCTCAAAGGCCAAGAAGACAGCCTGGCTTCTGCAGTGGACGCCACCACCGGACAAGAGGCCTGTGACTCTGACTGAGGTGTTCTCCATGTCCCATCTGCCCAGCACCCATGTCCTGTGGGAAGATGGTCTTAGCCAGGGTGGGTTTAGGCTGGCCAGCACTTCCAGGTCTCAAGAACTAAGCTAGCCCAGTCAAGTCTCAACCTCTGTGAGATGAGGCCAGCTCATCTCCAGAGTGTCCACCACTGTGAGTGTGTCAGAGCTGAGGTCTGTACATATGTGTGTATATTGAGCTTTTTTTTTAACTTCTGGAAATAGAGACAAGTAAACGCCCATGTGGTAGAGGCCTGTCGTCATTTCCTGTTTGCTAGGTTCTCTGGGTTTGAACTCTTAGAATGCAGAGGTGATGCTCATTATTACTCCTGGGTTGGGCCAGCTTTGTTGAGGCTGGAGGTGTGGGTAGGGGCCAGAGCTGGCCTGCTGGCTCCAAGTCTCTAGTCAGAGTCAGCAATGGTCATCTCAGAACTCTTGGGCCACAGATACAGGTACAGAGCATGTCTTCTTGGGATCTCCCAGACCCCCCCCCCCCACCGCCCCAAGCCTTGCAGTAATGTATAGGAACTCTGGAGAGACTCCCATAGATGTCATGTGGACCCTCCCTGTGTGAGAGGGAAGAGGGTGGGCTCCCACAGATTTCCACATAGAACCACTGATGACGTGAGGCCACCACACTGCTTCCCCTGATGCTTCCCTGCCCCGGCAGTGCAGCTCTTTCCTCTTCCAGGCAGAGCTCTAGGTCCCCCGACAGGAGTTCATTCTGTAGAGGTCAGGCTGTGGTGGGCTAGGTTTTAGGTGTGATCTTGGAGCCTGGGCCTCTGACATCCTAGCTGAGCTGTGAGCCTCTGTTTCTCCAGATGACAGGCTGGCTGCACTAACACTGATTCTAGGTATAGCCACCTGGCGCTCCCCCTCCAGGAAGACTGCACCTGCAGTTTATTTTAGGGCTTCCTCCCAGCCCTAACTCATATAGCGTGCTCATCCCTCTATGCTATGTTTCTGACACACAGCAGTCCAGCTTTGGTAGGCAGTACTGAGGACTTAGGTCATGGAGGTAAAGTGGGTGTGTGCACACAGAGGCTGGGACACCCAAATACTAAGTAAATCCTTTAAATGCAAGTTGTGAATCTGTGCGAAAGCAGACACCTATAATCCCAGCACTCAGGAAGAAGGCAGGAGGATCAGGAGTTTGGGTCATCCTGGGCTACAGAACCCTGTCTCCGAAAGAAGAAGAGGGGTGGTGAAAGGCGGGAGAGGGGAGAAAGGGAGAGGAGATGTAGGGGAGGGGACAGTTAAGGGACAGCTGTGTAGCTCAGAGTGAGGGCTAAAGGGACGAGTGCCAGGCAAGGCGGTGAGCAGTCAGACAGGCGGGGTTCTGGCTCCCTCTGAGACAGACCTGCTTGGCCAGAGTCCTCAGGAGTGGAGGTAGGAATGAAGGTTGAAAAGCTCCCAATACCATTTGGGATCTCAGTGGCAGCAAGAAGCTAGTCTGTGGAAGTGGAGTCAGACTCCTGGTGACTGGGAACCCTGCAGCCCCAGCTTGGGGCTGAACTATGCTGAGAAAGCTAACAAAGGTCATGGTGTGTCTCAATCTGTGACCTTTGGAGACTTGACCAAGAAACTGCCCAGTAAGGAAAGAGAAAAACAAAAACTGCCATGTTGATACACATTCGGACAAGAATCACAAAAATGGAATTCTTGTGCTTTGCCAGACATGTTGGGACATCTTTGTAATCTCTGCATTTGAGTCTGGGGCAGGAGTTAAAAGACTGCCTGGGCTACACGGTAGGGCCCCAGTTTAGAAAAAAGTCTGGGGGTGTGCACTTCCGTTGTCAGTGTTGGCTTAGTGTGTACAAAGCCCTGGATTCACCGCGGTGAACATAACAGGTGTACATAGCAGGTGTACATAACACCCTGCACTTGGATGGAGAGCAAGAGGATTGATTGGTTCAGTGTCATCCTCAACTTCAGAGTGAGTACAGGGCCAGTCTGGACTATGAGACTGTCTCAGCAGAGGGAGGAGGAAGAGGCAGTAGGATGGCTCCACAGGTAGAGGAACTTCTCACTGAACCTGATGACCCAGAATCATACTGTGGAGTTGATTCTCCTGCTAATTGTCCTCTGACATCTAAGCTTACAAGGGCATGCAGCTGCTGCTGGTGTGTGTGGGGGGGGGGGGGGGGTGTTCCAGAATGCATGTGTGTGCACATGTGTACACACAGGCACACACAAGTCTCATTTTAAAATTTTTGTTTCATTGAGACCAGGTTTCTATGTATAGCCTTGGCTGTCCTGGTATTTGCTCTATAGACCAGGCTGGCCTCCAACTCAGATCCACCTGCCTCAGCCTCCCAAGTGCTGGGACTAAAGGCATGTCCCACCATGTTCAACCCTTATTTAAAAAAATTTAAAGTCTAGTACCCAAAAGAGTGGCCAATAATCCAGCAGTGGGTAGACTGGAAATTCATCTTTTGGTGTTTTGCCTGCATTTATGCCTCGTTCCCATGGAAGCCAGAAGAGGGCAGCAGACCCTTGGAACTGGAGTTACAGGTGACTGATTATAAGCAAAGGGAGATTTTTATTATTTTCTTTTTATTTTATGTGCATTGGTGTTTAGCCTGCATGTATGTTTTATGTGAGAGTGGAACTGGAGTTACAGACAGCAGCAAGCTACCATGTGAGTGCTGGGAATTGAACCTGGGCCTCTAGAAGAGCAGTAAGTGTTCTTAACCGCTGACCATCTCTCCAGCCTTGCAAAGGAATATGTACACTCAAGGAAGCTGAAAGAGTAGCCCTAAAATGAGTCTGTTTTATTATCAGAGAAATAAGGGGGCCTGAAGCGGCGAAGATTGGAAATAACCAAAAATAGTCCTTTTATAATTATTCAAGTTTAATACAAAGGGAGATAAGGGAACTTACAGAACCAAGGGTCCAGCGGAGTGACCGCGGGGCAAACGAACGGGCTGCCTTCCGGCTCCCCAATCCTATTTAAGGGGCATGGCTACCCCGCTGGAGCAGCCACGCCCCTGAACGCAGGGATTGGGCCAGCTGCCCCAACATCTCCCCTTTTTTGTCTAAATAAGACAGATTCAGAAACCAAATACAACTATATACAATGGGAACTGATCATATAAAATTACAAAAAGTAAACAATATCAGGCGAGAAGTATATAACGAAGAATTTTTCTAATCACTCTACTTTGAGAAGTCTAAATAATCTAGAAGGTAGCTACCATTATCTAATCTTCAACCCCATCAAAGATCTGAGAAGGAGAGTAAAATTACCAAAGCAACCAGGAAGCACAAACGAGAAACTTCCAAAATGTGCAACAGAAGACAGAGACAATTGACTACCTGGGCAACCACACGAAGTCTTGATAGCAATGTTGAGGCAACCAACTTTGGCTGAGGCCTGAAAAAACCTGACATACCATTATACAATGGCAAGGAACCTTTAGTAGAACTATCCTATCCTGTCTTGGCAAGATAAGACAATTCTGTTTTATCCACTTATGGATATTTTGTACTTTAGTCAGTAATGGAGGTATGGGCTTTTCTTTGCCCCAAGGCCAGTTCTGCCAAGTAGAAGACAAACTCCCAGTGGAGTGTCTTTGGTGCTCAACGTTCTCTCGGGAGTAGAGCATTGTTGCCAGGAGTGATTGTGTCTCAAAAATACAAAACTGTAGGTTAGATTAAAGGCCATGTTCTACAGTTCTTCAAAGAGGTTGAAGATTATGCTATCTATACTAAATACAACCTCTATGTGTCTAAAAAACCTGATTGTCCTAAATATAAATATGACCAACATATAATTCTCAACACTTATGTAACTGTATGACTAATAGAATAGACGACTGTGCAAAAAATGAAGACAATGATTTCCAAATGTAAACAGGGTCCTTACATAAATAATATCTGAGGTAGAAATGTACAGTGCAATATGGTAAACAATGTCATTACATAAATAATATCAGAGGTAGAGATGTACATTGCAATATAGTAAACAATGTCAATATAACAATTGTTTCAAACAGAGGTGGTATCATACTCTCATATAATGTTCAATATATCAATATACAAGAATCAACACTCATATAGTTTTTTTTTTTTTTTTTTTTTAAAAAAAAAGAAAAACAATAACTCACAAAAATCAATTATTCCTTCAGATCACCAGTTAATCCCTCCCTCCCCCCCCCTAGTTTTCTTTATTAATAATGAAAGTAACACATAAACACTCCTCCATCATTTCCCCTTTTTTTGTTTAAACAGAAAAAGGGGAAATGATGGAGGAGAGTTATCTGTCTATGTTTCTCTCATTGGTTAATTAATAAAGAAAACTGCCTTGGCCCTTTAAGAACAGAAAATTAGGTAGGTGGAGTAGACAGAACAGAATTGTGGGAACAAGGAAGTAGAGGGGGGGAGACGCTTCAGGGAGTCGCGTGGTGAGTCTCCATGCTGCTGCTCTCCGAGATGGACGCAGGTTAAGATCTCTCCTGGTAAGCCACAACTCGTGGTGCTACCCAGATTACTAAATATGGGTTAAAGGAAGATGTGAGAATTAACCAATAAGAGGCTGAAACTATGGGCCAGGCAGTGTTTTAAAAGAATACAGTTTCCGTGTAATTATTTTGGGTAAAGATAGCCGGGTGGCGGGACACAGCCCGCCGCTTCACACTACAGGGGCCCATCCCCTATTATAACTCAGCAAGAATTAGATGTAAAAACTAATTAGAAATCTTGAAAATTTTCTCAGAATGGTATTACACACCTGTAATCCCAGGTCTCTTAGATTGAGGCAGGAAATTGAGGCCAGTCTGGGCTGTAGAGAGATGGTTTCTCAGAAGAGAAAAGCCTTACACCAGATTGAAAGAAAAGGGACCTGCAGAGCTCTGACGAGCACAGGATCGTCAAAGAGCAGCAGCGATGGCTGGAGTAACCAGCACAATGGAGACTGCAAGCACAAGTGTACTTAGCTACACTGGGGTGCTGGGTGTGCACACGGTCGTGGCAGATAATGAGACCGCTTCCAAAAGTTGCCTGTGTTTACTCTGACCCTTAGTGTCCTGGTGAACTTTTACATGTCTATACCAGGAGACAGGCCAGGAATGTTCACAGAAGCATGATAACACATGCATGCACACTTGAAGCCATTAAGGATGTGGGTCCCTTTTGTGTGACCTCCCCCAGCCCCCTGCTTTACTTTCTCATAGTGGCATCTGCGCTCCCCTCAAGTCCCATCCCCACACTCTTTAACTTCTAGTTGGTCATTAATGTATCAGGGCTCTTACAAGCTGTAGGGATGTCAGGAGGCAAGGGTCATGAGGGTGATTTAAGCTAGGCACTTTGCCCATGACTGAAAGGAAGGCAGCCAGCAATGCTTGCTCCGGGATGTGGAGAAACAGCAAATAAACTGGCGTCTTTTGGAAAGATCAGTAAGGCTGACTGTTGAGCAAGACTGACATGACATTTTAAGTACAGGAATGAGAGTGCCATAATTCATAGGCATCAAAGTGCAAAAGTATATTATATACTTAAAAGTCTAACCAAGGGCTGGTACGATGGTTCAGAGGGTAAAAGCACATAGAGGTGGAAGAACCGACTCCACAAAGTTGTCATCTGGCATGTGCACCCCCAGTGCGCACATGAGATGAAGGCTTTTTTTTTTTTTTAAACATGTGGGTTTTTTTTTTTTTTTTTTTTCTGCACATTTATCTGTGCACCACATATGTGCCTGGTGCCTGACAAGGCCAGGAGAAGGTATCAGATCCATTGCCACTGGAGTTACAGATGGTTGTGAGCCCCAATGTGGGTGCTGAAAATTGCACTGGGTCTTGTGAAAGAACAGCTTAACCACTAGCCATCTCTCCAGCCCTAAGATTTATTTAAAAACAGAACAAAAGCCTGTTTAGTGGTTTATGCCAATAGTCTCATCACTCCAGAGGCTAAGGCAGAAAGATTGCTGTGAGTTTGAGGCCAGCCAGGACTGTACATGGGCTCTAAGTCAGCCTGAGCTAGTGTAAAACCTTGTCTCGCAGGGAGAGGGAGGGATAATGGAACCATTGAGTGTTCAACAGATGAAGGTGGTTGCCATCAAGCCTGACAACCTGGCCTTACCCTGGAGACCCACATGGTAGAAGAGAACTGACTCCCTCGCAGTAGTTTGTCCTCGGACCGCCACACACTCTCATGGCACACCAGATTACACACACACACGTCAAATTACAAACGCTAAAGACCACTTTTCCCAGATCCTTCAGTGCCCCAAGAAGCTTCGCAGCCAAGAAGAAACAGGATGAGACTTCATGTCACCAGGGCTTGTAATTCCCCAGTTCCTCACATGGCCACTGGGTGGCAGCAGGAGACACCAGACTAGTTGCCTAAAGCATCTTCGCACCCCCTGTTCTCCCTGTGGCCACCATCATAGCAGGACACCCCGCCACATGAAGCATTCCTTCCTTTCCCATGGGCCTGTGTCCCCTGTTAAGTAGCTGGGTGTCAGAGATGGATCTAGAATGGGATTCAGGTAATCTGAACCCGGAACAATGGTGGCCATGTCCTGGGAAGGGCAGGTCCCAGGGACCAAGCAGGTCAGTCTGAGAAGTCTTAAAGTGTCCCGAAGGACAAATTCAGTCCTGACAGGCTCACCAATCTTGCTTCTTGAGTTGGGGAGTCAACTTCATGTATGGTGTGCGTGCGTGCGTGCGTGCGTGCGTGTGTGTGTGTTTGAGCCCTGGAGATATGGACTTTCCGAAAACCTGACTGAGGAGGGGCATCTTGCCCATGCACAGACTGACTTGGCATCCTCTCACCTTTGCCTGAACACACTGCTTACTGTTAACCCAGTGGAGCAGTGAGCTTGCCCACCAGATGGCTCTTAGTTGGCAGAACGAGGCATCCACAGAGTATGTGGGAGGACATGCTGGATCCCGGGCTATTCCTTTCTAGACTCAGACCTGGCCTTGGGTTCACGCAGCTGTGGACAGACAGAGTATCCGAGCTGAGTTTCCTAGCCAGCCTGCCTCTTCCGTATGTATTTCTGGTTTTCTTTAAAAGTTCCCATTACTCAGGCCTTCAGTGGGCATCGAGACAGAAATAAACCCCACAAGGCATCCCAGCCAGAAGCTGGGAATCCGATTCTCCCTCAAAGGGCGGAAGAGGCCCCTGTGCAGAGTATGCCAGACCACAATGGCCCACACACTCCACATGGCCATGAATATGCCCCCCTCCATGCACACACACACACACACACATATACAGCCTTACATACATTTTCCACACACACTGGCTTCATACATGTACATATATAAACATTCGTGCACATGCAAGCATTCAGGTTGGTCTCACATAGAAGGACCCATACCTTTTGTAGTTTTGTCATATGCATATATACACTCAGGCACACACTCCCTAAAAGCCTAACATCTAGTAGTGACCACACACTCTGGGTCCCAAACCCAGCCATTCTCAAGGTAATGATGGGCAAGAGAAGCAAAGCTGGAAGAGGCTGAAGGAGGAGGCTGGCCCTGTGCAGCTTAGGAGGAGAGTGGCCTCATGGGAATCCTGGTCTAGGTCTGCCAGGGCTTCTGAATTTTTAAGAGAAGCTGGAAAGCTGAATTTTTATGTGAAATACCCTGATTTTTAAATGTTGGCTCAAGATGTTGAAAATACTGGGAGAGCCAAACCAAACATGTCTAAGAGCCAAATTCCACCCACAGGCGGCATTCGCAGACCACGGGTGTACACACAAACACACACACAAAGATCACACGTACACAGACATGCATACAAACAAAAAGTCACTGGTACACAGTCTCCTGGAAGCTCCAGAAGATACAGACATGTACAAAGACAAACAGACAGATACAAACATGATATAAATATACACTGGCACACATTCAAACAGAGGTATACGTGCCAATAGAACCACAAGCAGACACAAATACAAATAAATACACAAGTTCGCGCAGACCTACAAATATACATAGAAATCCGTGCACAATGCAGCCTTCTATCGTAGTGGTCTTACTGTGGCACACAGTGTAGCAGCATGGCCTTTGGACAAAAACTATTGTGTGGTCCACACCATTACCCTTTGACTCAAATGCTGAAGAGTCTGGGTCAGGTTGACTTGGATGAACAAGTGCTTCATATGACTGGCAGAGGTGTTCTGGCAAAAGGCCTCCTCCGTCTGGCCTTTACAGGAAGTGATTGGATCCACAGACATTGATGAAGGGGTGGGTCTGGGCTGGCCGAGAGCCCACCTCATGTCCCAGAACCCATCCTCCAGCCTAGTCTTAATGTTTCCCCAGCCTACATGACAGTGAAGTTGAAGCAGGAAGCTGTGAATGATTCCCCCTTGCATCCTGAAAGGTTGCCTGTTTGCCCACGGCAGGAAGATGAGAACCCTGTCCAGATAGCTGAAACCTGGCCTGGGGACAGACTTTCCTGGGGTCAGGAAAACTGAGCAGGGCCTGACCTCCAAGGAGCTGAGGCTCACAAAGGGTAGCAGGTGGCCCAGGGTAACACAGTATACACACAGCCAGCCAGGGCCCAGGCCCCTGCTGGACTCCATAGCCCCTTTCCCCTCTACCTCTCTTGGCCAATGGGACCAGCCCCACCAAACCAAGGGTTATTTCAGTTTGCTGGGGTAGCTTCAGGCTGGGATCGTTCTGTGGTTGTCAAGAAGGCATCAAGGACAAGCCCCATATCCTGTTCCCCAGAGCCAGGGACCTCTCAGGACCCTGGGTCAGGACTGTCCCTTCAGGACTGAGGTCCCTCAGACCCCTGGACAGGGTCATATCCCTCTTGAGCCTCCAGAGAACTCAGCATCCTCCCCCTGGTCTATCCCTCTGTCACCTCCTTGGGGTGAGGACTGGAAACTGTGGACCTACTATGGCCTGCCCACTGCAGCTTGCAGGCCAAGGGTGCGCAGCAATAAAATTTGTAGTTCCATGATTCCATTCTGAGCTGGCAGCTATAGGCTTAGTCCCACATAAGACTTCCCTCAGAGCGGACCTAACTCTTTTTGTTGTTGTTTTGTTTTTCGAGACTGGGGTTTCTCTGTAGCTTTGGAGCCTGTCCTGAAGTTAGCTCGTGTAGCCTTGAACTCAGAGATCTGCCTGCCTCTGTCTCCCCAGGGCTGGAATTAAAGGCGTGAGCCACCACTGCCCTGTAATTTCTCAGGATCTTTAGCAATGCTCTCCCAGCTGGTGCTGAGGAGATGGGACCCACAGAAAGGTAGAACCTCTTGGCAGGCTGCAGGCAGGTGAGAGTTGGACCTGGCCACCACGCTGACCAGATCTGGAGTCCAGTGGCTTCTGTGAGGTGCCTAAATAATGGATTGTGGAAGCAGGGGTCTCCTGATGCCCTCCTCCCACTGACCAGCCCTGGTTCTGTTTATGTGTTCCCTGTGGCTTGGCTGGGCTACGGGGCCTTGCAGGGAGAAATAACCACCTGGCTCCAGTGGCTGTTCAAGACAAACAGGGCCCTGACCATCTGCCAGGTCCGCTGAGGGCTCCCATGTCTGCCAACACCTGGACAGCCCAGGTGGGATTTGGGGGCCTCTGAGTGAAGGCCAGTCTAGGGCCAGAGGTTCCCAGTCCAGAGTCAGAGAACTGGTCTTAGGCTGATGTGTAGGGGCCAGTTCTGTCCTAGACAACCAGCCAGGGGCAAGTGCTACTCAACCTAAGGGTAAAGCAGCCGTTCCTGTCCTGGGTGCAAATATCCTGAGGAGGCTGGGCTCTGCTGAAGAGGTGTCCAGCTGAATGTGGGCGGTCTGGTGTGACCTGGGTACGTAACGTAAGATGGAGTCTTAGGGCATCTAGCCCCTTTATAAGGGAAAACGGCAGTCCTATCTTGGGGACCCAAATGAAGATAACCAAGTGGAGAACGTAACAGCTTGACCAGGGGATGCTACCCGAATGTTTTCAGATAACTGGGCCCAATGGCCTTCTGACAGTGGCCCAATATCCAGATGGCTTCTAGACTCGGTAGACAGAGTAAGTAGCCTCGAAGGCTCAGCAGTCTGGAAGTCCTGGAACTCTGAGCTGAGCTGACAGGCTAGTGTAGACCCTGTACAGAGATAACACATACCCCAGGAAGCGGAATGAGGTCTTGCCCTGCTGAGGACTCCTCCCCAGCTAGTGCCTCATCCAGGGTCTTTGGTGGTGCTATCACTATCTTCTGACCCGCTCTCCCGCCTCCTCTGACCCTTCGGCAGCTCTCTTTCCCTCCATATGAGAACAGGGCCGCTACAGTTTTCCTCAGATCTTAGGTTCTTCTTCTAGAATGTCAAGTGACTCCAACTCAGCCTGGCTCAGTAGCCCTTGCAGGCCCGGCCTGTGCATCACCATCGACACTACAATAGTGCTTCCTAGAAGCCTTGGATGGTTATGTGTCCTGCTGGCCATCAAGAACGGCAGATAGGCCATAGCCTAGAGTGTTCAGTTAAATGCCCACACCACCCAGTGCTTGAGTTAGATGGCTTTGGCCTGGGGCGGGGGGGGGGGGGCTGGAGGAAAAGCATTGTGGTTTGGGCTGATGAAGGGAGGATTTGATGGGAGCATCATTGGGAGACGCAATGAGCCAAGGAGCCCATGTATAGGCATGTAGCCTGTGTCAGGCCTTTCGAGGGCCCATACATGGTTCAAGGCTGGATTAGGAGGTCCCAGAGGATGAGGGCATGGGTAGGGAGGTGTCAGGTGGGGAGCTGAGCAAATGCTGTGTACTTAGTGAGTATATAGGTCTAGCCTTACAGACCCGCACCCCAGCTAACCTTTGCTCCTCAACTCCTCTGGCTTCTGGAGCCAGGGCAGAGACAGCCCGACTTCCACTCACTGGCCAGGGTACTGTTCGTGCAACCTCTGCCTGGTGGCTGGAGGTATATCCCTTCCATTTTGGGAGCTGCAGTCATGCATGGAGGACTCCCTGGGTAGCTGCCAGATGGGAAAAGTTCACCTGGTGGCAGAGGCTCAGGCCTGAGTTTGGGCCTTGGTGGGTAGTGATTTGGGCTAGTAGGCAGGGGAGCTGTTCTAAAAAAGCCTGACTCCACGTGTGTTCATGACAACAGGGGAAGGCTGGCTGTTCCCACACAGGTCCACCTGGCTGCAGTGATCCCTGCAGACTTGAACCTTTCTGGGCAATGTTTTTCTTTTTGTTTGTTTGCTTGTTTTGTTTGTTGTTGTTTTTTCAACACAGGATTTCTTTGTAGCTTTGGAGCCTGTCCTGGAACTAGCTCTTGTAGACCAGGCTGGCCTCAGAGATCCTCCTGCCTCTGCCTCCTGAGTGCTGGAATTAAAGGTGTGCGCCACCACCGCCTGACTGCTTGTTTTTTTAAAACAGGGTCTCATGTACCCCAGGCTGCCTTCTACCTTGATCTACACAACCAAGAATGTCCTTGAATATCTGAGAACTGGGATTTCAGTGCACCTAGTTTGTCAGGTGGAACTTCATGAATGCCAGGTCAATGCTCTACCAACTGAGCTACCTCTTAAACCCTTTTCTGGGCCTTGAGAGCAGAGTCAACTTTCTGTTGGACAATGCTGAATTCCCAACTCCCAGATCCTTCCTAGGTAATAATAAGATCCAGGGTCCTTCTCCCAGCCATGGGGTAAGGTCTCCCCAAACTCTCTCATAGCTCCTAGACCCCGCCTTCCTTGAATGAAACACAGGAAGCCACACATAGCTCCCTTTTCCTTTTTTTCTTTTTTTTTTCCTTTTGTTTTTCTTCCTGATCCAGTCCTGAATGGACAACCAGCCAACCATTGGCCTCTTGGTCCATCTATCCATTTGTCCACGCCAGGAGTCCAGTTCCTGGTTCCCAGTCACATGACTGTTTCCCACTCTTCCTGCAGCAATGGAGGTGGCCGTGTAGCCCCAGAGGCCTCCTCATCCAGGCCTGAGCAGGAGCCATTGAGGAATCCATCGTCCTTGGAAACCCCCATAGTAATTGGTATGGTTTCATTCTCAACAGTTGGTGCCCCTGGCTTGGCATGGCCAGGCAACTGGGAGTGGCCGTTGGTGGTGTTGGCCGGAAGCAGGCGGGGGCTGAGGGGAAGGCTGAGTCCTGCACGGGGGCCTACATTGGTCACACTTGTGTGAGACACCATTGGGCCATAGCTATAGCTGCTACTCCCACTTCGTGCTTTGCGCTTGAAGTCCAATGCCAGTGTCCAGCGGCTCCAAGACTTCCTGATTTCTGCTTGTACCTTGGGGAAATAGATGGGTGGCAGTCAGGTGTGCCCTTAACCCTTGTGCCATGTGTTCTGCCTGACACCATCCCTGCAGTAAATGACAGGCGACTACTGCAAACACCAAGGTCAAGTCAAAGCACACGGATCCTCAGAACACAGGCAATCGTCAGTTGACAGCGGGCAACAGATAGAGCCAGAACCCAAAGCTCAAATGGTCCAAAGATGGCTGAGCCCTCAGACTGAGTGGGACCAGGGAGACTCTTTGCTATGTCACACACGAGGAGCCCACACACCCCACTATAGGCTGAGCCTGAATCATCTTTGAAGCTGTCTCTATGTCTTCAGTGTGGTCAGAAAGGTTCTTGAGAAGCAAAGAAAGAATGGGGGCTGAAGAGAGAATGAAGGGACAAGACTGGGGGAACCCCTACCCCGACTTCTCCTACCTTGCCCCTGTGCCGCCTACTGCTTACCTCACCGTTGCAGAAACAGTATATGATGGCGACAAAAAATCCCTGTGAAGAGAGGCACGTGCAGTCAGGACCACGTCCTGTCCCCTACCCTGTTCCCCAGGACCTGGGCAGGCCACATACCTGGAAGGAGTTGAAGAGCATCTCATAGTGCATCTGGATCTGCCAGAGTGTCCCTGAAACCTCGGTGTACGGCAAGGCCATGAAGACGGTGTAGTGGACACCGAAGAGAGGCACAAGGACCAGCGTGGACCTGAGCAGCTTCCTGGCCATTGGGGCATGGAGATTAGGCCGTGTTCTTTGCCCCACAATACAGCACTTCATCTTCCCACCCCAACCAGGCCCAGGCTCCAGAAGTGATGGAAGGACAAGAGGCTCTGGCTACTGTTGCTTGGCAACCAAGTTTAGCTAGGATGGCTTCTGCCAAGAGGCAAAGTGTCACTTGGGTTTTTTGGTCCTGAGAGGTGTCCTTGAGCACATCACAGGTACGGTTGCTCTGTCCTTGGGCCCTCTGCACCTGCTGGCATGCACCCATCTTCTATGACCCAACCCTTGGGTTTCTTCTGAGTGGATGTGTTAGTGGTGCCAACCTCTACCCATCTGCCCCTTTGATTCCCAGAATCCAGCTGCCTGAGGGTAGCTGGTATGTACCACACTAGCAGGCCCTGGCCATAATGCAAAACTTCATACTAAGTGACAGAGAATAACCCAGCACTGCTGTGCAGGCAGTATGGGGGGAGGGGGTGTTGAGGAGGGCACCAAGCCAGAGGCAACTCACAAGCTCAACCATAGGACCTTCGTCCTCTCTTGGGTACATGGTGCTGGCAACCAGTGACCCTGAACTCTACCCCAACTCCAAAGAGCCAGAACTCACCGGTACTGCTGCCTTGTGTCACATCGGCCTGCATTGGTCTCCCGAAGCTTAGTGGCAAGCACCCGGATGATGTTGATGAAGAGGATGAAGTTGAGCTGTGGAGGGAGGCCGCATTGGAGACTATACTCTAGTGGCATGGCAGAAGGATTCCTGGACCCAGAGCCATGCCACAGGCCCTACTCTGTCACTGCATCTCTAGGTGGTTCCTAGGGCCCTCAGTTTCCCCATCTAGACTGGAGGAGGGATCATCTGGTCTGCAGGTCTTTGGGTTTCTGGCCCTTGGGGCCCAGGGAAGCCATTGTAGATGTTCTTGTTAAGGGCTAGTCATTCATGCCCCAACTCCTGCTCACCACAACAGATGCCAGTATGGGCACCTGGATGATCCACTTCTTGTGCCCGGAGCTCAGGTCCCAGCACCTGGGGGAGGAGGAAGCGTTAACCTCCAGCCCCTTCCTTCTCAGCCAGCCCACATAGGCCCCACAGTTGGCCTGCTCTGACATGAGCTGTCGAGGACACAGGACAGCTGTTCCGTGTGTCCAGGCCTGATACACTCCAGGCCTCTTTGGAAGCCACCTCCTATAACTCTGAGGTGGTTCTTGGCTGAAGGCAGATCAGAAACCCCTGAGGCTAGAGCTGCTGCTGCCAGGAGTCTCCCATGATTCACAGAAGAGGGAGCCAGAGCACTTCCAGCCTGTGTCAAGGTTCCTGCCCACCTCCAACAGTCTGCTGCTGTACCTACCCAGTGTTGGCCAAGGTTGCTCTGACACCGACCCACACAGCCACGAAGACAGCTGGAAGACCTGTGTGTACAGAGAACAACGGACGGGTTGTGAATTTTGCCCCAAATCCAAAGACTTTCCTCAGCTCACTGCCCCGCCCCTCACCATACGCACATGGGCTATTTAATGCCACCCTAACAACCTGAAGTGCCAGCCCCATTTAGGTTATGTGCATCTTATGAGTACCTATGCATGCCTGCTGGGCATATGTTGATATGTGTGGTATCAAAAGCTTTTCCCAGTTCATTTTGCTCTGGGCTTGGAAGTTCCATGTGGGGAGAGTCAGTGAATAGCATTTTTTTTTTCTGTCAAAAACTACCTCTCCAAGCCTGGCATGTAAGGTTCTAGCCTTCATGGATGAGGGCAGATAAAGTGAAGTTTGTCGTCCCGGGCTGTGCAGAGGCCACAGGGTCCTGACATATGGGAGTCTGAGTGAAGGGAGCCTGGCTGCCCCCCAGGCTTTTATTCCTAGCCTGGTGGATCCTTGGGGGGGAAAGGGTGTCACCTGGGTTTGTGGTAAGGGTGTGACATTCCCAGATCATAAGGTTCTGTGTGCTCCCTAATCCACGTTTCCAGCCCACCCAGACACCTTCCAGTTCAGAAGCTGTGTCAGTTCCTGGAATCAGGCCCAGACCTGCCCAGCTCTGGGGCTTGCTATGGTGAGGTCAGGGGTAGGGCATGTGCCAAGGGCCAAGGAGGCTGTGGAGACTGACCTGAGGGCTTTCTGGGTGCTGAGCCCAGGAGGCTCTAGCTACTGGCCCACCCCTCCTCAGTCTGGCAGCTTTCCCCAGGGCCCAGCCAAGCTCAGGAGCTGCCAGCAATAATGGACAATTATCAGTAACTAGATCCCTGAGCCTGAGGGGGGCTGGTAAGAGCGCAGCATCCCAGGAATCCGCTGCAGAGAGGTTACAGAAGTTTAGCCTTGCCTAGCTGCTGGGCCTGTGGCTCTGAGCAGCGGGACCTGGCCTCCTGGGAACAGATGGAAGCCGCTCCACAGGGCTCTGGGTCAGGGTAGGGTCCAGACTACATCCCCAACCCTGGGATAACTAGTGACTGAAATTCCCACTCTGATCCCACATTTAACCTCATCTCAAACCCAGTAATTATCACTCCACGTGGGCTGAAATGCCAGTCAAGTCAACAGCTCTGGGTGAATCCTGCCCATAGCCAAGTTGAGTCCCCTAAACCTAGAACAGAGGGTCCAAGTCACAGCAGGATGGGCAGGCCTCCCTTCACCCTCCCTACCCACCACACTGGTCTCCGTACCCCATCCAAAGATGGTGAAGCCCCACAAGTACTTTTTCTCCGAGAAAAAGGCCATGAAGATGAGGCTGTGCAAGTACAGCCCCTCCACCAGAATCCAGTAGTAGTTGGTGGCCAGGAAGTAAAGGAAGAAGGTCACAGCCACACGGCAGCCAGCCTAGGAGACCAACTAGAGTTAGTGGAGAGGTAGAGCCTGCATCTTCTGGGCAAGGTCTGGTCTGCATTAGGTGAGAAGGCAGAGCTTACTCTGGGGTTTCCGGGATGGGACCCGGTGTAGGTGTAGGGTGTTAGCAGCAGGTGGCCAGGTAAGAGGGGGTGGTTGGGGCACTCCAATGTGGAGGGAAGGGGACTAGAAGCCGTTAGCAGTAAGACTGGGAGCTGAGTTGAGACGTGGCCCCTGTGAGATGGGTTTGCACGCCTGAAGCTGCAGGAGGTAGCAAGAGACAGGCAGATGCAAATGGAGCCTGCGGGGCACTCACGTAGCCAACGGCTGCAGCGGCGGGCGGAGGCGGCACCTGCGCGATGATATGCAACTCCTCCTCAGTGAGGCGCTCGGCCTCATCCAGCGTGAAGCCAGAGTACAGCACCGCGTCCTTCACGAAGATGCTCGCGGCACGCAGCATAAACGACAGGAACATGTGCATGTGGATGTAGTTGCGCGTGCAGTGCAGCCGCCTGCGGGGCGTGCGACATCACTGTGGTGAGGGCACGGGGGACGCAGCGGTGGGCAGGAAGCTGGGCTGTGCGGCGTAGGTAGGGACATCACGCGGTGGGGGGGGGGGGATGGAGCCAGTGAAGGGGGAGAAGGGAGGCTCGCACCCTGGACCCCTCCAGTCCCACCCTAAACCATGCCCCACCCCTCACCCGGCTTTGTCCTGCCCCCGCCCCGCCCCTTGCCCCGCCCACCTAAAATAGGCTAGGATGAGCACAGCCACGGTAAGGGAGGCGAGGGACATGGAGTATCCCACGGTGTAGATCATGCCTAGGCGGTCAAATACCTCCTGCGCAGGCGAGAGACAGAGAACTGGGACTCAGGGTGGGCACCGAGGGAAAACTGGAGGACAAATTAAGGTTCCTGGCGGAGTAAAGGCTAGGAGTGTGGGCTGGGTCGAGGTTCACTGATGGGCTGGGGGTGGTCTCATGGGTTCGCACCCGTTCCCGAGTCTCGTTCGTCATGAATTTGAGGCACTCGCTGTAGTTGGCCCATGTTCGGTTGTGCCCGGGAACCACCTCCCAGCTGCCATTGCGGTCACAGCGTCTGTAGGCATGGCCTGTAAGGGCAGTGGGACAGTCAGGGCAGGCATTGGAGGTCTGGAATCACTGAGGCCTGAGCTCCAGTTGAGGGTATGCCAGTGGTTCTCAACCCCTTCGGCTCGTCTCACCTTTGTGATTGAAGTCATAAATGTAGTCCGGGCAGGGCACCGCCACGACTTCACCAGGTGCCCCTAGTGGCCAGCAAACGATGTTGTCCCACTCTGGCAGGCAGGGACGCCCTGTGCCCAAAGAAAACACAGGGTAGGGGGTACAAAAGGAGGGTCAGATCCATAGAATCACACTTGTGCTTTGATTCCCACAGGGGCAATGTGCCCTGTGACTGGGAACTTCAGGTTTAGAGCATTCTGGAAAGAATATAGTGAGCTCTTCCTTCCTCTTGCTCCCTAAACCCGCTGGCTTCAGAGAACTTACTGCAGCCCTGTGACGGAGTCCATGAATCCCATTTCCAGAAGGTCTGGAAAGGGACAAGAGAAGTGGCTAGCATGCCGAGTGACACAACACGGGCCTGAGGGCTCAGCGCAGCCTCTTCTCTCTCTGCTCTTGGTCTCACCTACTGTCTCTGAAGAAGGGATGTTTAACTATGTCTGTAGACCAGGCTGGCCTTGAACTCACCGGGATCCACCTGCCTCTGCCCCCAGAGTTCTGGGATTAAAGGCGTGCGCCACTGCAACCAACTTGAAGAAGAGCTTTTTTTTTTTTTTTTTTTTTTTTCTTTCAGATTTTCCCTCAGCTTGGAGGCTCCCTATGTGACCCCTCCCTAGAGACCACAGAAGGCAGGCTGGTTCTTGGTGCCAGCTGGACATGTAACACGCTGCTAACCTCACACAGGTGTCCCCACTCTGCGTCTCCATTTCCTCACTGGGAAGTTGACCATATCAGCCATATCTACCATCCAGGGCTGCACAGAAGACCCAGGCTCAACCCCCCAAGAGGTGTACAATCCTCCAAATCCAAGCGCTAATGGAAAGTTTCAAAGGACAGTGATAAGTCCCACTCTGGAGCCCTGACAGTCATGCTAAGTGACCTCAGAGGGTCCCCAGTCTCTAGATCACGCACATTCCACCCCAGATTACAGCCCCCTTCTCTCCCCCTACAGGGCTTTGACCACAGGACTCTAACCTCCCTGGAAGGGCAGCCTTGAGGGCTGGACCCGCCCAGCTCGGTGAAAGGCTCTCTGTCCTGGGCGCCATATTCCCAGCCCCACCCCACCAGGCCCACAATTCCCTCTGGTCCCTGGGGAGCCACAGGGTGACCACAGGCTCCCAGATGTGGCCCATCTGGAATCTGCTGCCCACCCTGCTGGCTCTAACTGGCCTTGTGGCCACAGCTTGGGCTCTGTGTTTGTCTCTCCTCACCTCCCTGAGGCAACCCTGTTTCTCTCTCTCCTTTTCTCTCCTTGTCCCACTGTCTGACTCCACCCCTCTGAGGCTGCCCTACCCTCTTGCTGTTTCTGTGGCTCTTCCCACTATGTGTCTTCCAGTACCTCATTTGACATACCAAGTACTAGACTTTGGATTGGACCATCTTGTTCCCTCTGTCTCTGCTTCTCTCCCCGACTCCATCTCTCGGGACTCTATCCTGTCTCTGTTTCAGTGGGTCATGGGTTTCCTGTATGGGTGCTATTCTGGGGACTCCTGGGTAAGTCTACTGTGCACATCTCTTTGTGCCTTGAGGAGACCCAACTGACCTACTTTTCTGGGAAGAGAGCTGTGGTCTCTGACTTTCCATAGGAACCCACATGACTAGGACATAACGGGAGGGACAGGTGGATCTGAGCCTGTCGAATGGCTGACTGGGGAGAGGTAGAAGGCAGGCCAGACAGACATACCTCGGCGCCTGCTACCAGTAGGCACCTCCTTGTTCTCTTTAGATTCAGTGTAGAACTTTCCCGAAGCCTTCTCTTTCCTGGGCTTCCCCGACGTGGATGCTGGTGTCCACCCCTTGTCTGAATCCATTATGTTGGCTGGAGAAATCAGGACAATTAAATTAAAACCATCAGCTATGCTAAAACAACAGCCCTGGGTTGTTGCCCGCCCCCCCTCCCCAACCCGCTCTCCCTTTTTACAATGAGGAGTTGACCCTACCAAGGATGCCAATACTCAGGTTGTTGGGCCATCAGAGATGAAGGACGGGTATGTGACTCAGAAACTGTGAAGGGTTTGCCAGATGGAGAGACGGGCAGGAAATAAAGCTGGTCAGCAGAGGTTCAATTGGGGTAAATGCCATGAGCGTGGGGTCAGCTAGAGAGTGAAGTAGGAAAGGCTGGCAACCCAGAAGTCAGGACCACAAAGGAGTGAACGGCCCACCAGAGGGCGCATGGCAAAAACTGGGAGCCATGGGGCGGCGAGGTAATGCTGAAAAGCTAGTCGGGCTAGCGTGTTAGGCAGGTGAGGAGGCTGGTGAAGGAGGCCAAGAGTAAAGGCTGCATTGTGTCAGGAGCGGGCAGATGAGTGCACCCACGCCATCCTCTGCCCTACGATACTCGAGTAAGGGGCTTGCAGCTTCTGCAAGTGGCCCTGAAGACACCATCTGAGCTGGAGCCTGGCCTTTCTCCCTGCCTCCTTAGCTGGAAAGTCCTCGCTATCTGACCCCTGTGATATCAGCTACACCCAAGCCAGGGTACCTTGGCCCTCCCCCATCAGACTCTGTGGGAAGCGGAATCCAGGCAAGCTGGACTGGGAAGAGAAGGATTGTCAGCATCTTCCTGCCTCCACCCTCAGGGAGGAGGTCCATCCACAGTGGATGAGGAATCAGAGATGGACACACACCACAGGCTCCACAAGTAGGAGGAGCGCCAGGCTCAGGATCAAAGGAGGGTGCTTATTTGCCCCTACCCTTGATGTGACGGGGAGGGGAGTCACAGGTGGGGCCAGGGTAGGCAGGACTCTATATACAGAGTGAGTCTCAATGAATGCGAGCAAGTCCACACACGTCACAGAGAATCTCACCATTTGCTTGTGTGCTGGGTACACACTACAGCTGTCCCCCAGTAACCAGAGAGCCAGCTCCAGGGAGAAAGCCGCTCTGGAGGGACAGTAAGTCAGGGTCCGGGCCTCCTGTGCTGATGAGACCAGCCAGAGTCCAAAGCCTGGACGAAGGCCAGTGTAGCCTATACCTGCTTCCAGGAAATGGACTCGAGGAAAGGGGCGGAGAGGAGACTCCTGAGATAGGTCAGGGGTCAGAACTGTGGCTGGATGGATGATGCCTTCCTTCCCCCATGGGAAAGGTCCCTTAGAGATGCTATTGGGA
Organism: Arvicola amphibius; assembly: GCF_903992535.2. Classification (NCBI taxonomy): domain Eukaryota; kingdom Metazoa; phylum Chordata; class Mammalia; order Rodentia; family Cricetidae; genus Arvicola; species Arvicola amphibius. The sequence goes on from NC_052049.1 coordinate 176,462,554, forward strand.
ACCCCTCTGTAGGTCAAACACCCTCTCCAGGCTATAGGCTGATTCCTCTATCCCACCTAACCCATCTGGTTCTAGAGACTCGAGTTCTGCCCTGTCCAGATGGCCTCTTCAGAGACCTCCCCATCTTTCTAGATATGGCTTGACTATCTTTTCTTTGGGGAAGCTGGCTCAGCCCACCATGTTAGGGCTCTGCACCCTCATCACAGCTCCTGGCTTGACTCACCCCATCTAAATCCACTGGGCTATCTGCTTTGTTTGCCTCCAATCTCCATCTGCAGATGGAGCAAATCTGTCCAAAGGCCTCTCTCTCTCTCTCTCTCTCTCTCTCTCTCTCTCTCTCTCTCTCTCTCTCTCACACACACACACACACACACACAGAGAGAGAGAGAGAGAGAGAGAGAGAGAGAGAGAGAGAGAGAGAGAGAGAGAGAGAGAGAGAGAGAGAGAGAGAGAGAAGACATGGACCACCTGAGCCTGCTGATTGCATTTTAGGCCTTTACCTTGGCTGGGTCTCCCTTTATTAAGCCCACCCTAAGTTAACGCCTTCAACCCCTCCACCCAGCTGACTCTGCCTCCTAGACGCCACCCTTATCGCATGCCACCTCATTTCCCCACTCTCACCTGCTGTGCGCAGGACTTCCTTGAGCAGCTTGTCACACTGGGCCTGGGCGCGGTGCAGCAGGAAAATCTGTTCCTCTTTGGTAAAGACATCGTCAGCGTCTACCTGTCAAGCCAAAGAGCAGACTGTAGGCAGCTCTTCCAGGTGAGGCAGCTGGTTCCAAAGTCAACCAAAGTCAACCGACCTCCCTAGGGATGTCCCCCTTTCTAAAAGTCCTCCCTCCAGAGGGAATGTGGGAAGTCTGCCCCATGGGGAGCATCTGACTTACAGAGCTCCCCTTTTAAAGTTCTGAAGCCATGGCAACACGGGCTGGGAGGGGCCCTTGCAGGGAGGAGAAAGGGGTGGGGGCTGTCCTCTGCATGTCCAGCAGTAACCCGGCATCCACTGACATTCTTTGTCTAGTTCATCCCCCTGAGGCACATGGGAACGGATGGAATGTCCCAGGATGGAGCCTCACAAGATCCTGGCTGCCTGCTGGGGACCTGGAGTTGGAGCTGGAGTGCTGAACTCTGAAGAGACAAACCCCGCCTGGATTCCTTCAAGTCTCAAGGCCTCTGGGGACCATGACAGTCACCATTTTCCATCCTGGCCCAGCATCCAGTCAGTGCTTTTCCCAGTAAAGGGTTAGGGTCTCATCCTCCCTTCTTCAGGTCTCAAAGAGGGAGAATGGAAGAACTTCTCTTTGAATAGCTAGGGGATCGCTGGGCTGTGCAGGACCCCCGCATGCAGTTCTAGGGGGGTCGCTGGGCTGTGCAGGGACCCCCGCGTGCAGTTCTAGGGGATCACTGGGCTGGGCTGTCCAGGACCCCCACACGCAGTTCTAGGGAATCCTTGGGCTGTGCTGTGCAGGACCCCCCGCACGCAGTTCTAGGGAATTGCTGGGCTGGGCTGTGCAGGGCCCCCCGCACGCAGTTCTAGGGGATCGCTGGGCTGTGCAGGACCCCCGCACGCAGTTCTGGGGGGGGTCGCTGGGCTGTGCAGGACCCCCGCATGCTGTTTTAGGGCCGGTATACCACCGGAAGCTCCTCCACCCTAGCAGATGCTGTGGAGATGTGACCAGGCACAGACCTTTGCTCTTACTGACCTCCCTCTGCAGGAATTCCTCATTCTCTTCTTTCCACTCTGTTCACCCACTGGGACCCAGTCACATCATTTTAACCAGGGAAAAGGGAACAGTGGAAGGGTAGGGAGAGTCTCTCGCTGAACTAGTGGCTGCTGGAGAGGGTCTGAGCCTCCTCTGACTTGAAAGCGGGGGCCAGTGTCCTGCCTGGGAGCAGTCCCTATCCCCACCTGAGTATGACCGTTAAGGAATCACACCCCGGGATAGGTGTGATGCTCTGGGACAGCCCAGGGCAGTCAGATCTCATGGCTCCTGAGATGCCCCTAGAAAGGCTACCTCACTCTTAAAACTCCAGAGAACACAGCCTAAGCTCTCTGAACAGGCAGCGAAGCAAGCCCGTGCCCGGCCATGTGGGCGGGTCTCTTTAGTAAGGGTGGAGCTACGAGGGGCAGAGAATTTGGAGGCCTGAAAGGAAGGAGGCGGGTCAGAGTGGGGACCGCCGAGAAGGGGCGGGCGGCCTGGGTCAGGGAGTCCGGCTGCTGAGAGAAGTTAATTGACCGCGTCTCTTGGCGGCAGCAGCTTGGGCTTCCAGGCCAAGGAGTCTCCAATTGGCTCCGCGGAGCAGAGTCTTGCTGGTTTTGCTTAGCCGAGGAGCGCGAGCATCTTTGCGCGTGCGTGTGACTGGCCGTGCACCCACTGTCAGGCCAGGGTGTAAACTTCTGTGTGCCCCATTTCTGTAATGCCTCACATGTCTATTTGGGCCCCGGAGCCTGATGTGTTTGTGAACATGCATGTGTACATGTTTGTGGGCAAAGGACTATGTGTGGGCTTCTGGGTGTGCTGTAGAACTTCTCAACATGCATGCTTGTGTCTGCTGCTTCCGGAGCCTGGATCCGAAATGGATTCTCGGGACTCAGCTGGCCCTAATGCCTAGGAGTCCCAGGAAGGCTGAAGCGGATTCCAGCGTGCTGCTGGCCCCATGGGTCTAACCTCCCACTATTCTAACCACACCTACAGCAGAGCTGGCTGAGGCAGAGTGAGTGATGAGGACCAAGTAGGACAAGCTGACTTGCTAAGATCCAGGGACCTCCAAAGCCACCCTGAAGCTGTCCTTATGTGTCTGACACTGGGGATCCTGTTACTAAAGGGTCTGAATCTCACCCACCTCACTCCTCTTACAGCATCTACTACTCACTACCGTTCATTCTGTCATTGCGGTTAATAACTCCGTTAACTACCACCTTTCCATGAGCAGCAGCAGAACCATCACCACAGCCAGTGTTCCCAGAACCACTGCTGCCAGTACCATTCCCACCATAGACACTACTGGCACCATTAATATAGCCATTACCATCGTCGTCACTGCCATAATTGGGCCAACACCATTACTAGAGCACCTAAAATCACACCACCTACCACCATCTACCTTGTCACCATCAGGACCAGAATCACCACAGCAGCATTAGCACCATCACCAATATTACCACCTGCCTCATAACCACCCGTGACACCTTCCTGTCATTTCTTCCTTCCATATCCATTTGACTACCATCCTTTCCTTCTGCCCATCTCCTCTCCTCCCAAGATTTTTGATTCATTGTAGTTTTCTCCCCGTTAGTGGAGTGCTCTTGAGTGACTGACTGGTCCTCCCCTTGGTCTCTAAAGACTTGCTGATGCATTAGCTTCCTAATGGCCTGGCTAGCCCCTGATGTGACCAGGAGTAGAAGCTGAATGCCTAGATCAGAGCAGTCATGGGTTGAAAACTGTCCAGCTGACAACTGGAGACTGACCAATATGCCCACTCAGGGGCCTGGAGCGGGGGTGAGAGTGGGGTAGACGTTTAACCTTCCACCTCTCGTCAGCTGCTTCCTCTTTTGTGGTCGTCTCTGGACAGGGAAGCCACATGCTACAGGCATCCTCCTCCATAAGCCTTCATCCAACCCCAAGGACAGTGGCCCCGTCTCTTCCCTCCCTGGGCGTTAAGACCTACTTCTCTGTCACCCCAACAAGAACAGAGCTGCCATGTGCTAGGGTGGGCAACCCTCTACCCAAGGTACAGCTCCTCACCGGGAATGCCCCGGCACCCTGACTCTTTCAGCTGCACCTCAGGGATTCCCCACTAACCCAGGAGTCCAGACCCCGCTTCTACCATTGACTAGTGTCTGTGGCAAAGTGGCTTAAGCCCAGTGCTTTAGGTTTCCTGTAAAATCAGAGTAACGGCAAGGCTGCCCTGGATTTAACCGAAGTACGGCATCAAAAACCTGGGCAGGACAGGCTGGGGGAAAGCTGGCTGCTGCTGTAGCTACTGTGAGCAGTGGGGCTAACTCACCACCCCACCCCACCCCAGCCCCTTTGTCTGCAGGGGTCCACAACAAGAGGTTGGTTGACTGTGGGACCCTAGAGAGAACAGAGGGCCAGGAATGGAGGCAGCGGCAGGTGAGGTTGCCTGGATAGCTCCCTTAACTCACACCATCACCCAAGGTTGCTGCCAGACTCCCAAGTTTGGGGTGGGGGTAGACGAAGATTACCAGACCTCCATCCTGGGACGAGAGGGGGAAACTGCTGACATCAACACTGTCTGACGCTCCCCTCCCCTCCTCAGCCCAGTCACCCCCCTTCCCCTATAAGAGTGCTGCTTTCTTGGCATGGCTCCAGAGTATGAAAGACTCAGATCAGCATCTTCTTAGATCCAGAACCTGCATCTTGGGTCTCAGAGGCAAGACTAGGACTGGGTCATGGCCAGGTGCCACTCAGTCCGTACTCACCAGCGAGAGGGTCACCAGCCCTGGCATGTGCTGTCCCACATACTGTCTTCCACTTTGTGGTTTAGGGCTGACAGTTTCTCTGACCCACCTATCACAGTGCCCGCCCCCCCCCCCAGCATACCGCTTCCCACGCACACACAAGCATGTCTAGAGTGTGTGGACTTGCAGGGGCTGGTGTCATACAACTTTAGCCCTGAGCTGGGAAGACAGCCTGCAGACACTGAGACAGGTCTGTGAAGCACCAGGCAAGGAGCAGACAGATAGGAACTGAAGCTGGCATGTTACTTATAAACCCGGATGTTGCTGAGCCCAGGGCAGAGGAAACACTGTCGAGAGACCTGGTGTATTCTGTCATCCCCAAACTCAGGTGGGGTCTCAGTCTCATGATCTGAGACCTTCCAGCTCTGCACACTGAGACCACAGGTAGACACAGCCACTGGCTAAGACAATCTAACTTCGTTTAGCTCCCAGGAGACCAGGAAGTACACTGGTGTGTCCAGGCTGGTGACGGTGGTGACGGTAGAGACAGCAGTCCATACCATCACCCAAACGAGGCTGCTCCCCCAACTTCCTCCCCTCCCTGCCAGATTCTACAGATTGGCATCAGTGATCTCAGACATGTCAAAATTCTACCCCTCCAGACAAAACTGGAGAAAATGAAATGGAGTCTCTTTTTCAGTCGACACTTCTGCTTCTGTGCAAGGGGCTTCTATGGCATAATATTTTCTTAGCAGGATGCCCTCTTGGATCACAACAGTAACCCCCTTGCCAGTGTCAGCCTGGTCCCCTAAGGGACAGTGCACTTTGTTTCATTGCCTGCCATTGGAGGAGGCAGATATATCTGGTGTTTGCCCCTGGCTGGTCCTGCCCCACAAGACCCCTCTTTGTCTGCTCACATCGACCTCACCTGCTGCTGCGTACCCATTTTACAAAAGGGAGACCGAGGCCTAGAGAACAGTTAGAAGAGGGCCAAGAGCAGAGCTAAGGTGCACTCTACACCAAAGCTGTAGTCTTGGAGCAAAGGAAATACACAGCTACATGGATGTTGTGGCACCAGCCGCCATAACATCATCTCTCCAGCACCCCAGATTGTATGTAACCTTTGCTGCATGGAGCAAACATACACAAAGTGGCTTGAACCAGTGGTAGAAGTGGCCGTAGAAGCAATAGGGCCACTGATGGTGGGATGCAGCTGACCCTCTAATTGGGCAGAGGACAACTGGCCTTCGGTGCTGAGGATGTGAGTGACTCCCGCAAAGAAAAGAGAAATACTTGGCTCTCAGGAGCTCCCCTTGTGACCTTGTGGCCTTCCTGCACCCCTTCTCCAGGTTCCACTACTGGGACCCATGCTGGCACCTCTCCTGTTTCCCATGCCAACTGGCTGGGGACTGTTCTCTTGTCCCTTGCTGCCCTCTGTCCATCTGGCTGGCCACGGCAGGCTGGGACGGGCTCCTCATCCTGCCCCGCCACCACTGACAAGTGCTGACTTTTCCTCCCCCTTGCCAGGCCTTCCTGAACAGGCTGCCTGTGTTTGGGGCTGGGAGGGGCTGGGGGGAGGCACTGTGACGCCTCTCATCCCAGCCAGCCAGCCAGCCAGCGTGGCCGCCTTTGGGGCAGGCGGTGGGATGGAACCTCGGATGGCAGAGTTGGCTGCTAGGACAGGGTGGATCTTCACACGCAGCCTCTACCTGAGCTAGCAGGAGGGCCAAGGCCGGGAAGAATGGGATGGTCTAATCTAACCCTAGCTGGGTCAGCAGAATGGGATCCCACTAGCTCTCAGCTTGGGTGCAAGGTTGGCCCCAAGCTAGAGGGCTTGGGAGGTCTCCAATGTCTGTGACCCTGAGCAGATTCTCCACTGTCTCCTCCTAGTCACTTTAAAGACAATTTCAAGGTTCTGCAAAATCCCCACCATACCTTTTATTTTTTCCTGGTCTCTCTGAAATAGCCGCCTTCCTGATGTGGTAGCTGGACCGGGGAGTGTCCCCAGAAGGCCCACAACAGGAATCTGGGGGAGGCTGCTTGACGCCTCATTAAAACATTCCGAAGAAAACCCAAGTTCCCGGGAGGGCCTGTGCCCCCCTTCCACTGCTCTGTCCTCGGGCGGTTCTGGGGGTTGGGGGTGGGGGAAGAGGATGTGTTTAAGGGCAGGTGATATAAAAAGCTCCGAAAAATCAATACAAGCAGGATAAATAATCCATAGAAAGATGGGTAATGGCTCAGAGCGAGCCCAGCTGGGTAATAAACAAATATCAAATCCGAGAATCACGGGCAGAGTGTAAATTAAAACGACAGGGGATGCTGCTCTTCACCTATCAGAATGCTAAGAGGAAACCAAAGGGCCCTCACTGCATCCTGTGAAACAGCCCAACAGGGAGAGGGCCCCTGTGGTCAGTCCTGGTAAGTACAAACCAGCACAGCTTTTTAGAGGGCAATTTGGCCATGCCTATTAAAATAAAAAATGTGCATGTTCTCAGACCCAGCAAAGACAAATTCTAGAAATATCCTACCGGGAAATGGTCACATGGTAAACTAAGAGGGCATTTCAAGGAGCTTCTCTGCCACCATCAGGAATGTCTCACACTCACACGCATGCACACACACGCGCGCGCGCGCGCGTGCACATACACACACACACACACACCAGGGAAGGATGTGGAGAAAGGATCTAAATGTGTATTCCTCAGGGATGTTTAACTAAGTTCATACTTTGGAATACTATACAGGATTAAAAAGGGCTTGAGGAGATGGCTCAGTGTTTAAAAGCCCTGGCAGTTCTTCTAAAGGACCCAGGTTAGATGCCCTGCACCCATAGGGTGGCTCATTACTGCCTGGAATTCCAGTTCCAGGGACTCTAACACCCTCTTCTAGCCTCCTCAGGCACTGCATGCATACGATATACAGACACACACACAGCCAAAACAGTAAGCATACAATGAGATAATTTTTTAAAAAGGGATTTGGAGGCTGGAGAAATGGCTGTGGTTGAGAGCACAAACTGCTTAGGCAGAGGACCCAAGTTCTGTCCCCAGCACCCACCTCAGGCAGCTTAAAACAGCCTGTAACCCCAGCTCCAAGGGATCCCACAGGATCCTCTCGGGCACTACGTGTACACACAAAACCTCATATCAACACAAGAATATACAAATACTTAAAAACATCATATATTTTTTTAAAAATTAAAAAATATATATTGCATATATATATATTTTCGAGACAGGGTTTCTCTGTGTAACTATATATATATATATATATATATAATTTTTTTTTTTTTGGTTTTTCGAGATAGGGTTTCTCTGTGGCTTTGGAGCCTGTCCTGGAACTAGCTCTTGTAGACCAGGCTGGTCTCGTACTCACAGAGATCCGCCTGCCTCTGCCTCCCGAGTGCTGGGATTAAAGGCGTGCGCCACCACCACCCGGCACAAAATATATATTTTAAATGAGTTCTACTCACAAATATAAAGCTACACCTTTAGGTACAATGATGCATGTGTCACACAACCCACGGAGAAGCTTGCTGAACTCCTTTAAAAACAAACGGAAAACAAGACACATCCATCTACTTGCTATGTATACAAGAGGTGCCACTTGAAGCACAGAGAGAGACAAAGGACCGTCCCCAGACTCCCAGAATGTCTTTCTCTAGAAAGGGAACTGGGGCTTGACAGTGACCAAAGAAAGCTTCTGTTTGCTCTGAACCATTTGTCTTGGGTTGAAGAGATGGCTCATTGGGGAAGGTGCTTGCTGCTTACAACTGAGGATTAAACCCACATAAAGACTAACCAGAGAATCCTTAGAGGCCTGATAACAGCTAGCCTGGTGTACACAGCGGTACGCCAGATAGAACCTTGTCTCAAATAAGATAGGAGGTGAGGACAATACCCAGGCTGTCCTCAGACCCACACATGTGCGCACGCACACACACACACACACACACACACACACACACACACGAGAGACAGAGAGAGAAAGGAGAGAGAGAAAGTACAAAAACAATGTGCTCTTGTATTAGTCATGAAATAAACAAAAAGTAAAATAACGAAGATTTCATTTTTTAAAGAAACCCCAAAATGACACACAGGAACCTCTTACTGAGTTCACCCTCGCCTAGCTTAGAGGAGAGAGTCCTCTGTAGATGTCTGAGTCCTGGGTTCAAATGGCTCAGATCCCAGTTCTGCCGGTCTTACTATGTTCACTTCAAGGTCATTTCCCCCTAACATGGCTTGTACAATGGGTGGAGTGGGAATATATATATATATATATATATGGCAGGTTCTAGCTCGGACTCTATGGAAAGCTACTGCTCAATAAATGGTCTTTCTTATTTTTAAAAGCAAGCACCTTGGGCTGGCAAGATGACTTAGCAGATAAAGTGCTCCCCATCTGAGCCTGAGACTCACCCGGTGGAAGGCGAGAACTGACTCCCCAAAAAAGCACTCGTAAACACACACACACACACACACACATACACACACAATAAACGTTAAAAAAGAAAAAGTGCCTTCTGAGCTGCCCCCACCCCAGGCTGGCTGGAAGAGATTGCCGGCACTGTCAGCCTAAGGGATGAAGAGCCCTACCCCAGGGTCATAGCCCACACCCAGGTCTGCCTCCCTGCTGACCGTCACATTCGTGAGAGTGGAGGGTTCTCTAAGGCGTCCTTAGGGTAAGGAATCTTAAAGGACAAGACCATCCTCTTGCCTGCTCATAAGCTGTGGGCCGATCCCCTCCACTAAATTCATTCCTTCAATGCTCGTCTCTGGGCTACTCTTTTCTGAGCCCAGATATGATCAGTGTTCTCCCAGTGGGATGTTCTTTGGTCCCCCAACCAAGGTCACGGGAGAAGTGAGCCTGGCCTTGGATATGGCTGAGTAGGTAGTCTATAGGTTTAGTGACAGCTGAGGTAGACGACTTCATCCATACCTGTAAACATCTGGACGCAGGAGAATGGGCAGGCTGCCAGTTGTTTGCTGACTCCAGATGAGCCTAGGGATCTCACAGCATTATGGGTGGGTCGGCCAAGCCTGTCCCTTGCACTACAACCCCTTAGACCTAAAGCAGGAGATGGTCCAGCGCACGCACATGCCCCAGCAAGGTCTCTGCACAGCCATGCTGGCATCTGTCCCACCTTCAGCGTAGGACCCTCCTAAACCAGGAAAAATCTCTGCATAGACTTCAGCTTCCCTATAGAGCTTTCTGGGATCCTAGGGGCTCCAGACCACAGCGCAATGAGGTGCATGAGTCGGCATAAGATAGACAATGGTCACAGTGGGTCTGGGCAAGCTCATAAAAATCAGGGAAAACACCTTTCTCAAAGAGTTATTGGGAAGATTAAACTAGCTGACGTGTGTGCATAAAGTGCTTAGAACAATGGGCTGGCAAACAGAAAACACAGAAGCATTTGTTAAATACAAACAAGTGAACAACAGACCTGTGCTCACACACACACTCACAGGGTGCCCACACGCATGCACACACACGCATATACAACTGTGCTTCCCTTGGAGTCATGTGCAGATTCACAGCTTCAGGCACATGTGGACTCGAATACACACGATCCACGGACTGATCCAGGTGCCCACAAAACCCTATGTTGATGAACAAACAGGCACACATCAGGATACCTTTCCCATCCGCCCGTCTACCCCCATGCACATGTATGTGTACCCACATAGAAGTCACTGAGGAAAATTCGGCAAATAGTTCTGCTGCCCATGCTTGGAGCACCTCTGGAACAGTAAGCTCAGGCCCTCCGAACTTGTTCCCCTGAGTGCAGGCTCCTTTCAGGGACAGCCCTCGGCTTTAGTAGTCCATTACCGGACTAGAATTGAACAGGATGGACACTAGTAAACAGAATGCTGGGGACCACGAAGAACATCCAACTGCAAGGATGTTAGGCAAACGTTTCTTTCATGCTCTCTTTTCAAAGATGAGCAACTGAGGTGCGGGGACAGACAGTCCAAGGTCACACAAGCTGTAGGCTGAGCAGAGGAGTCCCAGATTCGAGGCTCTGTCCCATGAAGGAAACTGCTTGCCTTGTCTCTCTAGACCTGGGTCAGAGTTGGGGTACAGGGTACAACAGGACCTTAAAGTCAGGCACAAAAGATGATTCAGGAATATGGTATGGGAGAGGATGGAAAATCTCCCCTCTCTGAGAAATGGCTCCCAGACCCTAACCCAAGATGGGGTCATGATTTCCTTTAGTGTCTCCAGCTCTCTGTCTTTGCTGTTCTGAGTCTGTCCCTGCTGGGGTTGGATCTCTCATCCTAACCCTTTCTCTCTCTCTAGCTTTCTACTATTCTATCTCTCAGTCTCCATTCTCAGACCATGCACTGTACCCCCAAAGGTCAGCTCACTCTCCAGACGTCCCAAAGTACATATCTTCTGCAAGGTGTACTGTGAGGAGATGCTTCTGGAGACCTCCATACCACACCCACCTCCCTGGGCAAACAACTTCAACTTCGGGTAAAGCTGTCCCATTAGTGCATACAGCTGTGTATCTGTGGGGTCCCGAGAGCTGGAGGGGGCTCTAAATCCAATCCCCAGTCTATCTATGTGATTTTCTGACTTCTTGCACACGGCTTTGAGCACCGGGTGCAAACAAAACTTGCGAAAGCTGAGGCCCCCAACGCAGTCTGTGAGACTCCACACCCAGAGAGCCCGCTGGATCACACTGTCACCATCGAAAGAGATACATACGACCAGAGCCGTGTGCTCACACAAGCATGGTGTAGGGAAACTCCAACCACAGATTTCCAGACCCAGGACCCCAAGCCAAGTCTTCAGAAGTGGGGGAACTTCAGGCATCTGGAACCTACAGTAAGACACCCCAACGAGAGCAGGCACCAGGATTCCTGGTTCAGAGCGGGGGCACCATCCCAAAGTTCAGACAATTAGGAGAACCCAAGACTTTGCGCCTACACTCGCCCCAAGGACCCCAGAGCAACTCCAGGATTCCTGTGTTTGAGCGTAGACCGAGAGGGACTTACCAGCGCATATGCGGAGCTGAGCACTGGGCAGCAGAGCAGGAGCGCCAGGCCGGGTGCGATCCGGGCGGCCCCCATCGCCACCGCCTAGGGCCGCGTCCCTCGGGGCAGCCGCCGCCGGCCCTGGTGATGGTTGGAGGGTGCAGAGCTGTGTCAGGCTGGGCCGCCCCGCCCACACCCTGTCCTAGGGGACCCCGGCGTCCGGGCGGCCCGAGGCCCCGGAGCCCGGTGCGGGGCCCATACGCCGAAGGCGAGAGAGAGAACCAACCGGCGCAATGGAGAGAGGGAGGGCGGAGGGAGGGAGGCAGCCTGAGGCCGGGCGGGCGGCGGGCGGGCGCCGAGCGCTGCTGAGCGGCCTGTCTGCCTCGGAGCGGAGAAATCACATCCATATGGCTGGGCCCCCCGCCCCCGGCCCGCCCCCCGCTCCCCTCCCGCGCCGCCTTTTCTTTCTTTCTTTCTCTCTGTCTTTTTCCCCCCTCTTTGGGGGAACTGGGAACCGTGGCTTCGCTCCACGCCCAATGGGGGAGGGGCGGGGGAGGGGTCGGGGTCGCGGTCTGCGGGGGGCGACCAGGCTGTTATTTTTAGCTCCGCTGCAGTGGGCAACAGGGAAGTCGGGGCGGGGCAGGGGGCGCGTTTTGAGTTGCGCGGGGCGGGCAACTACTGGATGCCATCCCGACTTTTGCAACGACAACTGAGCCCTTCGGTGTTCTGCCACCAGCTCCGGGCTCTCCGGCGGCACTGCGGCCCGGCTCCCCAACCCAGTCTGGACCCCCAAGCCCTTAGCAGCCACCTCCTGCACCCCATTTCCCATCCTCCTAACCCGTGCCGCGTGCGCCCGTGCGGCACGAGCGCTCCTGCGGCCCCGAGGCTGGGGCAGCCTGTCTGCTTGTCAGTCGGTCTCTAGCTAGTCTTGTCCCCCTCCCCTCCGGACATCAGCCCCCCTTCCCCGGCCTTGGCCTCTGCTATTCCAGCGGCCCCAAGCTCGGTTCGGTCACTCCCTCGCTTCCTCCTCCCCTTCTCTACGAAAACATTTGCAAGTTTCCAAAAAAGCCACCGAACTGAGCGGCAGCGGCTGTCGACTCCGCCGGGCTCCGAGGAGGCGCCGCAGACTGACACCGAGACCGAGCAGCCGGGCCCGCCCTGGCCGGGCCCCGAGTCGCTGCTGCCCCACTCCGGCCTCCCGCTCCCCGCGCGCCCGACCCTCCCCCCCAAACCCCGACTTACTCCGAGCACGCCGCCGCGGCCCCCGCCTTGCCATGAATGTCGGCCCCCCCCCGACAGCCTCCCTAAGCCAGCGCCCCGTCCGCGGCCCCGGGGGGACTTCATGGAGCTCTCGGGATCCCCCCTGGCCTGCCTGGCCTCCTGAGCCCCCCGCCTGGCCGCCGCTCCGAGCCGCCGCCCGCCTCGCGCGTCCCTCGCCTCGGCGTCTGTCTCTCCCCTCCCCCCCCCCCCCCCGGCCCGGAGCCTCTTCCCTCCCCCGCGCCCTCCCCGGGCCTCCTCCGCCCCTGCCCCCTCCACCGCCTCCCTGGAGGGTGTGCGGCGGGCAGAGCTGAGCCCGCTGTCCCCCATCCCGGGACCTCTCTTCAGAGACCCGGCCCGGGGTCTTTCGGCAGAAGGATGAGTGTTTGGGGGGGGGGGGAGAACGGAGTCTAGGGAGCTCTGACATCGGGACCTGAGAACCGGGACTGGGACGCTGTCTCCGCTTTTGCTTTATTCTCTTTTTTAGGGAAGCACAGACCACCCATCACCCCCAGATCGTCCACCCCTTGCGATGAGCAGGCGGGCTCCAGGAGAGGAGCCACTGGGGAGGTCGCCTAGTACTTCGCGCGCCTCGGGCCGCGGCGCTGTCCGTACACCCGCGGTGGGGACGCTGGGGAAGCTGCTCCACCGCCTGCCAGAGTCCAGGCTACGCAGCCAACGCCCTCGCGTCCCGCTCCGCCCTTGCCTGGTCCTCCATCCTCTGTCCCACCCCTAGTCCCGGGGTGTAGCGGACGCGAGACCCGCATAGTGCTCCTCCAGCTTAGGTCTGGAACTACGAGGAGGGGTCTCTTTCCAATCCCGGTATCTTAAGATGTCTCAACCTATATCGGCTGCTTGCCAGGCATCTCCAGCTCTCCCACCGAACCCAATTCGGGCCTTTAGAGACTACAAGACTTGGGGCTTAGCTAGGACACACTCTTGTACTTCACCTCCTTCCATCACTCAGTCCCCCAAATGCTGGTAGCTATCTTGGGACTCTCGACTTAGGGAGAGAGGAGGTGTGTGTGTATGTGTGTGTGTGTAGATTTTGTACTCCATACTGGATGACTCCGGGGTTCTAGATCTAGGATTTCCAAGCCTACCGGTTGGGGAGCATCAGGCCGCAGAGGAGGTTAGGAGAGCTTGGAACAGAGGGCTAACCAAAGGACTGCGGAAGGAAGCCATTTTAAGTGTGGTGCCCTGAAAAATACCACCGGGTTAAATGGCACCCTTGTTTGCTTACTTACCAATTCTGTGTCCTAATCACTAGGCCTCTCCGGGTTTCTTGGCCTCAGTTTTCTCATCTGTAAAATCGGAAGATGTCCATCAGATTCAAAGGGACCTTGAGGGTTTGTGCAAACCCATGAGTGCCAGGGGTTCTCCACTAGAATTTTATGCAAATGAGCTCAGACCCCCCCCCCCAAAAAAACCTTGCTCACCATCTCAAGGATGGCCCTGCATTTCAGTGTGAATGGGAACTCACGCCTCAATCTTCCTCAAACATTTCTTCTACCATGCCCCTCTTCTGTGCCCACTGCTCCTGTGTTTCTTGTCCTGTTTTTCAAAGATGGCTATTTCCTTCCAAATGACTGTCCCCAGCAGATACTGTCTGCTAGACTTCTGGACAGCTCATGCTCACACCTCTGTCTGTTTTTTGCTGTTTCCTTGCCAGGATCCCACTCCTCAGTTTGGTATGGAGGACACGCCTCCCTTCTTGTGTCCCCAAGTCCTCCTTGGACATGTGGGTGTGAGTTCAGGTGTATCTTTATAGTATGCGTGCTCTTTGAGAGTGGAAGACCCATAGTGCTGTGTTTTGATGATCTCAGTGTTACGTGTTTCTATGACACAAGTTTCATGTGGCAGTGACCACTGTCTTTTCCCTTGGTGACGAGAAACGAACATAGGTAGTGGAATTAAGAATGAGAGAAATTTAGAAGCTGATTGGGCAGAGTTCTTAGTTCTGACCATAGAACGCTTTTGGCTTGCACTTGTGCTGGGCATGGTGGCATACACCTTTAATTCCAGCACTTGGGAAGCAGAAGCAAACAGATCTTTGTGAGTTCGAGACCAGCCTGATCAATATAGCAAATTACAGGCCAGAAATGCAGAATGAGACCCTGTCTCAAAAAAGTAAAGCAACACAAGAAAGATAAGATTTGCCCTTGGGTGCATCAAGGCAGGCTGTGGCAATACTAGAGTGGTGTGCTGGTCTCTGTGTCCCCACTACGTGCAAAATCCCCACTCTAGAGTTCCCTCCTAGACATTCCACACGATGGGGTCACCTAACTTCCCCAGGCCTCTGGTTAAACTGCCACTATGGGAATGGGGCGGGGGATCGAATATTAACTGGTAACGCACCAGGGCTGGGTAGAGCCAACCTTGCCCTTTGACTGGCAGGCCCTGGGCTGTAAGGTCAGTTTCTGGTTTGTTTCAAATCAGTTTTCAACCAAGTTGGGAAAAGTAAGGCTAGGTGTAGGGCGTGGGTCTGTGTTTCTCTCTTTGATCCCCAGCCAGGCTTAGCAGGGGGAGATTAGATGGTCACCGCCGTTCAGAGCCAGAGCAGGGTCTGGACTCAAGCTCCACCCCCTGATGCGGCAGCTGCCGGCTGTCAGCCCCCTGCTGCTACCAGTCTGCTAGGGCTACCCAGACCCTCACAAGTCCTTCCAGCTCTGTAGTCTGGCCTCACTCTCTCAGAAAACCCCTGGTCTCCTCCCTGGAGGTTCTGTGGAACCAGGAGCCCACGTCTCATTCTGAGACCCGCCCTTCCCTCGTTGTCCCCCAGGTTAGCCCCGAAGTCACTTGTCTGCTAAGATTAGCTCTGCTCCCAGACTTTGCTCTGCCCCCACAATGAACCTGACCCCAGACTAAGCCTTTATCCCAGACTGATTTACAACCCTTGGCTGAACCCTGACCTCGGGCCAAGACTTCTTCCAGGTTTCAGACCCCAGACATTTCTCTAGTTACCAGTCCCTCCGGAAAGTTTTTGAGTCAAGGGGCCAGTATGGGATGGGGTGGCCAGGCCATAAGTGAAGCAAGGTGCCACTTTTACAGCCATTTCGGCTGCTCATAAACACTCCCCTCCCCAGCTGAGTCACTGAAGGCTTCCATAGCAGCTGGCTGGGCAAACCCCCCTCCTCTTGCAGCAGGGTCTGGCTTCTCACCTCCAGGAAGATGAAAAGAGGGAGGGAGGATGGGGGCTCAGGAGGCCAGGAGGCTTTGTCTCAGTCAGGACACACTCCAAAGGCTTCAGGAGGTATGGACTTCCTTTGGCTGATGTCATGGTTACAGGTGTCTTGCTGTTGTGACACCATGACACAGGGTCCACAGAAATGGGGCCATGAGAGTATTCCTTGCCTGCCCTGGGCACAGCATAGGCAGCAGAGACTTACTGCAGAGGTGACTCAACCTTGTCTCTTTATTCCCAGCTGCAGTCAGGCCTCCCAGCTCCCTAAATCACACTTACCTGGAACCCACAGGCCTTTCGGATGGGGCCTCCTCAGGTTGGCCATGGAGAGGCCATGGGAAGCTCTAGAGAAGCTTCTGCAGCTCAGGCCTGAGCGCGGACGCTGCTGTTGAGGACAGGAAAAGACCCAGGTCAGAGCTCTGGCTTGCAAAGAAAAATTAATCATTTTTTACCAAGCCATGCACTGGCTCAGGACTTTGTCCCAGATCCCAAGCCTGCCAGTGTTCTGGACTGGGCCCTCCCCTCAACCCTCACGGATCTGCCTTCCAGGCACCACGCCAGCTCAACCTCCAGTGAGCCCTGCCTCAGTTGCCTTCCCTTGCCCTGCCAAGCCTCACTGACTAATTCCCCGTTTATCTAACCCTGTTTCTATCTAATCTTTCTGGTCCTTTCTGCCTCTTGGAAATCCCAGGCTGCCTGCCACATGGTATGGACACAGCATCTATAAGTGACCTTATTCAAGGTTTAGGCACCTTGAAAAGAAATTGGGCTTTGTCTGGTTTGGACTCACATCCCAGGGAGAAAAGCAGACACCTGAGCTGGAGCTCAGGGGAAGAGTCTTGTTTAGCATGAGTAAGATCCTAGGTTGGATCACTCAGAAATGGTGTGTGTGTGTGTGTGTGTGTGTGTGTGTGTGTGTGTGTGTGTGTGGTGGGAAGGGTGCTGGGCTGGGAGAGATAAGTACAGTGATCCCAATTTGGGCTACACAGGGAGACCTTGTTTCAAAAATAAATAACTAAGGACTGGAGAGAAGGCTCCACAGTTAAGAGCACTTAATGGTCTTGCAGAGGACCAGGGTTCAGTTCCCAGCACCCACATTAGCTGGCTCATATCTACCTTTAGTTCCAGGGGATCCAAAGTTTTCTGGCCTCTGTAGGCACCTCCATGCGCGTGGTGAACATAAACTCATGCAGGCACAGCATACACATAGATTAAAATAAACACATAGGGGCTAGGGTTGTAGCACAGTTGGTAGTATAGGGTGCTTGCCCGTCATAAAGGCAACTTCCAGAGCCGCTTAACCTGGTGTCATATGACTGTAATCCCAGAAATAAGGAGTTGGGGGCAGGAGAATCAGAAATTCAAGGTCATCCTTGGCTACATAGAGAGTTTGAAGCCAGTCTGAGCCGCATGAAACCCTGTCTCAACACGGGGGTGGAGTGGGCAATGGGAAGGCTCACCAGGTGAAGGAGTTTGCCATCAAGCAAACCTAACAACTTGAGTTTGACCCCTGAGACTCACATAGTGGATGGAAACCATTAACTTCTGCAAGTTGTCCTCTGATCTCCATACATGTGCCATGGCACACGTGTATACACACACACACACACACACACACACACACAAGAGACAGATAAGATAAATAAATGTAACTGAAAATAAAGAAGAAACAAAAACCACCAATCAAACAAAACAACCAACAGAGAATTCCCGAGGTCTCGGCTAGGGGAGATGTGGGGGCTCTTCTTTCACTCCAGTCTTTGCCTTGACCCCTGCTGGCCCCACACTGCTATCCCTCCCAGACCCGGGGGTCTGCTTGTCTGTAGTAGCAGGGGCCTATACACAGGGTGACCCTCCTTTGTGAGTCTGTAGAACAGAATCAGGAGTGGACGCAGAGGGGAAGATGTAGACAAATAGGAACACAGAGACTATGCAGGATCCTAGAAACATCACCCCCAGGTCCCCAGGACCCAGTGACCTGGGCTGGAGCCTGCCCTTGTGCCTCAGCCCAGTCTGAGCTGGTTTTCGTCTGGAAGCCCCGGCTGGGCCTGACGAGGTCTAATGATTCACATAGCAGCAGCCGCTCAGCACATTCCAACGCCAGTCTCCAGTGCCCACCACGTGAGGTGGCTGCCGCAAACCACCCTTCTGTCACCGGGGCATGTGCCTAGGACCCTTGTCCCCAGGAGTCATCCACCTCTCCCTAGACTTTCTTGCCCGTGGGTTCTGCACATTTGCTCTCAATGTCTTTTTTGTTCTGCTTTACTCTTTTGCTTGTTTGGGTTTTGCTTTGTTTTGAGACAGTGTTGTTGATATGTAGCCCAGGCTGGCTGGAAGTTTGTTACATAGCCTAGACTACCTTTGACTCCTGATCCCCTCCTCTCCCTTGGCTCTCTCGGTGCTGGCACCGTTTTGTTTGAGATAGTTAGTTGTTCCCTGTGTTGCCCAAGCTGAATTTGGACTCCTGGTCTTCCTGCATCAGCCTTCCGAGTGGAGTGCTGGGATTAAGGCGAGTACCACCTCACCCAGCTTTCCAGTGTACTACTTGGGCTCACAAACTAGAAAGGGAGGCAAGGAGCTTGTTCATACATGGCCTGCTGGTGGGGGAAACTGAGGCCTGGGAACAGAATGGATTAGCCAGGGCATATGGCAAGACCATGACAAACAGCACAAACAGCTCTTACAGGCATCCTGTCCCCAACCTGAGCTCTTCTGAGGTATGCTACTCAAGGGCTAATCAAGGATGCATTAGCCATTCTGAGGCCGGGTCACAGAGGACCCGGAGTTCATTTGTCTAGGTCATTGTGCTGTTCCATCCAAAGTAAGAAGTTTCCTGCTAAGCATTGCTGCCACCCTGACCCTCCGACTCAGGACTCTCTCCCTTGTCCTGATATCCTTCACTTTGCCATGGAGCAGGAGCCTGGGGTGTATTTTGCTGGATCCCTCCCTACTCACGGCCTCGGTTTCCAATCTGCCATTAATAGATGAGAGGTTTGAGGGTCACAGTGATGAGTTTTGGATACGGGGCAAAGTCTTGCATCTGGAAATCCGGCTTTCAGCTGGTCTGTGTTCCTCCATCGGGCCTCAGCCTAAGGCTGTGAGGGGCAATTCTGGCCCTTAGCCTGGGTACAGGAAATCGTATTTTGGTTCTGGGTCCTGGGTAAGTAGGCAGGGGAGAATGGCAGCTCAGACCCAACTATGTTTACTTGGGCTGGGCCCCCTCAGAGCTCAACAGGCTCCCATTCATTGGGAGCCCCATAAACCCTTTGGGGCTCCCTGTGGTTCAGAGTGCCTGGATGCCAAGTGTGGCTGCCTCCCCCAGACCCGCTTGGGACCAGCAGGGGTATAAGGACATGAGGGACACAGGACTGAAGACAGTGACGGGAGGCTTGGCCATGCATAGCGGGTAGAGTTTATATCCCAGCCCTACCCAGAGGGCAGTTGGAAAGACTCATGGTGGTCATGGAGGTTGGCTATTCCCTCAGCAGCTGTGGGGCCTTCGTGACCGACTGTCTTGTCTTGGGTTGGGTCTCTGAGGACAATGCACTCCCTAAACTCCAGAGCACATCTTCAAGCTTTAAAGCCTGAGATGGCAGCGTCCCTTCTTGTAGACCTTCTTGTTGAGACCTTTGTGTCCTATTTTGGGTTGTTGACAAATTACATCACTTATCACCCTGAAGTAAAGGAGTCTTCCTGTCTGGGGCCTCCTTAACTGCCAGCAAGGGGACTTTCTTTCCATTTATTTATTTATTTATTTATTTATTTATTTATTTATTTATAGGCAGAAACATTGGGATCAGATCACCAAAGGACAAGGACCTGGGATCTGCTTACTCCTCTTGGACCTTTTGCCTCCAGTCCCTCATTGACACTTTATTTGGATATACTTGCTAAGGTATTTCTGAATGGAAAGGAGGCAGCAGCAGGGCTTGATAAAAAGAATTAGGGCTTGTGGCTCTACAGACTGCCTGACTCTCTCATGACTTTAAAATAACCCTACTTGGTCCAAAGGGCTTCTAGCTGCTGATGGGTGAGAGCAAACTCTGTCCTGAGTCCCTTTAGGCCTGCCTGTACTTCTCTGCTGGGAAGCTTCAGGCTGGGGTGGGGGCGCTAGTGGAGGAAGAGGGAAGGAGAAAAAACCCCCACCTATATCTCCTTTTAACAGTGCCCCCACGTGCCCCTGGCAACCTATTCAGCCACCAGGGACCCTGCTTGGGGGGCAGAAGGGGTTCTTGCTTCCTAGCCGCCTTCCAGGTGGGGTGTGACTTCCCGCTCCAGTGGTTGTAAAATACCCAGAAGCCTGGTGTGTGTGTGTGTGTGTGTGTGTGTGTGTGTGTGAGGGGGTGGCGGGTCTGGGCCTTGGAATACCCTCCTCCCAGGCGTATTTGACACGTGTTTCCGCCTCTCCCGGCATGGGCTCCCGCAGTCGCTATTTATAACCTTTAAGAGCGCCTGCCGACTGCAAAGTTTTCTTAAACTCAAAATATCACTGAGGTCCTGGGCACGAGTTCCAGAGGCCTCGGGGCACTGTGGTTAGAAGGGAGAAGGGGGCCAAGGCAGGAGGAGGCATGAACATAGACCCTGGGTACTTGCTGGGGGCTGTGACAGGGACCTGGGTGAGGACCCCTAGTCTGGATACTCTGTCCTGCCTTTGGTCTGAGGGATCCTCTATGTGGGTGGTCCTTGGCCATGCTGGGCCATTTGATGTCTTCTGGGCTCTCTCTGGGACGTCTTCCTGTCATCCCAACTGCCTCAGTGAACACTATCTGGGTCAAGGCCTGGAACTGGCAAATCCTGGGGGCATCTCTGAGGCTGGGATCAGGGCTACATTTGCCTGTCTGGATCAGAGATGTGTCTGCCTGGCTGCCCAGCGGCAGAACCAGCAGCAAGCACCATGGACATTGGCTGAGCTATCTAGAGAGAAAAAGCACTTTGAGAAAATTTATAAAACCTTGCGTGTGTGTGTGTGTGTGTGTGTGTGTGTGTGTGTGTGTGTGTGTGTGAGAGAGAGAGAGAGAGAGAGAGAGAGAGAAAGAGAGAGAGACTGCCGTGTAGATAGTTAATCATGGCTCAGATACCACCCTGAAGTTAAAGCTGGAGGGGACTCCAACAGCAGGACCAGATCCAGCCAGGGCAGGATACTGGCGGAAGGTTCACACTGCAGGTTCTGCCTGCCCTGGCTAAGGTTGTGTTCCTGAGGTCCCTCAGCCTCCTGTGGTATAAACGAAAAGCCCCCTTTTCCCATTCAGTCCTGCATTTCTGTTAGAGGCCTCCCTAACCCTGTGCATGCCTTTCCTTCCCTATCTCCTGTGCCAGAACAGGGGACACAAGAAGCAGGGGACTAGCGCACTGGCATCTGGCATCCGGGCCATTCCTGCAAGTAATACCCTTGCTTGACCCTCCCCCTCCCCCACCCCCGCCCCCAAAAGTCATTTCCAGCCCATGGAGCAGAACCGGTTCTAAGATGACTCCTTATTAACCCTCTAGGTCAACCATAGCCTGAGAGGGTTCCTTGGGACAGAGAGGGACAAGGAAGTATGCTGGACCAGGTTCAGACTCTAGAATCTGAGAAGGAAGCAGACATGGACCCTAAAGCACCCAGGAGCCCCTGGTCTCTGCCTTGCACTGTAGGCTAACTTGTCCTGTGCCTTCTCTTGTATGCACTCCCAATGTCTCCTCTTAGAAGCCTTCCAGGGTTCGCAGCCCAGCCCCAGCAAAGCAAGACCTACAAGTCCTGGTTCTTAGCTAGGGACTTTATTTTGTGGTGCTAGGGCGAATCCCAACTTTCCAGTATAAAGTACGTACCTGTCTAGCTTCAGCCTCATCCCCAGGGCAGGCATCTCCCTGGCCTCAGGGATGGCATAGGTACTGGATAGAGCTTTGTTCTCCCAGCGTGGTTCGTCCTCCAGTTGCTCAGGGTTTGGGGCCTCCCCTCAGAGCCTTGCTTTCTTCAAGAGGAGGGGAGCAGATCCCAGGATTTCAGAAAGTCTCTCTGATGCCTCAGGTCAAGTCTCCTCAGAAAGTTCTCTTTCAAGGAGCTCCCTGACACTGACTCTACCAGATGGCAGGTCCTCAGAAGGCCAGGAAGCAGCCCACGGCACAAGTTGTGAAGCGGAAGGGAATACCATTCTGGGGGAGCCCTCGGGGTGGAAGCGAGGACCCACACTAGCCTTAGTTCAGCTATCCCTGAAAGGGATGATGGGAGATGGGAAGAGTGGAATGCTTTCTTTTCTGGACCTAAAGTCAGGAAAAGGAACCCGGAGGTGGCAGAGACCACTGACAGCCATGATGATCTTGCTGTCTTTTATATATATGTAATGTGTCTGTGTGTTAGTATGCAGTCATGAACGCAAGTGCCTTTGGGGGCCAGAAGAGGGTGTCAGATTCCCTGGAGCTAGAGTTATAGTTGGTTGCCTGCAGCATGCGGGTGTTGGCAATGGAACTCCAGTCCTCTACAAGAGCAGCAAGTGCTTTTAACCACTCACCCATGGCTCCAGTCCCTCCATCTTACTGAGGTGAATCTACAGTGATTACAGTCTGGGAGAAGGGTGTGATCATGCTAATTGGGCATAGGCTTTTGGAGGGATCTCAGGCCACATAGTAACCGTTGTAACACCCACCACAGGCTCCTCTGCTTATGGTACAGGAGCAGGACTCCTGAAAGCAAGACATGACTCAGGGACGGGAGATGCTCATTGTTGACAGAGTTCTCTGAGCTGCAGCCATCCTCAGTCCCTCCCAGCTTCTGTGTAGCCTGGGCTGGGCCCTTTGTGCCAGCCCATTGTCCCCTTGTTGACAGAGCTCTGGCTCCAGATCCTCACCCCTCCCTACAATCTGGACAGGGGCAAAGGTCGGCCAAGTGGGGAAAGGGAGGGACTCAGGACTACGGATGCTTCAGAAGCATAGCTGTGGGCACCCAGACACCTACCCTAGCCCCGTGCTACAAGAGCGAACGCTAAAAATGTTCAGAGAAAGGAGCTCTGGGAATCTGGTAGGGCCAGCCCGTGACCCCCGGCTGGTACTGAAGCCGTACGCCCAATCTGCTTTGACAAGGGTGATAATACCCCATTGTCTCCTGATGTCCCAAACGTTGCCCACAAATACTTGAGCCATTTAGTTAACCAAACTCCTGATCTGGAGCCCTCAGTCCTGACTACAGAACTTCTTGTGGCTTCCTGCAACAGAGGCCTGAGCTGTCTGCCTCGAACCATCCACTCCCATTTTCTCTAAGTCATAAACTTGGGGGACCTCTGGGCTGGTTTTAGGGCTCACTCCCTTGTCCCAGGCATCTGAGTGTCTCTGAATCCACTGTAAGCTTCCAATAACCCCAGCAGCCTCAAGGCCATTGCAACAGGAACTTGCCTATCCCCTTCCACCCCTCTTTCCTTTTTGCCTTCCCTGTGCTTGTCCTAGGGTCCAAGATATGGGAAACAAATGGGTTCGGGAACCTTCTAGAGAGTCCTTTCCCATGAGAGCCAAGTGCTGACCCCATCCTTATCTGGCCTAGAAATGCCAAAAACAACACAGATGCTGTGGCTCAAAGGCCTGAACTTGGGGATGCTGACCTCCCCAGCCCAGCTGCTCTGCTCAGGTCTCGGTGTCCCCTTCTGTGAATAGACTTCCATGCAAGGCTCCAAAGTGGTGGCATGGCGCAGTGAGCTCCCCAGGTGTGCACACACACACACACGTGCACACTAGTTTGTGTTGATTCCTGTTGACTCCAGCATTAGTATAATAGGACTGGTGACACTTGCCTGCCCCAGAAAAGGGTGAACCTGAGACTTATGCACACAACAGCCTCTGAGCTCTGTTCTGAGTTGCTGAGGCAAATCATTCCACAAAGGTGGAGTGGGGAATGTTGAAGGGGCAGGCTAGCTGACTCCGTGTACACACACATGTGTGTGCAAGCATGTCTGTCTGTGTCTGTCTTTCTGGATGTGTCGTGTGTCTGTCTGTCTTCTGTCTGTGTGTGCACTTTCAGCCCAACCACACAGGGCGGGTGGATAGATATATAAATAGTTACTAAGACAGGTACCAGAATCAACCCTAACTATTCCTGGCTGGGGGCTTGGGCCGTTTTCAATGCAGTATCCACACCCTGTACCACAGAGGGTTTTTGTGTGACCACTAGAGGCAGAGACACAGCTGGTGCTGGGTGGAGCAGAGAGGGGACAACCCTAGGTCTGATGGGGCCACCATAGCTAGGAGGGGCTTATAAGGGGAGAGGGAAGCCATCCCAATGCACACTACCTTCTCTTTTTGTCTGTCTTTGCTTTTTTTCTTTTAAGACAGGGTCTCATAAGTCCCAGGCTGGCCACAGCTCACTATGTAGCACAGGGTGATCTTGAACTCTTAATGCTCCTGCTTCCACCTCCAGAGTGCTGGAATTATGAGTGTAGCCACCACATTTGGCTGAACTGCCTTTAAATTTCTTTTTAAAAAACTGTTTTTATTTTGTGTCTAAGTGTTTTGCCTGCATGTGTGTCTGAGCACCACGTGCATGTGTCCCTGTTGCCCTTGGGTCCCCTAGAACTGGAGTTATAGATGTTGGCTGTGAGCCATCATACGGGGGCTGGAAAAGGAACCCAGGTCCTAAAAGAGCAGCCAGTGCCCTTAACCACTGAGCTATCCCTCCAGCTTCTGCACTGCTTATCAAAAGCATCATCACAGGTGCTTCCTCTCACTTTCCTGCACTCAACTGCCATCACTGTCCGGCCTCCTTTCTCATGCTGGTCCTCTCTTCCTGCATCACCACCTCACCTTCACACTGTCTTCACTGGCTGCTTGAGGTTAAGAGCTGAGGGCGAAAGCTCCTCATCTTTGGAGCTGAGTTTCGGGGTGACAAGCTGTGTGTGTCCATGTGACTGCATCTCTAGCTCATCTTTCCCTGGTCCTACCTTTGTCCCTGACCCACCTCAGCAGCCTCCTGCTTCTAAATGTGCCCCATCTCTATTCCTCTCCCAACATTCCTGTCTTCGCCTTGATATCTACCATAGTCAAGGATCCTGTGTCCAGTTTCTCGTGATGGCCCCAGGGAGTTGGCTACTCCTTGCAGCCAAAGTGAACTGTTTGCTTGAGACAGTTGATCCATCCAGTCAAACAACTAGTCAATTCAGACTCCTCGTATGACTGACGGGTTTTTTTTTT
Source organism: Arvicola amphibius (assembly GCF_903992535.2). Taxonomy (NCBI): domain Eukaryota; kingdom Metazoa; phylum Chordata; class Mammalia; order Rodentia; family Cricetidae; genus Arvicola; species Arvicola amphibius. Next base: position 176,487,548 of record NC_052049.1, read on the forward strand.
TTTTTTTTTTTTTTTTTTAAAAAAAACTCTGCTAAATTTACTTGCATTTGGGACTGAATTGGCCATTCAACAGGGGCTGTGTCCACATGGCCCCACCCCACTCATGCCAACAGATGAACAGGCTCACAGACAGACATGCACACAGACCAGAAGGACCCAGACATGCTCTGACCTACGTGTGGTCACAGCCTGGTGACACATATAAGCATACCAGATCACACACTCCCACACAATCACACATGTGGCCCCACCCTCATGCCCATGTTTACATACACATAAACCACAAACGACAAGCAACCACACACATTCACACATTCACAGTGCACACACTCACTCCTGATCTGGGAAAGACTTGGGGAAACAGAGGCAAAGGGAGGGATGAATGTGGCTCTGGGTCCAGCGCTGGGCAGAGCCCCAGCTTAGCAGTTCCGGGCAGCCAGCAGCTTCTTCTCCAAGACCAGCTCACATTGGTCTCTTCCTCCCTCCCTCCCTCATCCCTTCCAGGGGGTTTCTGGTCATCTCAGGCCACTGCTGAGCCCTTGCAAACCTCAAATATAGCAGCTCCCAGACCCCATCCTAAAAGGGGATTCTTTCTTTTTTCTTCCAAGGATCCTAAAAGGGGACTCTTCTTTTTTTTTCTTCCAAGGACAATAAATATTTGCTCTTTGGGAGACTGGTGGTGGGAGAGGACAGGGTTTGGCGCGATGGCAGGGAATGTCAAAGCAGTTCAGGGCGGTCACAGGCCCTGCTGGGGGCGGGGGGGGGGCGGTGCTGGGTCCTGTCCGGAAGCTACACCAGCAGTCTGGCTGAGGAGAATGGAGCTCAGAGGTGCACCTCAAGCCCGTCAACCCCAACCCAGGCCATCTTCTCAGCTACCTTAACCAGCATGTTGAGACCTCATCCTCTCTGCCAGACCCCTCTCTCCCTCAAGTCCCACTCCTTAGGAGCTTTCCTTCTGCTCCATTCACCCTGAAAAAAAAGTTGCAGGAGACTAGAGAGATGGCTCAGCAGTTAAGAGCACTAGCTGCTCTTCCAGAGGACCCAGGGTTTGATTCCCAGCACCCACACGGCAACTCACAACTCTCTGTGACTGCAGTCTCAGAAGATCCAATGCCATCTTCACCTTCTAGTCTCTGTGGGCATCAGGCATGCATGTGGTACATATACATTTAGGCAAAACACTCATATACATAAAATTAATTAAAATAAATAAAAATGTTTGTGTGTGTGTGTGTGATGTTCGTGGGTGGAATGTGGGTGCCTGCACTCCATGGCATGTGGGTGGGGTTGGTCCCGACTTTCCATCTTGTTGGAGGCAGGGTCTCTTATCACCTGCTTCTGTGTGCACCAGGCAGGCAGGTCCTTAGGCTTCCAGGCTGTCTCTGTGTCCTATCCCCCAACAGGGACACTGGGATGACTGTGTCCAGGCTTTATGTGGCATTCTAGGGTTGTGAACTCAGGTCCCCTTCACCTCTGAACCATCCTTCCGGCCCTCCATTTACTCCTGACAGCTCCAACCCCTTCTCATTTGCTTAGACTGCGGAGCCCTAACTTGTATTCCTACTTTTTGGATCCAACAAGGGGGTCAGTATTTTCAGACATAGTTCCAGAGTTTTTCCTTGGGTGAGCTGTGAGGACAATATCAAGGCCCCTCATGCCAGACTTGTGAGACCAGTTCATCTCCTGAAGACAGGGATGCACCTTCCATCCATAAAGGGCCAAGACTGGACATTGCTGTCCCCACACTGTCCCCCATGAGGCCCTAGGCCCTGGAGGCTCTGGCTTGCTACCTCCTCCTTCATGCTGAATTAGGTTCCCAAATATAGCGGCCATGGCCACAGCCGGCCAGGACACCACAGCCCCAAAGCGTCAGTCCTGGGCCCGGATCAGAGGGGCAGGAGCTGATTATAGGTCCCTGGGCCAAACCCAGGGCTTGTCTGCCAGCCCGCTGAGCCCTGCCACCCCCACCCCTAGAACCACAAGCCTGGAGCATCTGGTCCCCGTCAGCACAGTGGGCAAAGGGAGGGGCCTGGGAGTGTGTTTGGCCTGCCGGAGTACAGAGTTGCCTGTGTGTGGTGGTGAGGATGGGCCGGTACTTAGAGTAGGCATTGCCCTCAGAACCCACCATCATCTGCCTTACCGTTGTCCATTGGCTAGATAGGGAAACTGAGGCCAGGAGGAACAGAGGCCAGGACTCAAGAGCAGAGTCTTCTGCCTCCCCGTTAGGCACTGTTTTCCATTTTTCCAGGCCTGGGGCTGGGCCATGGGGAGGAGGCCACATCCTGTTGGTGGCTGATCAGTCCTGCTGGGAAGTCCTCCTTGGAGTCAGACTTTCACCCAAAGCCAAAGGATGGTACAGATACTCATACATTCATTTGCTTTCCCGGTCCTTTTGACTGCCTCTTGACACCTCTAGCCAGAGTTACTGGGCAACCTTCTCATCCTCCCAGGGCTATGAATCCTCCATCTGTGCAACTGCAGTGGGACCCAGGGACCCCAGTAAGGGTCTTTGTTCATGGAGACTCAACATATGGTCATGAGTTGACATTTCTGGTGACACACGTGTGTGGGCCTGCTTGGGCCATGACAGGGTCTTCAGGACCTGCTGCACAGCAACATTTGACCTACTTCTAAGGCTCTGGGTCTGGCCCAGGCCACGTTCTCGACTACTCCTCCGGGAAGTGTGGGCCTGCATCCCAGCCCAGAGGCTGCAAGCCAAGAGGGGCGGACCCAGGCAGGCCAGGACTGCTTGTGGAGCCTGTGGCTGGGGGACAAGGACACATGGGGAGCCTGACTCTCCTTCCCTGCTTCTGGCTCTTGGGCACAAGGGACAGTCAACCCTCTGTCCCATGTGGCCACCATACTCTTAGCTACCCATATTGGCTCTGATAGGATGAGGGGTATTCCTCATGCCCTTCGAACACTGGCAGGGAGGTTTGCCAAGCACCCACCACTGACTGCCAAGAGTTTGCCCTCCCCATAGCCTGTCTTGTCCATTCCATGCAGCAGGCAGTGGCCACATGGAAGGTCATCATTCGCCTGTCCTGAGGATGGATTTAGATTTAAAGTCTTGAATCCTGGATCTTAGATACGATCTTAGACGTCTTCATCCTGTTGTGTGGTGGCACGCACCTTTAGTCCCAACACTGGGAGTCAGATGCCGGAGGATCTCTGAAGTTGAGGCCAGCCTGGTCTACATATTGGGTTCCAGGATAGCCAGAACTACACAGAGAGACCATGTCTCAAAAAATTGAAGAGGAAGAAAAAAAGAATTCTTCATCCTGGGTCTTAGGATCTGGGTTTAAGGTTTTGGCATTCCAGGTTTTAGAGTCTGGATTCAGAGTGTGAGTCCCGAGACCTGGGCCTGGGTCCTAGGTGTGCTGTACTTTGGGGTCTGAGTTCAGGTTGCGAACACTTGATCTGGGGTCTGGGTTTAGGCTCGACGGTTTCATCTTTTGAGTCTGGGTTAGGATGCTAGAGTTTGGGTTTGGGAACCAAAGGCTGCTGGTTCTTGTCCCTTCTATGCCCCCTGCTGGCCAGTCTTCGCTGTTCGGCTTCCACCTGAACCACCTTACCCTTACCTCTCAGCTGTGACAAGGTCTCAACCAGTAGCTGGGTAGTGATGAGCCCTGAGCAGGGGACCTGAGCTGGAAGAGGAAGGACACAGTGAGCAGATGGTGGATTTGAGGACCGTTAGCTCCATACTGTCCTGGGGGCCAGGGCTCTGTGGTCAGTAGAATATCAACTATTCAGGAAACACCTCCATCCTCCCTGCCTCCGAGATGGATTTAGGGCTGAAGTTTTTCTTTGAGATTTTTATTTTTATTTATGTGTGTATATGTATGAGTGTATGCCCCCCACACACATAAAACCTGTGGAGGACAAAATATGTCTGATCTGTTTGAGCTACAGGCAGGCATGATAATGCTAGGAACTGGAACTTGGACTTCTGCAAATGCTCTTAACTGCTGAGCAATCCTCCAGTCCTTCTTTCCTTTTTTCCTTCCTTCCTTCCTTCCTTCCTCCCTCCCTCCCTCCCTTCCTTCCTTTCTTTCTTTCTTTTTTTCTGTTTTACATCTCAGATGTAAATAAGCCCTTCTCCCTGTTCGTGGATGAGCACAAGGGAATAGCAAAAGGGATGCTCATTCAGGCAGTGGGACCATGGGAGCTCCCAGTGGCCTGCTTATCCAAAAAGTTAATCTTGTGGCAGCAGCCTGGCCTCCCTGTGTCCACATTATAGCAACTGTATCCCTGCTAGTAAAAGACACAGACAAGCTAACTATGGGACAGAATCTGACTATTGCCACCCACCACACATTAGAGGGGATTCTTAAGCAGCCACCAGACGGGTGACTGAACAATACCTGTATGACCCACTATGACTCCTTAATTCAGTTTGGATTAAGTTCCAAGTCCCAACAGCTCTCAACCCAGCCATGTTGCTACCTGACCCCAACCTCGAGGCTCCCTTGCATGATTGCTCTGGGATATGGGCACAAGTGCATTTCATCAGACCAGACCTGAAGGAGACCCCACTGCCGGATGCGGAGGACACCTGGTTCACAGATGGAAGTGATGGGGAAGTTCAGCCGATCACATTCTGTTTAGGGTGTGTCCCCCTGGGACTAAGTAAAACAGATAAAAGATCCAGGTGCACTCACCTCGGTCCCTTTTTGTTCCCTGCGCTCCTGGATCGCTGGAACCCTGGTTTTGTAAGTTTTCCTTTCTTCCGTTTATTAAAGCTGAATATTTTATATTAAGCTAATCTGGTTAATTCTAACTACTGATCTATCACGCCCCTTCATCGAAGCAGTTACGTGCTAAATGGGCAAAGGTATGTGGGGGCAGCTGTCATAATGACGACAGAAGTTGTATGCGCAGAACTCCTACCAAAGGGAACATTTGCACAAAGGGCAGAGTTGACAGCTCTCACTAGAGCCCTGAGACTGGGAAAAGAGAAGAGGCTAAACATCTACCCAGACAGCAGGTATGCCTTGGCCACTGCTCATATTCATGGGGCAATCTATAAGGAGAGAGGCCTCCTAACAGCCGAAGAAAAGACAATCAAGAATAAACAGGAGATCCTGGATCTCCTACAGGCCCTTTGGGAACCCTCAAAGTCAGTTATTATTCACTGCCCTGGACATCAGCGAGGCTCAGGACCCATACAGAAGGGAAACAACCTGGCTGATAGGACTGCCAAAGAGATAGCGACAGCCCCCAGGGTTATGCCAGTCTTAATAGACCCGGGGGCAAGGAACTTATCCCAGATTCCCAACTACATGCGCGAAGATCTGGCATGGATCCATACCTTGCCAATGGCTCAACCTCTAGAAGATGGTGGAAAACAGCCAATGGCCGGGTCATCCTGCCAAGGAAGCTAGGACATGACATACTCAAAAATATTCACTAGTCCTCGCATTTAGGAATGCACAGAATGCAGGGCCTATTGCTTTGGGCCAAAGTTAAAATTCAGAATGGCAGTCAAGCTATTGAATGAATTGTGTCCCAGTGTCGTGCCTGCCAATTGACCAATGAATGCCATACCATCCCCTCCAATCCTGGTGCTGGATAGAGGGGGACTCCACCAGGTATGTATCAGGAAGTGGATTTTACTGAAATCAAACCTGGAAAAATTGGAAATAAGTACTTGTCAGTATTCATAGACACCTTTCCCGGAGGGACTAAGGTGTACCCAACCAAACACTAGAAGGCCAACATGATAGCAAAAAAATTAATTGAAGAAATCCTGCTCCTACAGAGAAACCCTGCCTCGAAAAACCAAAAAAAAAAAAAAAAAAAAAAAAAAAAGAAATCCTGCTCAGGTACGGCTTCCTGGTCATGATTTGGTCTGACAATATCACAGGTAATCCAGGGAATAGCCACTGCACTGGGAATGAACTGGAAACTCCACTGTGCTTCTAGACCCCAGAGCTCAGGGCAGGAAGAAAGGATGAATAGAACCCTAAAAGATACCTTAACTAAGTTAGCTCTGGATATTGGTGTGGACTGGGTGACTGTCTTCCCCTTTGCCCTGTTCAGGGTGAGGAACACTCCATATCAGATGGGCTTCACTCCCTTCAATATTATGTATGGGACACACTCTCCCATGATACCAAACCTCCAGACTGATCTGGTCTCCACCCTGGATGACCAGGATATGCTGAACTCCCTCCGCAAGCTGTAGTTAACCCACCAGCGGGTCTGACCTCAGTTGTGGGCCATCTATGAAACAGCTGCTCCCCCTAAGACCCACAGGTTCTGGCCAGGCAACTGGGTCCTCATTCGCAGACATCAGCACTAGTAACCAGAATCAATATTACTCCAGCCTATGTGTGGCCATAGATGTGGATATAGAGCGAATAGAAAAATTCATCTCCCACCTAGAGGAGTCTTATCCTCTCTGGCGGAGGCAGTCTTGCAGATCAGAAGGGGATTGGATCTTCTCTCCTTACAGCAAGGTTGGCTCTGTGCAGCGCTAGGGGAAGAATGTTGTTTTTTTCACAGATCACTCGGGAATAATCAAAGACAACATGGCTCAAGTTAGAGAAGGACTGGGAAAGCAGAAAAGAGAACATGAGGCAGGCCAGGATTGATTTGAAACCTGGTTTAATAGCTTCCCTTGGTTGACCACTCTCTACTCTATTGGGATCCTTGGTAATTCTGCTTTTGTTATTGACTTTTGGGCCTTGCATTCTTAACTGGCTAGTAAAATTTATGAAAGACAGATTGGGTACAATACAACTTATGGTCCGGAGATCACAAATCTACAGACCCCTCAGGACTGAAGATACTTATGAGTCAACTGTCAGGAACCCATGACTTGGTTCACTATAGTTACTAGAACAGGGGAGAATGAAGACCCAAAGTTCCTTTATTTTGTCCTCTGCCTCCATCTTGTATCTTGTGTAAGATATTTCCCATAAAACATTCTGGTCCTCAGAAATGGCTAGGAGCAAAAGTAACAGGGTAGCCACGAGGAAAGTACAGATAACTGCAGAATAGCCCCACCTGAAGGTCAGCCGAAAAGAAAACTTGACAAGCAACAGGCAAGGTTCGAAGATAAAATTTCTGAACAGTCCCTAGACATGAGCTGATCAGGATTGAACCTGTCACCCTACATCCTGATAATGTAACTTTTCTGGATTTTGCCTTTAAATAATGACCCCTAGAAGGGTGGGGTACCTCCTCTTGCTGCTGCTGTGCCAGTTGCTTTGACGAGGTCCCTGCCAGCTTGTATTGTGCACACAATAAACTTTGGTTTTGCATTTTAGTGAGTTGGTCTCCCTGGTGGTCTTTTGGGGTCCTCATGGACTGGGCAGACCCACAGGCATCTCAGAAGTCAGGGTCCAGGGGACAAAGAAAAGTAAGATGTCTGCTTTCCTTACCCCAGGACTGTGGAGCTTAGCCTTGGCTGGGCCATTGCTCAGATGTCAGAGCCGGGGTGGTGGGGGGTGGGATTCAGAATCTCACCCTTTGGTTCTCCAGGCCCCTCAGGGCCTGCCCACCTGCCCACTATGCTTTTGCTCCTGCCTTTAGCCAACCAATCCCGCTGGCTGTAGAAAGGCTGGCTTTGGGAGGGGTTGGAAGAGCCCCTGCTGGGTGCTGGGTACCTGTCATAGTGTGCTAGTCCTGTGGACAAGCCTGGGCAAGCCGAGAGTCGGAGTTCAAGCAGAGCTTTAACATCCATCTGAGCCCTGGGGAGGAAGGAAGGCGTTCCATGTACTTTCTCTCCATGACCACAGCTGCCCTATGTATGATGGCATGGGATCAAGATGCCTCTCCCTTTCACCAGCTCAGAGAGGGGAAGAGAGTGCCTTGTGGCTCTAACTACGTGAACTTCTTAGTACAGATCACAGACACAGACTAGAAACTGAGGCCCTGGTTGGGCTTGTTATGCACTTACCTCTGTTTGAGCTGCTTTCCAAAGGATAACATTGTTAGGGTGAACAAAATGGGGCAGAAAGCCTAGGTCACCCTATGTATGCATCCTCGACCCTGGGCCTCAATTTTGCCATAGTCAAGGAAAGGGGTTTGGGTAGTGTCTTGGCTATGCTTGTGGGTAGATGATGCCCCGTTTAGGGCTAGTTGTGTTGGGTGGGGGTGTGTGCTAAGGGTCAGTTGGTCTGGGCAGTCTGGTAGTACAAATCTCTCTCTCTCTCTCTCTCTCTCTCTCTCTCTCTCTCTCTCTCTCTCCACCCCCTCTCTCTCCATACATACATACAACCTTGGGTTGTCTTCTTTGTGGTATTTCTGATGTCTTTGTGGACCCTCCCCCACTTCTCTCTTTCTCAATACTCTTGCCAAACATCTGGAAGAAAAGTGAAAAACTTGTTCCCCCCTCCCAGCCCCGGATATTGTCAGATTTCCAGATGCGGGGTGTTCTGCCCTCCAGATGAAGGGAGGAATGTGTTCCAGCTAGGGATGGGGACTCAGCCCTGGACTGTTGTTCCTTCCTTCATTGGAAGGCTGAGTGACAAGATGAGAGGAGCCAGGGTCCAGGAGGAAGATGGTGGGGGCCCCAGGTTGAAGCCTTTATACCTTGTCTTAGCTTGAATTATACCCTTTCTCATGCCTGAGAAGTCCCCTGGGACTCAGGGTGGGAGGCGCTGCCTCTGAAGTTTCTATCAAAGGCTTCAGGCACTTAAAAATAACTAGGAACACCCCTTCTCCCCCCACATGCATAGACACTAGGCGGGAACAGAACCCAATGTGTTTGCAAGATGTCCTCACTCCCTGAGTTTGCACTTGGAAGGGCCTTATGCCACCTCAGTCTCTCTCATTTCTCCACGGGGTAGCCCAGCCAGGCTGGGCTATGTCATAGGCATCTGGTTCCAGGGGCTGGACACTGTTGTTTTCGCCCTGTGGGGTGAACCTTAGGAGCAGGCATTGAGGAGTGAGAATCTTAGATTGGCGCCTAAGAGCAAACCTTGCCAGTACGTTGGGGTCCCTCAGAGATGCAGGATCCCCCGGAGCAGAAGGAAGCTTGGAATAATGGAAGGAGTAGCAGCAGAAAGCTCCAGAGAGGGTAAATGGAGGGGCAATCAGGAAGGGATAGAGGGTGTAGGGGCAAGTAGGGCTGAGCAAGAGGCTGGACCTTGGAGTATGCGGGAGGGAAGATGGACACCGGGCATCACAGGGAGAGTCAGAGAGAAGCTAAGGGGGTGAAACTTGAAACACTAGTCTCGGGTTGGCAGGAGCTGTAAAAGGAGGTGTTGAGCTAGTGTGGAGGACAGTCCTGGAGGGAGTGCGACCCTTTCTGCTTGCACTTGGGGGTGTTCCTGATGACCCTGGGACCCCATAAATGGGCTGCAGCTGTCTGCTGTTGCTAGTCACTCACACACCAGTACGTATAAACACCCAGACATAAACACACAGAGCCCACATCACAGGCACTCACTTAGACACACACAGACATACATGAACGTGAACACCTGGAAACAGACCCGCAGAGACAAGACACAGACTCTTCTCCCAGACCCAGCCGGCCACTCATGGACCCCGGCACAGATACAGCCAGACAACATATACAAATATCCAGATACCTCCCACCACCCACTCAGCCTGGGAACCCCTATCTGGAAAGGTGCCTGTACAGAGATCCATACCTATCTCCCCTTGCTCTTGAACACAGCACCTGAAATGCCCAGGTGCAAAGTTTAACTTGAGTGACCCTTAGGTCATTGCAGCCCCTACCATGGTGCAAAGCATACAGCACACACTTTTCTAACCTTTACCTGTCCAAAATGTATTAGCCTGCAGAAGAGTAATGCTGTGTGTGTGTGTGTGTGTGTGTGTGTGTGTGTGTGTGTGTGTGTGTGTGTGCCTGTGTGCTTGGAGCACAGGCTGAGCAATGGCTTCTGTCTCCCTCCCCCTCCCTCTCCCCAACAGGTGACTGGGGGAATGGAGCACCCTCCCCTCCCCCCACCCATTCCTGGGCCCGAACAATGCCCTCTCCAGGACCCAAAATAGCCCCTTGAGCAGAGCCAATGTCCTTTTATGGCCCTGTCCCTATTGTGCATGGCAGGGGTGGGGCTGGGGTCATGAGGTATATGGGCAAGATAAAGCCCAGGGTGGCAGGAGCCTTGCCTACCCTGTTCTATTCATACTTCCTTCTTTCTACCTCTCTGTGATTACAGCTCCAATGGCCCCCAAGAAGCCAGAACCCAAGAAGGATGATGCCAAGGCCGCTGCCCCCAAAGCAGCTCCGGCCCCTGCAGCTGCACCTGCTGCTGCACCTGCCGCTGCACCTGAGTCCGAGCGCCCCAAGGAAGCAGAGTTTGATGCTTCCAAGGTTAAGGTGAGTGAGGGAGTTGCATTGTAGCAGGAGGAACAGAGCAAATGAGTGAATCTCAGAGTGGGACCTACCATGGCGGATAAGACCCTAGAAGCTGGCAGTTTCTGTGCAGTGGTTAAACAAGACCTGCTTGCTTCAGACATCTGCAGGACCGAAGGAGGAGGGCTGGTGGTCAGACAGCTGGTGAGCCTGCCCTGAGGCTCCAGAGAGGCCCCTACATAGTAAGAGGAGAGTTTGGACCGGGGAATGAGTTTTGGTGACTTCCCTGGTTCTTCTCTCTGGATTGCACCTTTAGGAAATCCTGGAGCCAGCTCTCCCCCATGCTACAGGGTTCTTCCTTCTCTGACTGCACGCAGGTTGGGGGTCTTGAGTCCATATCAAACATCCTTGGGTGGAATAGTGTGTAAGGGAAATCAGGGCCTTGCCAGGCTTGGTGACACTCACCCCTGCCAAGATTCCCCAACCCCAAGGCTGGCAGATCCCTCCTAGGCTTCACTTTTAGCCGGGAGAAAGGAGGAAATGCTGGAAAGGGAGGCTCTGGAAGTCGTGTAGGAAGCTGGTTGTGGAACATGACCAAGCACCCCCAAGAGCTTTCCTGGCCCGGCTGTCTTTCCCAAAGTCTAAACTGGGAGGGCGAGCCGTGCCTGCCACCTGTGGCATCCGCATAGCAGCACGCAGCCTGCGTCCTGTTTTCAGCTGGCCAGTGGCCACCGCTGCTCTAGCTGCCTCTTGAGGGGCCTGCGGAGTCCTTTCCTCCCCCACACATCCACCATGCCCTGAGTCTCTCTGACAGAGCCTGCATCTGGTCCTGCACTCTTCTTCCTAAAGGCACCACCTGTGTTCGCTGGGTTTGTAGTCAACCCAGTTCTACCTTAGTTGCTCGAATCTTTAGTGTCCTCAACGGTGAAATGGAACCATGAGCCCTCACTTGTAAGACTGCTGTACCCCATAGTTGACTCCCTGTTCATCTGTCACCCTTAGGCCCTAGAATGTGTCCTGAGGATGCCTTGTAAGGCTACAATTACCCTGACACCCTATGATGGTATTGTGCAATCTCACCAGGCATGAGATTGGCACAAATTTATGTCTCAAAAGAGGGGAATGAAGAGGCCCCCTCCTTTGCCTTTCTCTCTCCCCAGCTGGCAGAGAAGGGCAGAGAGCCTAAGTCAGGGAGTCCTGTCTCCCCAGGTTTTCCCAAAGAGAGTTCCCAGAGAGTCAGGAATGATGTTTTTCTCCATACTAGGTTGAGCCTCAAATTGGAGGGCCACCCCAGCAGGGGACAGGAAGGGGGGTGTTTTTCGGCCCAGTGCTGTGCATGATGGAGGGTGGAGGGGCTCTCATGTGCCAGCCATGCCCTCTTTCCCCTGTTCCGTTCCCTGGTGTGACCTTGACTTTGGGGAGAGTGACTGTAGTGGTAAAAATAGACTGGGAGCCGATGAGGAGGGGGCTACTGGGTCCCAGGAGGCCTCCTGACCTGGGGGGGGGGCAGGCCATGGTGGCCTCAGAATGCTACACAGCCTTGGGGTCACAAGCAGAATGTGAAGAGCAGGTACAGGCAGGGCTTTGTGGATTTGTGTCCAGCCTTGAGAGCCCCAAGGGGATCTGTGAGGGACAGGCACACATATGGGCACAAGCATGCCACTTGATTGTTCACAGACATGCTTCCATGCTGACATAGCCTCTGGCCTGAAGCCGGATGCTTGCTCCTCCTCCAAAGTCAGTTTGGTCAGGCCTGTGACATTGAGCATATCCGGCATGGCCTGATATCACCGTCTGATTCCGCATAGACCCAAAGCCTTTGGGTTGGACAGGTGTGTGAGGTTGTTGCAGCGGCAGGAGGACGTCTAAGGAGACTGCATGAGGTCCTAGGTGATAAAGGCTGTGCAGCCGCTCTCAGACAGGCTGGTACAGCCAGGGGCCTGAGACCTAGGTGGCCCACCATGACCCAAAGGTACTCAGTCTTTGAACTTCTTTGCAGATCGAGTTCACGCCTGAACAGATCGAAGGTGAGCAGGATCCTGAGCCCAGGGAGTGGTGGGGGTGGATCAGGGGTCTCCAACTCAAACCAGTGGGGAGGGGAATGGGATGGAGAGAGGGGTGGGATCCCCCAGGGAGTATCCAGAGCTCACTGCCCTTTCCCACAGAGTTCAAGGAAGCCTTCCAACTGTTTGACCGCACACCCAAGGGCGAGATGAAGATCACATATGGACAGTGTGGGGATGTCCTGCGGGCTCTGGGTCAAAATCCTACCCAGGCAGAAGTGCTCCGTGTCCTGGGGAAGCCCAAACAAGAAGGTAGTACTCCCTGCCATTAGTGCCAGGGGGACTGCCAGGGTGGGCGGCTATCGGGTGTCACTCACTGACCTGCTTCCTAATTTTTCTCCTGCTATTGGGATGAGGATGTGAGACTGGCTACCATGCCATGGGGATAGGAGACAAGACAAGCAGGATGGGTGTGTTGGACCCTTCCTGGCCACAGGGATGGACCCTAGTGCTCATGAGAATCCATGCTGTTGAAGGGTCAGTCAGGGGACATGGGTGCTTGTTTTTACGCCAGCCTCTTCAGCATCCCTTTGTGGGTCTTTGTCATCTCCCTTACCTTGGCTGCTTGCTTTGACTCAGGAAGAGTGATATTCAGGCCCTCATCGTAGGTCCAGGGAAGGCCTCTGTTGGGCTCAACTGTGTCCACAGGGGGTGGACAGGGTAAGATCTATAAGAAATGAGACCTAGGTATGGTGATATAGGCCTACAAACCCAACAATCAAGAGTCTGAGGTAGGTGGATCACCATGACTTGGAAGCCAGTCTAGGCCACATAGTTCCAGGATAGCCTGGGCTACAGAGTGAGGCTACATCTCAAAATGGGGAAGGGAATATTGTTGATGTTGTTTATTTGGGAGAATGCTTGCCTAGCTTACTCGAAACCCTGGGTTTTGATCCGTGGCACTAAATAGTCAGTGAAGGATGACACATGTTCAAAGTCTAGAAGATACAGATGTAGTATACACCTCTAATCCCAACACTGGGGAGGTGAAGGCAACAAGATTGCTATAAGATTGAGGCCAGCCTGGTTTACATGGTAAGATTCAGGCTGGCCTGAGATAGGTAGTAAGATCAGAGAGAGAGAGAGAGAGAGAGAGAGAGAGAGAGAGAGAGAGAGAGAGAGAGAGAGAGAGAGACAGAGAGACAGAGACAGAGACAGAGACAGAGACAGAAAGGAGTAGAGAACAGAGAATGCCTTGGGCCCACTTGGGGATAGCAAAGGTCTATGTAAACCACGTATTTCTGGGTAGATTGTCAAGTGCCCCCGGTGGTGACACGCTTTTTCCCCAGCACTTGTGCCAGGGTGCTCAGGAACTGTGGGAGAGGGATGGCCCATCAGCATCGGACATGGAGGAAGGTTGTACCCGACCATCCTCCAAGCCGGGACTTGGGACTATCTGTCTGCAGAGCTCAATTCCAAGATGATGGACTTTGAAACGTTCCTGCCCATGCTCCAGCACGTCTCCAAGAACAAGGACACCGGCACGTACGAGGACTTCGTGGAGGGGCTGCGGGTCTTCGACAAGGAGGGCAATGGCACGGTCATGGGCGCAGAGCTCCGCCATGTACTGGCCACGCTGGGTGAGGGCAGCCCTCCTCTACCATCTCCTTCTCTGGGGTATCCTGGGGGAAACCCTGTGTCACCTGTCACTGGGCCTGTGTCTCATCTGTGACACTGAAACAGACAAAATGATAGTCACGGCACCTTAACGGCAAGAGGGAGCAATACCGCTGAGGCGTGGCAGAAGGGAAGCTAGAAGAACCATACTGAGAGTGGGGACAGCTCTGGAGACAGGACAGGACGGTACTCCCGGATTAACAGTCTGGTGTCCATTGTTCTTTGTGGCCAAGGAGATGACATTCCTGTGATATCTGTGGACTGTAGGTGCCTCCCACTGTCATCTCCACCATCAGGTACCTGGTCACCTGATCCTCAAAGCGAACTTCATGTAGAAAACATTTATTGAACAACTTCTGTGTTCAACCCTATGTTGGTCTTAAGGTGTGTGTGTGTGTGTGTGTGTGTGTGTGTGTGTGTGAGCGCACACATGTGTATGTGAAGAATGTGTGGGTCAGCACAGTTGGTACTCTGCCAGTGAACAGGACAGTACAATACAGTCAGAAAGTTACAGACTTCGGCTAGGAATGTGGTTGCCGAGCAGGCAGGAAGCCCTGGGTTGGATCCTCAGTGCTGTGGTGCATGTGTATAATACCAACACTTGGGAGAGGGAGGCAGGAGGAGTAGAAATTCAAGGTCACTCCTAGTTATATAGCCAGTTTGAAGTTAGCCTGTGCTACGTGAGATCCTACCTCAAATAATAAGAAAAAAGAAGAAAATTTCAAAAAAGAAAAAGAAAGAAAGAAAGAAAGAAAGAAAGGAAGGAAGAAAGAAAACCAGGGGCTGAAGAGATGGCTCAGTGGTTAAGAGCACTGACTACTCTTCCAGAGGACCTGAGTTCAATTCCCAGCACCTACATGGCAGCTCACAACTGCCTGTAACTCCAGAGGAGTCTGGGTTTTTTTGTTTTTTTTTTTTTTTTTTTTTTTTTTTTTTTCGAGACAGGGTTTCCCTGTAGTTTCTAGAGCCTGTCCTGGAACTAGCTCTTGTAGACCAGGCTGGCCTCGAACTCAGAGATCCGCCTGCCTCTGCCTCCCGAGTGCTGGGATTAAAGGCGTGCGCCACCACCGCCCGGCCTCCAGAGGAGTCTGACACCCTCACACAGAATATATGAAAGCAAAACACACACACAGAGAGAGAGAGACAAAGAGAGACAGAGAGAGAGAGAGAAGAAGAAGAAGAAGAAGAAGAAGAAGAAGAAGAAGAAGAAGGAAGAAGAAGAAGAAGAAGAAGAAGAAGAAGAAGAAGAAGAAGAAGAAGAAGAAGAAGAAGAAGAAGAAAGAAGAAGAAGAAGAAGAAGAAGAAGAAGAAGAAGAAGAAGAAGAAGAAGAAGAAGAAGAAGAAGAAGAAGAAGAAGAATTATTATTTCAGGCTGTCTGTGGTGCAGGGAAAAGTCTCGTCTGTCAAAGTCTCCATGGGTCCTTTTACCAGTCTCAAAGTGTTACCCCCAAGAGACTGCTACCAGAGAGGTAGAGGACCCCTGCCATCCTGGCAGAGACAGAGGACAGTATAGACACAAAGATGCCTAGGCTTAGAGGAGGGCCCAGGTCTTCATCTCAAGGTCCTGTACTTCTTGACCTATAATTGGTTGCTATGGCCTTGGAAACAGGAGTGATGGGTGGCCATGACCTCGGGAGCAATGCCACTTTGGCAAACTCACCATTCAGAGGGTGATTAAGCTCCTCCCACCCCCTCTGGGTGGTGTGACTCAGCTTCCTACCCCTGCCAGGTGAAAGGCTGACTGAGGATGAAGTGGAGAAGTTGATGGCTGGCCAAGAAGACTCCAATGGCTGCATCAACTATGAAGGTGGGCTCAGCAGGATGGAGGTCTCCTGGGGAGGAGGCAGGGGGATGACCCTACTCGGCAGGTGGGAGTCTTCTGGGGAGGCGTCATGGAGACTAAGTAAAGGTAGGGTCTCCTGGGGATGGGTCGTGTACCCAGCTCCAGACCTGGCTGCCCACTGTAGGCCCCAGGTTCTCATTCTCCCTTTCCTTCCAGCGTTCGTGAAGCATATCATGGCCAGCTGAGCCTCCCACAGGTGAGACCCTCACTCCTTAACTTCCACTGTCCGCCCACACTATCTCCCCCAATATCAGTTGGTGTTCTGCTGTCTTGATCCAGCCCTTCCCCACAACCTGTGGCTGCCTTTCAGGAATCCGAGGGCAGGCCACTCTAGGGACATCGCATCTCCCAACCGTGATGCTGACACCAGGTCCGGAGCTTCAGACAGGAAAGGAGTGGGCCAAGATTCCTGCATGTGGTCCCAGACCATGTGTGTGTGATTCTTTTCTGGTCCCTGTTGGGATGTCCACCCTATGGCCTTTTGAATAAATGATTTCCTTTCTTTTCTTCTCCCTTCCTTTCCCCCTTCTTTCTTTCCTCTCCACTGCTCTATGGCTCACTTCTGTTTGTTCCATGGTGCTGAGCTAGAGGAAGCCTAGCTGCTCTGCCTTGGCTTTTACCTCACTCCTCCCTTTGGGAGACTGCAGTCATCCGGGCCCACTCAATACAAGGATACCACTGGGAGCCCAAGAGTACTGTCTGAGCAATTAACTAACTGCAGGCATTGGCCCTGAGCCATAGGAGTCACTGAAGGAGCCTAAGCTCAGGTCTGGTGCAGGGAGTGGCCTGGCCTGACAAAAGGAAAGACTGGCCAGGCGAGAGCTGGCTTTGTCCCAAGGATATCAGAACGGAAGGAGCAGCAGCAGCAGCTACAGCCTTGACTCCGATGGAGAAACTGAGCTGTTCTGCCCTTGTAAACAGGCAAGGGTCTTGCCGGGATGGCATGTTATTGCCAGTGAGTCCCTTGGCCCCAGTTTTTCAGTGGAAGTCATGTCTGTGAGGCTCCATGGGCACAACAAAAGGAGACTTCCTAGAGGAGGTGGCCCTTGCAGGTTTGGTGGGGTGGAAAAACAACACCCCATGGAGAGGGGCAAAGTCTAGAGACAGAATGGAGGGGACAGAGGGAGGCTGGACTGTACAGAACTAGGAAAGCCCACAGGACCAGCGGGACCCAGGAGCTCAGGGCAGCCTCTTCACGGCTCAGTGCCATGGCCTGTTGTAAGGGTGTCTGCATATAAGACTCAGATTGTGTGTTCTAGAGCAAGCTCTAAGGCCGTGTGAGCCAGGCCGCCTGTGGGTATTGGTGTGGCAGCAGTGGAGTCTGAGTGTGTAAGGATTGTGTGTGTATGTGAGAGGGTGTCAGTGTGTCACAGAGTCTGTTACTGCTTCTGATTTGAACCTTTCAGTGCGTCAAACTACTAATCTTCTCACTGAGCACTTGTGTGTCAGGCTCTGTTCCAGGCACTGGGGACAGTGCTAGAGAGAGCAGAGCAGGACTCTGTGTGCGGAGCCACACACAGCAGACAGATGCCAGACCTGTCGGGGATCAATAAAAAGGGAGGCCAAGGGAGCCCTGAAAGCTGGGAAAGAGCTAGGTGTGTGTGTGGTGTGCATGTGTGTGGTTTATGTGGTTGTGTGTGTGCATGAGTGCATGTGTGTGTGCGTGTGCACGTGCATGTGCGTGGTGTGTGTGCGCGCATGCGTGCATGTGTGTGTGTGTGTGTGTGTGTGTGTATGTGAGCATGTGTGAGCAAACTTGGAGCATAGGCACTAAAGTGGGTGGCATGGGGCAGAAGGGACAGAGTTGGGGGCTGGTTCACTTGTAAATGATGAGGTCAGGGAATATATGAGAGGCTAGCATGTGACGAAGATTTGAAGGACAGGTGCTAAGATTCAGAGTACGTAAAGAACTCATATAAATTACCCCAGAAACAATCTGATTAAAACCTGGGCAAAGGACCTGAGTAACCATCTATAAAGAAGATGGACACAAGCAGGCATGGTGGCCTGTGGCTTTATCCCAGAGCTCAGGAGAGAGATAGGTGGATCTCTGTGAGTTTGAGTCCAGCTAGGTCTACATAGTGAGACTCTCTCGGCAAAAAAAAGAAAAAAAGATAGACGTGTGGAAATGGGGCTGGACATAGAATTCAGTGGCAGAGTGCTCCTACAAGGCCAAATATCCAACCTCTAGTACTAACATAAAGATTAAAATGAAAGTTAAAAAGGATCCTCATTGGGACTGGTGAGATGACTCAGTAGCTAAAGATGTCTGCTGCCAAGTCTGATGACTGAGTTTGATTCCTGGGACCCACGTGGTGGAAGGAGAGACCAACTCCTGAAAGTTGTCCTCTGACCTCCATGCAGGTGCTGTGAGATATATGTCCCACCCCCTCCAACACAAACAAATGTGATTTAAAAAGTTAAAGATATTCAAATAGCCAGTCAACCAGCAAAATGGTGCTGAGGATGGGACTCGTCACCCCATCTGACCCCACCCACGCTTGGCATCTTTTATACAACGAAATAGCATACACAACAAAAATACTTGTTTATTTTTATTTTAGGTGTATGAGTGTTTCACCTGTGTGTATGTATGTGCACTGTGTGTATGCCTGGTAGCCATGGAGACCAAAAAAGGGCAGGCATCAGATCTCTGGACCTGAAGTTACAGATGGTTCTGAGCGACCAAGTGGGTGCTGGGAGTTGAAACTCACTTTATGCAGTGGCAGGATGTACTCCAACCCTATCATTCACATTTTTAATCTGTCTGTCTGTCTATCTATCTATCTGTCTACCTATTATCTATCTATCTATCTATCTATCTATCTATCTATCTATCTATCTATCATCTATCTATTATCCATCTATCTATCTATCTATCTATCTATCTATCTATCTATCTATCTATCTATCAATCTATCTATCTATCTGAGCCAGGACACCACTAATCATTAGAGTCTGGCAACTCAAATTGTAATCCTAGCATTTGGAAGGTTGAGGCGGGAGGATTGCTGTGGAGTTTGAGGCCAGCCTGGGTTACATAGTGAAATCATCTTTAAAAACCAAAACAAAAACTAAAACAAAAAAACAACTCAAAACCAGATCAAGACAGAACAAACAAACGAATAACAAACTACAACAGCCATCCTTTGAAATAGAAAATAATGTGTTAATGAGGGTGCAGAGCAATGAGAACCTTGTGTATTGGTGGGGGGTAAAATGATGCAGCCATTGTGCAAACAAAATAGCGGTTCTTCAGTGTGACTGAAGGTCTCACACACACGCTAGAAACAGGGTTATCACATGACACAATTCTAATTCTGAATATATACTGCCTCAAATTAAGGACAGGATCTCAAACATATAATTTACATCCACCTTCTTGGCAGCATTGTTCGCAAGCAGCCCAAGCTGGAAACAACACAGATGTGGACAGATGGTCAAAATGCAGTGTAAGCATACAAAGGAATAGTGCGGTACTGAGGATCGAACCCAGGGCCACACATTTGCTGGGCAGGCACCATTCAATGGAATCACTCAGTCTTTTCTTTCTTTTTTAAAAAATGATTTATTTATTTTATGTGTATTGATGTTTTACCTTCATGTATGTCTGTATGAGAGTGTCCGATCTGGAACTGGAATAACAGACAATTGTGAGCTGACATGTGGGTGCTGGGAATTGAACCTGCATTCCCTAGAAGAGCAGCCGGTGCTCTTAACCACTGAGCCATTTCCCTAGCCTTTTCTTTCTTTCTTTCTTTCTTCTTTCTTTCTTTCTTTCTTTCTTTCTTTCTTTCTTTCTTTCTTTCTTTCTTTCTTTCTTTCGACTCATTAGGTAGTCCTGGCTTTCCTCAAACTTGTGGTAATCTTCCTGTCTCAGCCTCCTAGGTATGGGGATTGCAGGTGTGTACCATAATACCAGATCTGGCATGGATGGCCTTGCACAGGACTGGCTTGGGGCTCAGCATTTTCCTGCTGATGGGATCCATCTTGGAGAGGAGTCCTGAGCAGGAAATATACTGTTTTTAATCAACTGGAGGCAAGAAGTGGCCCTGTTGCCAGGTTCCCATATGTCAGTCAGGGAGGTACATGTGTCAACTCCAAGAACGCCTGCCCCTCATCTGGTACCTCTAGATCTCCTACATCTCAAAGCCCCCCTCCCTGTCTCCATGAGGCAGTCCGATTAGTTATCTTGACTTGGTGGTGGGAGGAAGGGGGAGCATCTCACATATGTTTCTCCCTGATGCAGCAACTGGGCCCTCTGGGCTTCAGGTGTAGATAGGTCAGGTGAGCATACTCTAAGGCTGTTCTTGGTAGTTCCTGGGGAAGTCAGGTCTGGTTTGGGGGGGCAGTAGTTACTCTTCTGCTTGCGGCTGTGACGAAATATCTGACAAAGATAACTTAAAGGGAGGCCTGGCTTTGGCTCACAATCTGAGAGTCAGGTCCACCAGGGTGGGGAGGGGACGGTGTCACCGTTATGAGGTGACTGGTTACACTGTGTTCACAGTCAGGAAACAGAGAATTGAATGCCTCTGCTCCGCTCTCGGTCTCTTTTGTATTCAGTATAGAACCACCGCCACAGGCGGTGGCACTCAGCTGCTGAGGTCACCCTTCACTTGTATTCAGTATAGGACCCCAGCCCACTGGCGGTGGTACTCAGCTGCTGAGGTCACCCTTCACCTTGCTCAGCATCAGCCGGAGCATCTAGTTGTGGAGACAATGTGTGCCTTTTGGTACGTTCCTGTGTGTGTGAGTGTGTGGGCTTCTATGTTCACAAGTGTGCATATGTCAGTGAGTGTATTCTTATGTATGTTGTATGTGTGAATGTCTGAGATCATGTGGGTACACATGTGCCTATTTATCTGTGCATACGGACATGTATGTTTGCTTCTGTGTGTGATTGTGCTTGTCTGTGTGTTTGTGGGTGGACGCGCTGGGGGGCTCTGCTGAGTCAGCCTTGGTGCTGGGCAGGCTCCGTTACCAGCCAGGCTGTGGCCTCCCCACAGTTGCATAAACATTGGTCCCAGCTCCCCCCTCAAGCAGGGTGGTCCGGCCTGTGGCCCTGTTGCTGGTAGAAAGGGATATAAAGGGGAGAGGGATTTGTCCTCCCATTCGCCTAGGTTACTCCAGGCCTCAAGTGTCAAGCCATATGCACCACAAAGCTGGTGTCTGCTCTGGGCTTTCCCTGCCTGGGGTCCCTCATCTGGCCTGAGCTGGGACACGGAGTTCTTAGCTGCCTCTCTAGCTCTGATTCAGGCTGAACTAGAGGGTTAGCCAAGCGCAGGGTTCAGCATCAGGACTCCTGACAGGGCCAGATGGTCCCCATGAAACGTGGAACTTAGCTCGGGAGGTCCAGTGACAGCGAAAAGCAAACAGTCCAATGGGCCATGGGAGCTCACATGCTCAGGAGGTGGAACTTGAATCCAAA
This sequence comes from Arvicola amphibius, assembly GCF_903992535.2. Classification (NCBI taxonomy): domain Eukaryota; kingdom Metazoa; phylum Chordata; class Mammalia; order Rodentia; family Cricetidae; genus Arvicola; species Arvicola amphibius. The sequence goes on from NC_052049.1 coordinate 176,508,775, forward strand.
AGACAGAGAATTAGAGAATCTGCGCCTGTGATGTCTCCCTGCTCTGATGTCCTACAGGGCCACCCATGGCTCTTGGCAATCTTCCACATCCTGTGTTCTCTCTTTCAGACACCATTCCCAGGGACTTTAGGGACAGCAGGAGGACATGGATTTGGTCACATAGCCACAGAGATGCAGAATTCAGGAGGAAGAAGAATGAAGTCAGGGCCTCGAAGAAGCCAGGCATTTTGTGAACATTTTACGGAGCCACGGAAGGAAAGAGCTCGGGCTGCAGGCGTGAGAAATTGGACTATGGGGCTCAAAGCAGACAGCCACAGAGGGGCCAACAGAAAGTCGATGAGTGCCTGGAGAAAAGTCAGGGTGTGGAGCGAAAGGGTCCAAAGAGAGGAATGTATGAAATTGAGGGGGGAGGGGAGGAGCCAAAGGGAGTTGGCAGCAGCCTGACAGCCCCTCCTGTTGTATAATGGGTGCTTGGGGAGCCAGGCTGCTACGCTGTGCTATTAGTCTCGAGGCCTCGGGTGGTGCTGGTGAGGGTTTTCAGAGAGGGGGCATAAGTATGCTTGCCTGGGGACAGAGCCCCTCTGTGGAGAGCTTACCCACCTCAGAGAACAAGTTGGAAAATGTAGGTCTTGAACTCGTGACCTCGCGCAGAAGTGGCTCCTGGGGTTCCCTCCAACTTCCTTCAAACAGCTCCTGCCCCGCCCTCACTCAAGTTTGGGGGTTATTTGTTCCCCACCCTCCCAAAGCCACACAGATTTGGGTTTGCCCAAATGCTGACAGAGCAGGGCTGGAATGTGGAGCGTGTGAGTGCCTACAGGCCAGCCCATCCCAGCAGGCCCCTCCACGCTCGGCAGCCAGGGCCTGGGGCCTCCTGGATTGAGACCAGCCTAGACTGTCAGGCCTTCAAGGGCCCTTTTGAGCTCCCTCCTTTCCAGGTGGTTGGGCCGCCCAGGCAAGGGTTCTCCTGTTTTTCCATGCTCTGGTCCCTTTTCTGGTGTATAGGCCCAGGTTGCCTCTTATATCCCTATATACACAGCCATCATATTCATGGGACCTCGGTGTGTCTGAGCCTTTCAGAAGCGCTGGTGGGAATGAGAGGGGCCAGTAGGTAGCTGGGTCTCCAGAGATGGGGAAGATGGTGTAGCGTGGGCATGGGGTTGGGGGAGGACTCAAGTCTTGGCCAACTTCCTCCTCTTTCTTCCTTCTTTTCTTCCTTCCTTCCTTTCTTACCTTCTCCAAGACAGGGTTTCACTGTTTAGCCCTGGCTGCCCTGGAACTTACTCTGTAGACCAGGCTGGCCTTGACCTCAAGAGACTCACCTGCCCCTGCCTTCCAAGTGCTGGTATTAAAGATGTTCACCATCACGCCCAGCTTTCTTTTTCTTTTTTGGTTCAGGTATACATGGGCGTTCCCTTTCACCACTACTCCAGGACCCTAAGTCTGGGAGCCTCTCTTTCCTCTTTCCTTGTTCCTTCTGCCCCAATCCTGTCTTCCTTCCTCCATCCCATAGAAGATCGAGAAGCAGACTGAGCTACTCTAGATTGATCTCCTCAGCTCCCAAGCCACTGAGGATGGGCAGTGATCGTCCTGTCCTGAGGTGTGTGCAAGCAGAGAGGACACACTTCCAATCAAGAAGGCTGCAGGAGGGCTTTCTTTTCAAACTTGTGGTCCCGAATTATTATAACACCCAAGAAAGTTCTCGTGTGAGAAAAAAGTCCTATGCTGTTTGTTTTCCATGAACTTCAATTTATGGATCTTTAGTGCTCAACTTTATGAGATCTCCTCCTTTCTCCTTTTTCGTCTTCTTCTTGTCCTTCTTCTCATTCTTCTTTTTCTTCTTTGAGACAGGGTCTCACTCCATAGGCCTGACTGGCCTAGAACTCATTATGTAGCTAAGGATAGCCTTGAACTCCCGATCCTCCTGCCTCTACCTCTCAAGTGTGGGAATCATAGGCATGCACCACCCAGCCTGGTTTCCCCCCTACCCCCTCAACCTCTTGAAAATATTCTTTTGTTTACCAAACAATGGTGACAGTTGCTGGCAACGGCTGTGCTCTGTGTCTTCACTTGGCAAAGGACGACTTTACAAGTCAGCTTTTAAGTTTTGAGGAAATTTGGCGAGAAGCCCTGGAACAGGGTGGAACTGTCCAAGGCTCTAGATACTTTTGAGTCAACCCATCAAGCCACCAATCAATCTTTCCTTCTGCACGTACTTCTGTCACGTTGGCTCGAGCAGTCAAGTGATGACATTTTCCTCTGGGATTGCGAGTAGCCTAGCCCCACCAATGGGAAGGAGTGTGGGTGGGGTCCTGAAGGGGCAGTGTAAATGAATCCTGGAAGTTATGGGTGAGATCAGGGCACACGGGAGAGGATGCCTCCCCTCAACTCCCAGCAGGTGGATCTGGGTCCTGACAGTTTCAGTGTGGCTAAACTACCAGATACCTGTGAGTGACAGTCACTTCTCACCCCTAGAGGGCTGGTGGCAGCTATGGGAAGGCACAAAGGATGGTGCTGAGGCCTGGGAAGATGAAAAGACCTCTGGGCTTCCCTCTGCCTGGCCTGAGGGAGCCCTGGGCTAGGAGTTCCCTTGAGTGTGCTATGGCCAGTTGCCAGAGTGCCAGGCTAACATATCTCTAAACTTGGAGGGTGGGGGTGGGGGTGACGGGGAGAAGAGCCTGTTTAAGGGCTCACTAGTGGCTGCTCTGGCTTAGGGAGTGGAAATGGGGGCAGGTCCTGGGCTTCCACATTTGCTGTGGACTCTCAGAACATACCAGGTTTATGCCATTGAGTGACGCCTACCACCCTGAGTATCTCAGGATGTTTTCATGAAATCTAAACCTAAGTAGACATGCCTGGCTGCAGGGTCTATGGGACAAGGTGGCCTCCAAGTGTCACATCTTTGAGAGTAACCAACAGACTCATTCCTCAGCACTTCAACTGGAGCTTCTGCAGGGATTCCTCCCAAAGTAGAGCCCTCCCCCAGCCTTCTCTGCAGCTGCCTCCACCTCAAGTTCTTTGTAGAGGGGCCCAGTGGTAGCCCTTCCATAGTGTTTCAAGCCTTTCCATGTTGCGGGTTGAGGAATTAATAAAGAAAACACCTTGGCTGAGATCCCAGGTCATCTTTGTGCCTTGGTCTGTACTTCTGTGTCTCTCTGGTAGCCCCTCATGGAGCAAAAAGGGACCCTCCACTTCTCATCTGACACATCAATCCTGCCAGCCCCAGATGTCAACCTAAAAGCTGAGCAGGAAGAAGTCCCAGGCTTCCCAACCAATCTCTTTCCCAAGCTGTTCTCGTTCGAATGCCTCTGCTAACAGGGATCCCATCCTTCATTGAGGCAGCTGTACACAGATAGAAAGCTGTGCTCTCTAGGGTAGGGCAGAAATCTGCCCAACATGCCCCCCACCCATTCATGTTCCTTGAAACCAAGTCTCGGAAACCGTTTATCCTTCACCCTCAGTGGTCCATGAGCTGAGCCCACTTCTGCCGTTTGTTAGGCTGAAATCTCACTCTAGAATAAGTATGGCCCCGTGCAAGACAACTGATTCTGTTGGAGCATAATTAGGTAAGGCCCAGGGCAAGGCGGGAACCCTGACAATTGCCCTAGCACTCCCTCCAGGATGGGGAGACAAAGGCTGGTTCTTACTAATGGAATTGTGCCTGAGGTTCCCTGTGGGGAAGGTGGACCAGAGAGGGGTGAACAGAAGAGAGAGGCGGTGTGGTGGGATGGTTACTGGCCCATCCAGTGTGCAAGTTCAGGTGCAGGTTTCGGTAGGGCTCTGTCTATCTCTCCGAGTTCTACCCATCCCATCAATGGGCCTCAGCTGACCAGATAGACAAGAACTGGGAACTTTTGAGGGACCCCCTTTAGACTCTGAGCTTGGGGTTGGAGGCGGTTGGGGAGGCAACAGATGCTTTGAAATGTGCAGAATAATAAAGCAAGGAATGTCTGAGCTCAGGGGAAAAAAATAACCCGCCCCGCTGGGCCTCCCACCAGGCTGGGTGTAATGAATTAAGCACAGGGAGGCACGTTTCGTGTGGGGGTGTGAGTTGGGGGAGGCAAGAAGGAGCCTAATGAGAAACAGGGTCTCGGGTGGAAATGCTGCAAGCTAGGGTTCTGGGTCATCTGACCTGGGACTGCCTTTGTTTCCCTGGGGTCCCTACGCTACAAGCTAGGGTTCTGAACTGTCTGACCAGACCCCTGGGACTGCCTTAGCTTCCTGGGGGTCCCTATGCTACAAGCTAGGGTTCTGGGTCATAGAGCCCTGGGACTGCTTTGGCTCCCCAAGGCTCCCTTTTCATTTTCCTTGCTTGGTCAACGTGCATTGATCTCCAACTGGGTGCCTCGGCTGAACAGGAACCATCGCTGACCCCTGCTGGACTGATAGAGGCCCTGACACTCCGTTTCCAGTCTCCACAGAGTCCCCCGCCTCTGGCCAGGTCTTTTCCATGTCCTGCTCGCCAGCCTCAGCCTGTGTCTGTCCTGCCTCCGGGTCCCTGGGGCTTCTGCGTTAGCTACTCGCAGAAACATCTCTGCCTCCCTGATACTGGGGGTAGCTGGACGCGATGTGACTTTGTCATGGGTTTACAAGGTCCTCCCAGCTCTCTAGGAAACGTCAGGTCCCTCGACATGGCGCCTACTCTCAGGTCTCCTCTCTTGCTTCTGCTCCCTTATCTGCTTGCTGGACACCTTCCCAGGATTGCATTTTGAAAGGATAGCCCTTCCCTCCCCAGTCCCAGCTGCCAGAGACATGGCTAAACTAAGAAGGGTCAATTCTTAGTAAGACGGTGGTATGAGGGGGTGGAGTCACAAAGGGCTGTTCTGGGGCTCTGCAAAGATTCTCTCTTCAGTTCCTTTTCAGCTTGGGGTCTGGCTCCCACTGTTTATTCATTTTTTATTTTAGTTTAATTAATGTTTTTTTGAGATAGGGTCTCACTATGTATCCTTGACTGGTCTGCAACTCACAAAGTAGACCAGGCTGGCCTCGATCTCACAGAGATCACTTGCCTCTGCCTCCCTAGTGCTGGGATCAGTTATGCACTACCACGCCTGCATTATTTATTTCTCTTGAGACAGCATCTCAAGTAGTAGAGGCTGGTGTATAACTTGCGGTATAGCCGAGGCTGCCTTTGAACTCATGATCCTCCTGCCTCTGCATCCTGAGTGCTGGGATCATAAGCCTGGGCCACCCTGCTCAGCCTCCCACTTTATTTTTAAGAAGTCTGGGCTGGGACTTAGATATGCTTGGAATATTCTCTCCATCATCCCTTCTTTCCTCCATCCACTTTAATTAAAACCATTTTTGAAAAAACACATGTTAATTAAAAAGCAAACATGTTTTGCTAAGTAATTTGGAAGCTCTGGTTGTGCAAACCATAGCCATTCTGGTTCTTAAAAAACCCTCATCCAGCTTGTACCAGTGTCTTAGGCGCTGAGGACCCCAGTGCCTTCTGTGGGTGGTCACTCTTACAGTCTGTGCACCCTATGGTGGGTCAGAGCAGGATGGCCCCTGTGTCTTACATGTGGGGACCTGAAGAACCAGAGCAGCTAGGGAGGACGACCTTGTGCACGGAGAACCTGGGGCCAGGGAGGAAGGAGATGGTCAGGGTTGCTGGGTGGGAAGAACCCTGACTACTCAGGACTACCAGCCTCTACACTCTTCACGCGCTCAACCTTCCGTCATGACTTCTGGTCATGAGATTCTTGGAGCCTGACATCCTTCCTATCCTGATCCCCAATCTCCAGCGCCCATTGCAAATAGCCTGGACCCTCTTAAGGTACATGGCTCAGCGACCTTCAGTTCAGCCGGTCCCTGTTCATGGCAGGGGTTGGTTAGGGACGTCTCACCAAGAGGCTTTTCCTAGCCTAATCACCCCCTTTCACTCTACCCGTTGGCGTCTCCAACTCAGGAGTGCTTCCCGTGTGTGAGAGAATCCATATTGCAGGTGCATCTGTCTCCCATGTGACCTAGTGGGTCACTATTAGCCAAGACCCTAATGCTATGTTCTGAAGGGGAGAGTTCTTGGAGGTTAGAGGAAAGTCAGATGAAGCAGTGACTAAGAAAATTATGTATGCGTCCTGAATATGGAGGTGGGTCCTAGGCACTGTGGGACACCTGGGCTGGCCTGGACCTTCTGCACTCATGCAGGGATAAGGCCGGTAATTGAGATCATCCATCCGTTCTATGCTCCTGGTTGCTTTTTCCAATAAAACCAGAGGAGAAAGTGCTGCTGGGGAGGGGTGCAACTTATCCCAAACGCAGTTGCTTCCTTGATGAGAGACACACACATATACAGTCTCACAAATCACTGTGGACAGCAGCGACACATGCTGGTGGCTGGCTCTCAAGGCTCCGTCTAACTAGGCGACGGCCAGCGACACACACTGCAATTTCTCTCTCTGAACACTCACAGCCCGGAGCAGCGGCTGCAGCGCTGAGCTCCCCGGGCTCTCGGCGCGGCGCTTCTGTGTGGAGTCCGCTTCGTAGCGGCTGGGAGACCGCAGCGGGGCGGGCTGGGATGAGCTCACGCCGCCGCCCGCCAAGCAGCGCAGCCCTAACCAGCTCCAGATGCGGCGAGTGCGGGCCTCTGGCGCCCCCTACAGGGCCTCGTACGCATGGCGGGCCTTGGCCGCGCAACCTCGACGGAGGGCCTGGTGGCATCTCCGCTTTTCCACTCGGTCTGTCGGCTGCTTGAGTTCCACCCATTGGGGTCACGGCCCCTCGCTGCCCGGCTGAGCCTCTCTGTGCGGGTGACCGGCCCCTCGTGTTCCCCGGCCGACCGATCGGGTCCTGAAGCTCTCCCCGCGCCTGGCGGTCCCGGTCCTGCCCTGCCCGCTTTTGCTCCTTTTGGCACAAACACCCGGGTTTCTACTGGGAAAGCAGCGGGGGCCTGACCACCGCCTGTTTTTAATAAGCAGCTGGTATTTCCCCGAAATCGCCGGCCCTGGCTGACCTCATGGGGATGACGGGTGGCGGCCTGCCAGGAGGCGGGAGCCGGCTCCCGGGTGAGCCCCTGACGCTTGGCTTTGCAGAGGCATCGGCCAGGAGGCGGAGCTCTGGCTACTCACAAGGGCCCTGCTGCCTGCTCTCGTCCAAAAATCTGCCTGTTTGTGTGTCTACTGTGTGCATCCAGGGGGACTGTGAAACACTGCGGGGGGAATAAAGGATCTGAGGCTAGAAGCCTCATCTGTGATGGTGGACAACGTGTGAGATCCGGAGGGCTCACATGGTCCAGTTAGGTGAGGAATGGAGCTCTGGGGCCGGAGAAAGAGCAAAGGTAGCCGGTGTTGGGACTACGCAAGTGAGCAAAGCAGAAGAGACAAAACCATTCGCTTCATGAAGTTTAAGAGTGTGGGGGAACTTATGGGCCAGAAATACAGATAATACACATAGGAGTTTAAGAATTTATAGTAGTGGAGTCTGGAGAGATGGCTCAGAGGTTAAGAGCATTGCCTGCTCTTCCAAAGGTCCTGAGTTCAATTCCTGGCAACCACATGGTGGCTCACAACCATCTGTAATGAGGTCTGGTGCCCTCTTCTGGCCTGCAGGAACACATGCAGACAGAATATTGTATACATAATAAGTAAATTTTTTTTTTAAAAAAAAGAATTTATAGTAGTTCTGGAGAGGTGGATGTTGCTTTTCCAGAGGACCTGAGTTTGGTTCACAGCGCCCAAGTTCAAGCTGCCACATCTCCTTGAACGCCAATCCCAGAAGATTCCAGCCGTCTTCTGGTCTCGGTTGGCACTACATGTACGTGCACATACATATACACAAATTATGTGTGTCAGATTGGATGTGTGTCCACAGGGAAAATTAGAGTTGATAGGGCAATTGGGAAGGGAAGGGTGGGCATGAATATAGTTTTGCTCATTTTTTGGGGGGGGTGTGTGGATTTTTTTCCCCAAGACTGGGTTTCTTTGTGTAGCCCGGGCTGTCCTGGAACTTGCTCTGTAGACCAGGCTGGCTTTGAACTCAGAGATTCACTTGCTTCTGTCTTCTGAGTGCTGGGATTAAAGGCGTGTGGCACCACGTCCAGGTCATTTTATTTTATTTTATTTTATTTTATTTTATTTTGAAGAGGGGAGAATGGAGTCTTGCTATGTAGACCAATCTGGGCCCCCGAACTCACCATAATCATTCTGCCTTTGGCTCCTGAGCAATGAGATGTCAGGCCTGCGCCACCACGCCTGGTTATTTATTTAAAGGCAGGGTTTCCTTCTGTAACCCAGACTGGCCTGTAACTTAAGATCCACCAGCCTTAGCCTCCCTAGTGCTGGGATAAGCCACTGAGCTCCTCAGGGAAACACAGTTTTTGAGGATGCCCAAGGAAGGCCTCACCGAAGAGGCAACATTAGACCTGGCCCCACTGCCACTTAGCTGAAATGATTTTTACGGAACATTTGTAATTAATTTAACGGTAGGGAACACTTTGATCTTATCCTCTTAAAAAATTTCCATTCTTTTTCTTAGCAGACCTGTAGGCCAAACAAAACAACGTAAAAGCTAGGACCCTATTATATTTTGAATTTAATCAGAAAAATGTTTTGGAGAAATTAAGGTTTTTTTTCCCTCTCTCTCGTATGTAAAAACCTACATTTCAATCTTAATTTTCTTCCTTTGCCCAAAAAGTCTAAAATACTGCTGGCTATTTACAGAAAAACAGTTTGCAGATTATGACCAGGAGAAGAAGAAATGAATTGTATGAATATTTGGGGTCAAAGGTCAGTGTAAAAGCCCAGAGTCAGGAGTGAGTGAGGCCAGAGCCCTGTGGGAGGAGGGGTGAAGAGAACAGAGGAACCCAGTCCCAGGATGAAGTCTGAGCTCTTCAAAGAGTATGTGGCTCTATTAATGTAATATGTTTTCTAATTTGTTATTGTCTTTGTTTGTATTTTGTCTGTATGCTGACTTCTTTCTTTCTTATTTTTTGTTTGTTTTGTTTTTTGTGACAGGGTTTCTCTTTGTTGCTTTGAGTCTGTCCTGGAACTATCTCTTGTAGATCAGGCTGGCCTCGGACTCACAGAGATCTGCCTGCCTCTGTCTCCTGAGGGCTGGAATTAAAAGTGTGCGCCACCACAGCCTGGCCTATATGTTGATTTCTTTCCCCAGACTTCTTGGCTTAATTTTCTAAAGAGTTTTATTAATGTTTTGTTTGGTTCCTTTGCATTATTTTAGAAAATTGCATCTTCCTCAGATTGCATGTTTTGTGCACTACCTACATATAACTGCTTTTAAAAGGGGTTCACTTTATTTTTAATTATGTGTTTGCTTGTGTGTGTGTTTGTGTGCTTATGCCTGTGAGGGCAGGTGCCCACAGAGGCCAGAAGAGGATGTTGAATCCCCTGGAGCTGGAGTTACAGGTGATTGTGAGCTGCTTGGTGTGGGTGCTGGGAACTGATCTCGGTCCTCTGTAAGGGCAGCCAGTGCTCTTAAACTGTTGACGGAGGCTGCTTGTTCATTTCCTGACCACCCGGTCCAAAATAATTACACAGAAACTGTATAAATAATCATTGTTTGGTCAATAGCTTTGGCATTTTTCTAGCTAGCTTTTATATCTTAAATTAACCCATTTCTATTCATCTGTGCATCACCATGAGGCTTGTGGTTTACCAGTAAATTTCCTGAGCATCTATTTCCTTCGGCGGCATCTCTCTGACTCTACCTACTCTCTCTATAGATATCTTTCCCAGCCTGGCTATACTCTGCCCTGCTATAGGACCAAAGCAGCTTTATTCATTGACAACACACATTCACAGCATACTAAGGGGAATCCCACATCATTAAACCACTGAGTCATTTCCCCAGCTCCAATTCCTCTCTTTCCCTCTCTCCACTCCCTGCTCACTACCTCTCTACTTTGTACTCCTGACCTTCCTCTCCTTTCCCCTTCTGCCCTTCTGCCTTGCCTTCTTTCCTGGCCCTGTTCTTCTCCTTCTCTCTTTTCCTCTTTTCTCTTCTATTCCCTTTCTGAATCTTCCTTTCTCTGATAGCTTTGTTTGCAAACGAGTCTTTATGAGAATGGTCTCCACCATGGAGTCCCGCTGGCTTCCTTGAGAAGAGGGGAGGAGAAGCCGGTTCCTGGAATGGGTCTCCGTATGGGGGTGGGGACTCCGCGGCCAAACTAAACTGCAGTCCCAGCATTCTGGGGGCCTGAAGTCACCACACTCAGATATTTGTTAGTTTTCTGTTGCACTCCAACAAATGACTATAATCTCAGTGGATTGAGACAACGTGGTTATTCTACAGTTCTGAAGGCCAGACTCTGCCAAATCCAGGTGTCACAAGGGTCTGTTCCTTCCGGAGGTCTCAGGGAAGGTGTTTTCTGGTCTTTGGCAGCTTGTAAAGGTCCTCTGCATTGCTGGCTTATGGAGCCCTTCTTTCTGCCTTGAAAGCCTTCAGAAATCACATCTCCCTCTGCCTACAGCCAGTAATGATAATTTATTGGGGCTTGTCTCCTCACCGCATGGTTTCTTTTCCAGTGTAAGGTAATATATTCCCAGGTCTGGTGGATATAAACACTAGACACAAGTGTGTATTTGAGTCCCTCGTGTGGGAGTGTACATGTCCATGTATGCACGTGTGTGTTCAGGGCCTTTGCAAACTCTCTACCACTGAGTTATACCCCAACTGTTTTTTTTTAAGATTTATTTATTATGTATAGAGTGCTCTACCTGCTTGCCAGAAGAGGTTAGCAGACCGCATTATAGATGGTTGTGAGCAACCATGTGAGTGCTGGGAATTGAACTCAGAACCTCTGGAAAAACAGCCAGTGTTCTTAACCTCTGAGTCATCTTTCCAGCGCCCCCCCCCCCATCTTTTTAATTTTTGTTCCAAGGCGAAGTCTCACTGTGTATCTCTCAGTTACTTTTCTATTAGCGTGACAAAATGCCATGACCAAAGTGACTTATAAAATAAATTGTTTAATTGGGTTTAACAGTTCCAGAGGGTTAGAGCCCTCTGGAGTAAAAACATAGCGGCAAGTGCTGGAGCAGTAGCCGAGAGCGCACGTCTCACAAGCAGGAGGCAGAGAGTATGCTGGGAATGGCACTCCTCCCCAGCCAGGCCTTCCTAAATAGCGCCACCCCCAGCAGACCAAGGTTTAATACATGCTAGGTTGTTGAGGTCATTCGCATTCAAACCATCACAGTTAAACAGGCTGGCTTGCAGCCTGAGATGCTCTTGCCCCAGCTTCCTGAGTAGCTGGGGTCACCATGCACAATTTCAGTTCTTTGGAAACAGTTTTTCTTCCTGAAACTGGGGTTACAGGATCACATAGGAAAGGGATACTGTGTTTAACTTCTTGATGTTAAACTTTGCATTCCTCTTTCTACACATCCTGTTTGACACTGTTCTTTCTTTTTAAAAAATGTGGCATATAAACTGTCCAATGGGGGCCAGAGAGATGGCTCAGTGGTTAAGAGCAATGCCTGCTCTTCCAAAGGTCCTGAGTTCAATTCCTGGCAACCACATGGTGGCTCACAACCATCTGTAAAGAGGTCTGGTGCCCTCTTCTGGCCTGCAGACATGCACACAGACAGAATATTGTATACATAATAAATAAATATAAACTGTCCAATGGCTTTTTCTCCTTCCCTGCTGCGAGAGATGATGATTTTATATCTTTTTTTTTTGAGACAGGGTTTCCAGGCTGGCCTTGAACTCACAGAGATCCACTTGCCTCTTAAACCATTATTTTTAAAGCCAGTCATAAGTTATATAAATATGTATAATATTATATTAAATAATAAATATATGAAAATTTCCTCTAGAACTTGGTGTAATCCTGTAACCCTAGTATTCTGGAGGCTGAGGCAGGAGGATCTCAAGTTGTAGGCCAGTCTAGGCTACATAGTGAGACCCAGTCTGTAGCACGATTAATAAAAACCCAGAAACAGATATTGGGGTTCAACCTGAAGATCAGAAAAGCAAAGCAGCCAAGCCCCCAGAGAGCTCTTACCGCTAAGAAATCCTTAGACTGAAAGAGAGTGAGTTCCCATCTCATCCCGGTTTATATTCCTTTCTAGTGCTGGGATTAAAGGCATGTACTACTACCACCCGACTTCTGTATTGAACTAGTGTGGCTACTGGGATTAAAGGTGTGTGCCACCACTGCCTGGTCTGTAAGGCTGACCAGAGTGGCTGTTTTACTCTCTGATCTTCAGGCAAGCTTTATTTATTAATGTACAAACGAAATATCACTCCACCAGTCTAAAACAAAAGCAAAGACAAACACAAGAGCAAACCCCTTCAGCTGTATCACTTTTGTTTTGTTCTTGTCTGTTTATTTCGGAGACAGAATTTTTTGTTATGTGGACCTGGCTGACTCGGGATTTACTACGTAGCTTAGGCTGACTGTGAGTTCAGTGCTGCTCCTGTTTCCTAATTACGGGATTACAGGTGTGTGCTACGGATGCCTTCTTCAGCCCTCTGTCGTGGCGGGAGGGAGGGGCGGGGGAGGGGGGAAGAAACCAAGTTCCTTTTGAGGCTGGAAAAAGTGAAGGAGTGTAGAACACTGCTATTGATATTTTAAGTGCATTTCTCAAGGCAGTACTGACACAAACAGCAACCGGCTCTCCTTCTCCACCAGCCTCCTGAGGGCTGGGATTACAGGCATGCACCACACAGCCGCCTCCAACCTTTCATTTGGGACAGCCAAAAAAAGAAAAACACACACACACATACAAGTTCCCTCTGAGGTTGGAAAAAGTGAGAGATTATGAAAAGAATACTAAGTTATTGATGTTTTAACTGCATTTCCAACTCAGGACAATATTGACTAAAGCCCTGATGTCAAAGAGATTCATATTACCCCTGTTAACAGACTTCTGTTCATTTTATATTGTATGTACTTTCAAAATTTATGATTTTTTTTTTGAGACAGGATCTCATGTAGCCCAGTCTGGCCTAGAGTTTTTACATAACCAAGGATGGGCTTGAATTCCAGACCCTTCTACCTCTGCTTCCCAACAAAGTTAATAAAATTTATTTTTTTTTCTTTTGAGATAATCATAGAAGACCAACTGTAATCTTGTCCTCTCTCCCTGTAGAGCCCTCTGCACCATGCAGTGAGCTGGAGGAGGGAGGTAATATACAGGCTGGAGAGCCCTCTGCACCATGCAGTGAGCTGGAGGAGGGAGGTAATATACAGGCTGGAGAGTGAAAGGAGGGTTGGGGAGAGGCCCAGGAAAGCCAGCCTGCACACCCACGGAGGCCGGGGACGCTAGCATGACTTCTGGACTCCACGTGACTGCTGATAACATCTTCCAATCTATGTCTGACCTCCATAACTCTCCAGTCACCAAGACCACCTCTGAGAGCCCCGCCTTGCTCATAACTAAAACAGTTCCTGTTGGTCCCCTGCCCTGGACCTGCAGCATTCTGGGCTGGCTCTGTCCTCAGATGCAGCCAAGTGTCATGTGTGAACAATAAATCATGTCCTCTGCCATCCCAGCTGAAGAAGCATAGAACATTAAAAAAAAACATAGTGTGTATAAATGTTTCAGGCAATGAATGCACGATTAAAACAAAAAACAAAACAAAAGAGGAAGCGAGAACCTTTGGTGTGTTGGAAGAAAATAACCCAGCGAGGCATTTGGGATGCCTAGTTTAGAAACTAGTCTCTCAGTGGACAACACCTAAACCAAGGCAAGAAGGCTCCCCAGATGCTGATCCTGAGCAGATCTGAGTGTACCATGCCTCTGAGTTGGGCATTTTGGCAGCGATTTCCAGTGAGTGTGCTCTGGTCTTCCCACAGGCAAGTTTTTCAAGTTTTTTTCCTATTACACGTCTTTATTTTGTGTGATGTGAATGTGTCATGGTGTTAGGGTGAAGGTCAGAGGACAACTTCTAGGAATCTGCACTTTTCCCCCTGTGTGTCCCAGGGCTAAACTCAGGTCATCAGCTTTGGCTGCAGGTGCCTTTACCCACTGAGCCATCTCTTTAGCCCCATATGCAATTAAAAGTCATAGCTGGGCCATGATAGCACACGTCTTTAATCCCAGCATTAGGGAGGTAGAGGCAGGTGGATCTCTGTGAGTTCGAGGCCAGCCTGGTCTACAAAGTGAGTTGCAGGACAGCTAGACACAGAGAAACCCTGTCTTGGAAAACCAAAAACCAACCAACCAAACAAACAAACAAAAAACAAAAACAAAAACAAAGCAAAACAAAAAAAACAAACCCCACAACCTTCTACATTGGGTATGAATTTTTTAGATTTATTATTTTGTGTTATATGTATTAGTACATGTATACATGTGCATCACATACATGCAGTGCCCTTGGAGGCCAGAAGAGGGCATCAGATTCCCTGGAGCTGGGGTTAGGGACAGTTGTGAGCCATCATGATGGTGCTGGTAACTGACTGCTTGGAAGTGCTCATCTCTCCAGCCACCCTAAGGAATTCTCTCAGTATTTTAAAACATTTTACTCTTATTTTTTTAAATTTAAACCCAGTTACCCTTGACTGAGTTACTGTTGAGTTACTGTTACTGTGTGTTTAGATGATGAATTTTTTTTTTTTTTGTAGGAAGCTTTGTGTTAAGAATAGTCCATGGGCTGGAGAGATGGCTCAGCAGCTAAGAGCTCTTGCTAATTTCAGTTCCCAGCACCCACATGGTGACTCACAACTATTTATAACCCAGTTCCAAGGGATCTGATGCCATCTTCTGGCTTCCATTGACACCAGACACACTCAGTGGACAGACATACATGTAAGCAAAACACATATGCACATATAACAAAATTTTAAAGATCTTTAAAAAAAAGAAATTAAAAAAGAACATACTCTATTCTTTGCCATTCTTTTTGGCTTCAGAAAGGATGTTTGGGAATTTGGGGAAGATTGGGGGATTGAGACCAGGACCATGACTACCAGAATTACATACTGGTAATCTCAGCACTGAGGAGGCAGAGTCAAGAGCATCCTAGGTGCTTGGTGGCTAGTCAGTGTAGCCTACTTGGTCAGCTCTAGGAAGGAATGGCCCCTGAGATTGTGTGCATACCCACACCTGAACACAGTTGTATACAAGATGCTTGGGTCTTTTATTCCTTTAGTCCTGAAACTTTCTTTTTCCATTTGTTTTATGTTTTTACTATCTCATTTTCAAAACTTCTAGTTATTATTTTGAATTTTTAACACAGGGTCTCTCTGTATAGCCTTGACTTTGTTGGAATGCACCATGTAGACCAGGCTGGACTCACAGAGATTTCCCCCTTCCTCTACCTCCTGAGTGCTGGAACTGAAGGTGTGCACCACCATGTTGTTCAAATCTTCTAGTATTTGATGAATGTGGTCCTTTTCCTGGCAGGACTTATGGTATTTTCCCTTCTGTTTTATAATTTTGATTCTTCTGTTTCTCTCTCTCTCTCTCTCTCTCTCTCTCTCTCTCTCTCTCTCTCTCTCTCTCTCTCTCTCCTTCTCTCCTCCCTCTCTCTCTGACAGGGGTTCATGTAGTACAGGCTGGTCTTGAACCTGCTATGTAGCTGAGGCTGGTCTTGAACTCCTATCCTTCTCTCTCATCCTCCCAAGTGCTGGAAATACAGCTGTGAGCCACTATTCCTGGCTCAGGATTTTGATTTCTTCTAAACTGGCTATTCTCTGCCGTTCTGTGCTATTTTTCTAATTGTTTTCTGTAGCTTTGGTGCAGCAGTTCCTCCCCACTTTCCCTGTGCTTGCTTGTGTTTTGGCTTCTATTTTCTCACTGGCTTCTTTCCACCCGCGTCTGAGAGCTGTTTGTTCTGCCTTCCACAGTTGTGGTTTCAGTGCTGGGCATTTTCTGTTTTCTTAACTATCTTTATTGGGATATAATTCACATATCACACAGCTCACTCATCTCGAGTGCACATTCCAACGGCTTTTGTATGTTCCCAGAGTTGGGCAACTGTCACCACAGCACATTTTAGAACATTTTCAGCACCCAAGAAAGAAACTCTAGGACCATTAGTAATCATTCCCAGTTTCTCACTCTCCCCACCCACCTAGCCTTTCCCTGTCACTCTCCTGGCAGTCATTGTCTATTTATGTCTCTTTGTGTTTGCCTAGTTTGGAATTTCTTTCTCCATACTTTCTGTCAGTAATTATATATCTTTTAGCCTACTTCTTCCCTTCTCTGCCTCCTCACTAGCACCCAAATGGAAGCGGAGACTGCTCGTTCGTTTCCCAACTGCTCAGGCTTGAATAATCACACAGAAACTCTATTAATTACAACACTGTTTCGCCAATAGCTTAGGCATATTCCTAGCTGGATTTTACATCTTAATTTAACCCATTTATATTAATCTGTGTATCGCCACGAGGCTGTGGCCTACTGGTAAGGTTCCAGTGGCGTCTTTCTCTTTCAGTAGCTACATGGTGTCTCCTTGACTCTGCCTACTCTTTCTATAGATCTCTTCCAGCCTGGCTATATTTTGCCCTGCTATAGGCCAAAGCAGCTTTATTCATTAACCAATAAGAGCAGCACATAAACAGAAGGATATCCCACGTCACCCAAACCTCTGATAACCATTGCTGTCATCTTCTATGAAATATCTTGTTGAATTACTTAATTAACTAATTAATTCTTTTTTTAAAAAAAAAACAAGGTCTTGCTATGTAGCCTAGGTTGGCCTTGAACTCAGTATATAGTAAATGACCTTGAACTTCTGCCTCTACCTTCCAAGTGCTTTATGACATGCGAGGGACCAAACTTGCTGCATGCTGATCAAGCACTCCACCAGCTGAGCTCCATATCCAGACAAAGGGTCCGACTCTGTAGCTGAGTCTCAGGCTATGGCCCAAACTGACCTCCAGCTCATGGAAGCCTTTTCCATCTCAGCCTCCAAATGCTAGGACTGCAGTCGTGACCACTGTGTCTAGCTTGTTTTCCTCCCACATTCATTTATGGAGTTTTGAGACAGGGTCTCCCATAGCCCAACCTGGGCTTGAACTCTTTTTTCCTCCTTCTCCTCTCAAAAGCCGGGTTCACAGGTACCTGGCTTTTGTTGTTGCTTTTAGAATTCTCTCTTCACCTTCAGACTTGTACAGTTTGATGTAATGTAAGCCTTCTAGAGGAACTTCTTTGGGTTGAATACATTGTAAACGTCTTGGATCTGGAAGCTGTCTGGATCTCTGTCAATATCTGGGGAGTTCTCAGCTATTGTTTTATTAAATAAGTGTTCTTTCTTCCTTCTCTCAAATCCCACAACGTGCACAATTTGCCCAGTTGCTTGGAATAATTCACTTTGTGTGTGTATGTGTGTCCGTGCACATGAACACAGAGGCTGGAGATCGACCTTGGGGTCATTCATCATGGGCTATCCACTTAGATTGTTGAGACAAGATCTCTTATTGACCTGGAGCTCACCAATTAACCAGAGCCATTGGCCAGTGAATTCCTAGGATCTGTCTGTCTGTCTGTCTGTCTGTCTGTCTGTCTGTGTTCTCAGTGCTGGGATTATAATGTGTACTGCTGTGTTGATTTTTTTTCTGAGTGGGCTCTGTGGATGGAACTCTGGTAATTGAAGTACTTTACTAACTAAGCCATTTCCTCAGCCCCTCCCACCTCTTGTTCTTGAGGAAGGTCTTCCTGTCCAGCCCTGCCTGGCCTGGCACTCAGTCCTGTTGTCCAGTCTTCCTTCCACCTCCTCCTGAGTGCTGCTGGGACTATAGGCCTGTGCCGCCATTCCAAGATTCCCTCTGGATGATGTCAAAGGGCCGTTCTTCACATTCAGAAATCCTTTCTCTGCTTGACTCCGTCTATGGTTGAAACCCTGGGTCTGCCTATGTGTTTGTGGTTATTTTTTTTTAATTTTTGGAGTTGTGTATTCAAATAAATTCAATAAACAGATAAGCAGTAATATACCAAATACAGACATTATAAAGTTATTTTTTAAACAATTGTTTGTTTAGAATAAAATGCTGTTACAAAAACTAGTTTGTGGTTACTTCATTCACGAATTCTTCGGTCTCAGGATTTCTCCTTGGTTCATTTTCATGATGTCTGTCTCTGAACGCACTCTGATGAAATAAATTGTTCTCCTGATTATACCATGTTATCTGTCTGCATTTTCTACACTTTGCTGAATTTCTTGAAGGTAATTTTTAAAATTCCTTTAGAGGTAATTCATAATTTTCCTTTGGGCTGGGGTTAGTTAGTGGGGACTTTGGTGACATGCTAACTTAATGTCTCATTCTGTGTCCCTACACTGATATTGCACATTTAGTTGAACAGCTGGCTCTTCTGGGTTTCTCAACTTTGTCAGTGACACCTCTTGCCTGCGGATGGGCATCAGTCCTCCTGGTGGCATGCACTAGCTTTGAATCTAGGTGGGTGCAGTGGTGTAGCCTCTACTTTTCCCAGCTGGGATCTGCATCAGCCATGTTCAAAGGCACCATAATTTAGACTGTAGGAGTTTGTGGTGGTGGCAGGTACAGCCTTCAGAGGAGCAGGATACAGGGTTTCTTCGTATGTTCAGTGAGTGCATGGTGGGTCCACTACCTTGGGGCCACAGACTCACTGTGTTTCATTGGGAATAGGATGCCCCATGGGCTCACAGTCCAGGGTGATTCCTCTGGGCCTAGGCACTGAGATTCCAGGGTTAGGAAGCTGCCGCTTATGTGATCGTGGTGCAGTGATGGCAGCATCTCACACACGGAGAGATGCAGTGTGAGTGGACTGATTTCAAGAGGACATTGTGCTAGCCACCGATGTAGGAATGTTTCTATCTATCTGTTGTTTCATTGGTTGATTAATAAAGAAACTGCTTGGCCTGATAGGTCAGAACATAGGTGGGTGGAGTAGACAGAACAGAATGCTGGGAAGAAGGGAAGTGAGGCAGTCGCCATGATTCTCCTACCCGAGACAGATGCCATGGAGCCAGCCACCACATCAGACATGCTGAATCTTTCCCAGTAAGCCACGATCTCGTGGTGGCATACAGATGATTAGATATGGGTTAGTCAAGATGTGAGAGTTAGCCAATAAGAGGCTAAAACTAATGGGCCAGACAGTGTTTAAATAAATACAATTTATGTGTTGTTATTTCGGGACATAAGCTAGCCAGGTAGCCAGGAGCCAGGCGGGATGAAAAGCAGGCCTGCCCACAGCTCCTTCTACAAAATATGATATAGATATAAATAATTTGCATTGATATAGATTTTGCTTTATTGATAGAGATTTAAGGTCAATTTTGTTATATGTATATATATTTCTGATTGATTAAGGTATCATGATTGTATAGTTCATTTAAAAATATAATATGTAATTAGGAAATATAGGTTATTAATGGATAATCATCGATAATAGTAAAGCTTGTATCATGTTAGTTAGATTTTCTAGATATATAGAAATATAGTTCAATTAGATAGGCATTCTTTATATCTTTCAAAGACTATAGAATATGACACTAAATGTTTTAATAACTTAGGGCTTTTCATGACAATGAGACATGTCTGCTCCTGGCAGCACCGATCTACTTCAAGAGGAAGATGGACATCGAAGAGGCTACTTATGGAGTTTGATAGCCATTTGGACAAGAAACTGCTCTTGCCTGTACTGCTACATAAACTGGACATGAAGAACCCACAGAGAGAGGCCTGCTGAACTTGCCTAAGGGTGAGATGGTCTTTTGGGGTTCCTGACTCATGAAAGAGTCTACAAGACATTCTACAAGACACAACAAAAAGTGACTGAACTGTCTTTGAAATTTCCTGCTTCATGGAAATGTCTGCTGGATACTATGGGCCTATAGGCTGAAGATGGATGCCCCAATGGTACAGAGGAACTTTGGATGACTGTACAGGCAATGAGATGTCTCTGTCATTTCTAGAGTTTGGAAGTTGTTTATTTCTTGTTTGCTTAGCTAATATTATATCCTTCTGAAATCTTTGATGGAGTTAAAAATGGTTAATTATAATTATAGAATCCTTAGTTATGATAAAAGATAAAATAGATATAAATATTGTAACTATAATTCTTGTTTGATAACTGTTTTGTTATATGTAATTTTGCTATGTTAAAGTTAAAGCCTTCCTTTTTGTTTAAACAGAAAAAGGAGAAATGATGGAGGAGGGTCATCTGTCTATGTGTTACTTTCATTGATTAATAAAGAAACTGCCTTGGCCCTTTGATAGGACAGAAAATTAGGTAGGTGGAGTAAACAAAACAGAATTGTGGGAGAAAGAAAGCAGAGTCAGGCAGATGCTTCAGGCAGTCGCCATGCCTCTCCTCTCCGAGATGGACGCAGGTTAAGATCTCTCCTGGTAAGCGACCACCTCGTGGTGCTACACATATTACTAAATATGGGTTAAAGCAAGATGTGAGAATTATCCAATAAGAGGCTAAAACTAATGGGCCAAGCAATGTTTAAATGAATACAGTTTCCGTGTAATTATTTCGGGTGTAAAGCTAGCTGGGTGGCGGGACGCAGCCCTGCCACTCCTTCTACAAGCCACAGTGGTCACGCCTTTAATCCCAGCACTCAGGGGGCAGAGGCAGGCAGATCTCTATGAGTTCGAAGTCAGCCTAGTCTACATAGTGAGTTCCAGGACAGCCAAGGCTATGCAGAGAGACCCTGTCTCAAAAAGCAAGCAAACAAACGACAGCAACAACAGACCAAACAACAATAACAAAACAATCAAAAAGAAGAGGACAGTGGATGGAAGAAAAACAAAATATTATGTTTTCTCTTTTAGGCTGAATCTTGATTTAAACAGGTATGCACAGAGGACATGAAAACAAAGAATAAATGTGGAGTGAGGAAGGTTGGAAGGAGATAAGCAAGGGTCAGGCAGAGGGCGGAGGGGTGAGGGTAGCAAAATGCAAAGATGCATATGCATGGAAATGCCAGAGTAAATGCCATCTTCTCTATGCTAACTAAAGACATTTACATATGTATGGAAATGCTGGAGTAAATGAAATCAATTCTTCTCTATGCTAACTAAAGACATTTTTAAAACAAAATACATTTTTTTTCTTTTTGTTTTATTTTCAAGACAGGGTCTCACTATGTAGCCCTGGCTGTCCTGGAATTCAATATGTAAACCAGGCTGGCCTTGAATTTACAGAGAATCCGCCTGCTTCTTCCTCCCGAGTGCTGGCGTTAAAGGTGTGCGCTACTGTGCCCGAGATAGAGTTCTTTAGTCATTGTTTTGGTTCTTTTTGTTTTTTTTGTATGTATGTGATGAACACTAGGCACCTCCAGTCAGTTAGCTTTTCCTTCCTTCCTTCCTTCCTTCCTTCCTTCCTTCCTTTCCTTACTTCCAGTGCCTCCTTCCTTCCTCCTGCCTGCCTGCCTGCTTTTCCTCCCCTCCGTCCCCTCCTCTCCTCTCTCCCCTTCCCTCCTCTTCCTTCCTTCCCGTCCCTCCCCTCCCTCCCTCCCTCCCTAGCCTTTCCCTGAGGAAAGAAAGGCAGGACAGAAGAGAAGCTCTCACTGAAAAAGAAACTCCTCCTTAAGGGGAGAAAGAAAGGCTTTCCATTCCTTCCCTCCCCCCCTCCCTCCCCCTCCCTCCAGCCTTCCCTTCCTTCCCTCATTCCTTCCTCCCCTTTCTCACACCTTCCCATCTTCATCTCACTCTCCCCTCCTTCGCCCCCTTCTTCTCTCCCTCCCTCCTTCCTTTCCTTTCTTCCCTGCAGGAGTCAAATGCTTCACCATTGAACTGCAATTCCAACTCTGAGTAGCAGAAAGCAATGAGGAAAATCAAATGACTGATTGCCATGGTTCCTCTGATAAATACAGGTTTCAAATGCTTCTAAAGTTTATTATTATTATTATATGGTGGGTGGAGAGGCTATTGAGTTTTTCTTGGTGTCTGTTTCCTTTTCAGTACTGGCTTCTCTTGTGCCTATGCCTCGGAGAGGTTGTTTCATTACAAACTGCTTTTGTAAACTTCTCTGCCAGCAGTAGATTGCTTTTACTTGTTCCTGGACATTTGCATGCGTGTGTGTGTGTGTGTGTGTGTGTGTGTGTGTGTGTGTGTGTGTATGTTTTAGGCAGGTGCATGTTTGGGGCAGATAAGGATGGGGTCTTCTCCTAACAGGTTGTCTTTTGCTATCTTTGCCCAACTACCACATGCCTTGACCCACGGCCCCAACTCAGTCTTTTGACCCTCCTTCCTCTCAGTACAGGGCTGTCTTTGGGGAGGGGGATGAGAAAAGAGGTGGAAGGCTCTGAGACTGACTTCATTCCTTTTGCACAGTGTTTGGCTTTTGCTCGACTTCCCTGAAGCCACATTACAAGCAAGGTTTTCTTTGGTCCTTTGCCCTGCCTCTAATCTTTCTCGTAAACACTTGATGGAAGTTTATGAAGAAAGCCCAGGAAAAGGCGAAAATTTACTTTGGATCTGCAGCTACTAGAAGTTCTAGAGTCTTGCAGGAAGCCACACTCTGTCTTTTATATATTAAGACAATTCGTTGGGTCAAAACACAGGGTATAACTCAACAGTAGAGAGCCCTTGCCTAGCATATATGAGGTACTGGGTTCCAACCACAGTATACACGTGTGTGTGTGTGTGTGTGTGTGAGCGTGTGTGTGTGGAGTTCATAGGAAAATTCAGGAGTGGGTGTTTTTTTCTAATGTGGGTTCCGGACTTACAGGTGGTAGGACTTGGATAGCAAGTACCTTTACCCCCTAGGTTATTTGACTGTCAATCTCTAATCTTGACCTCTATGATTTTTACCCCTATGATGGAAAGGTTCTAAGGTATTTCTGTGTTTTTTACAATTGTACCATCCATCAGTGTACTTGAAATAAGATGTATTGTTTAATCTTGGCTGCTCCAGTTTCGACACAGATCAACAGCTTCAGGAGAACTCTTGTGTAAAGTTAAGGCATGGTGTGGGGAAAAGTGGAGACAGTTGAAATGGGGGCGCTTCTGACTTCTTAGCCACATTTAACCTCTCGTGCTAATGGAAGCAGTCGGCCTCACGGGCTCATTGGTCGGCTCTTGCCATCTTTAGCTGGACCCTAACAGGGGGCTTTATAAAGAATGACAGCTCTGTGCCTGTCACGTCAGTCTTCACTGTCCCTGGACCTAACAGCCTGCGACAGATCCCAGCATGCTGCAGCACAGTAGCTTAGGCTTGTTTTTAGCTAGCTCTTATACCTTAAGTTAACCCGTTTCTATTCATCTGTGTGCTGCCCTGGGGTTCCTTTACCTCACGTACACACTTCCTATCCTGCTCCCTCTGTGTCTCCTGGCGGCTCCTCAGACTCGACTCCACCTTTATTCTCCCAGCTTCACTCTGCCTCCGAAACCCTGCCTAGCCACCAGCCAATCAGCATTTTATTAACAGTGAGAGCAACACATCTTCACAGTGTACAGAAGGAAGCCACAACCAAGAGGCTTCTCTGCATATATAAGACCCTGTCTCTAAGGGGAAATTACTGGATGTAGAGTTTTGTTTTGTTTGTTTGTTTGTTTGTTTTGTGGGTGGAGGTGTGATTATTGGAATGTATTCAAGATGTATGGACCTGCTTGCCCACTCTTCTTATGACCAAAAGAGTATCTTAAAGAATGTGTCACTTTTAAAAATAAATTGATGAGGGAAGTGGAGAACCATCATCCTTAAAAAATTTTATGGCTCTCTTCCTTCCATTGGGAAAGTGTGAAAATCACAGACGGTCCCTCCATTTTCCCACTTCAACAGGGATGATGCTCATAGAGGAAGAGACCTAGGGAACATCTGGGCACCAAAGAGAAAATCATGAGTCACCACAGAAGACATCAGGAACATGGAACAGTAAGAAACGGCTAGCTTGCAGGTATCTTTGGTGGTGGCTAATTTTTAAAAATACATTTATTTTTATTTTATATGTCAGCATGTTTTGCCTGTATTTGTGTATGTATGTGCATTCCTGGTGGCCACGGAGGCCAGAAGAGGGCACTGGAGTCTCTGGACCTGGAGTTGGGAATGGTGCCAGTCTTCATGTGGATGCTAGTAATTGAACTCCAGTCCCCTGCAAGAGCATCGAGTGTTCTTAAGCATTGAGCCTCTCTCCAGGCTGGACATTGCTAATTTTGTTCCAGCTTGTCCTGTGACTGAGATAGAATAATAGCCTACAAGTCTAGATCTGATGAATGAACCTCGGGTTGAGGTGCCTTTTTGGAGAACGAAGGCTCCCCCTTTTAATCCCAGAGTCACCCTCCCCCCGCTCTCCCCCCCTCCCCCGTACCAGTTCCACACCAGGTCCCGCAGGAAGTGCGGGTCCTGAAGCGGGAGGTCTCCATCAAGGACGTTTGTCCCCTCTGTCCCAGGCAGTACTCTGGGTGTGCGCAGTGTGCTGTGAAGATCTGAGTGTAAGCAAGAACACGTTTCCCGCCCGGGAAGCCAGGACCCTCCCTTGATGCCTCTGACGCTCTGGCGCCTCCCTTCGAGGAGCCCGTTTCTCCGTTTCTCCGACAGAACCGAGGGCGGTCCCGCGAGCCTGGGAAGCGGGTGCCACTTACCGGGAGAGGGGTGGTGGCCTACTTGGTGGCATGGCGTCCGGGGGTGGCTCCCTGGGTCTCATAGCCTGCCTCTTGTTGTTTCAGTCAGAGCTCTGGGAGGCCTGGGCAGCTGCCGCTGTTTTCTCTACTTCCGATTTCTCCTCAGGGCACAGTGAGATCCCAAGGGTGGACCCATTGTCACCCTTGCAGGTGCAGGTGACTGGGATGGTCAATCAGGACCGATCCTCTCCTTTCAAGCCGTTTTCCTTCGGTAACTTGTGATGGGGTGTCTGTGGCAAGGGGAGGGCTGTGTCAAGGCCCAGAGTGGGAGATAGTGACACCCTGAATTCTAGGGATGTGGGTTCAGCCCAGGCCTTTGTGGGGTAGAGTCTGGTTGCCTTGCCTGTGGCTTCTGAGAGGAACGTGACTGCCAATGCGCAGTGTGTGACACCACAGCTTGGAGGATATGAAGCACCGCTGGTGTCCAGCAGGACACACATAGCCCCCTTCTTGGTTGTCGTCGGGTCCTCTTGATGTTTTCTGTGGAACCACTAGAAGAGAGTGCTTGATTCTGAGCCTTCCCAAATTATCCTCACTCAGGCTGTGGCCAACCCCTGATGAAAATCATGGGAGGCATGGACGCTAAGGAGGGAAAGTGGCCCTGGCAGGTGAGCGTGCGGGTCAGACACATGCATGTCTGCGGAGGTTCCCTCATCAGTGCCCAGTGGGTGCTGACTGCAGCCCACTGCATTTACAGGTGAGGAAATCTCCAAAACAAGACTCACAAAAAGTGTGTGTGGGTGACCTGCTGTGATCATCATGTTACTGGAAATGCTTAAGGTGGGGCACAGGTGAGGGCACAGGTGAAACAACTGAGAGATCAAAAGGGGGCTGTGAGCCGGGCGGTGGTGGCGCACGCCTTTAATCCCAGCACTCGGGAGGCAGAGGCAGGCGGATCTCTGAGTTCGAGGCCAGCCTGGTCTACAAGAGCTAGTTCCAGGACAGGCTCTAGAAACTACAGGGAAACCCTGTCTCGAAAAACCAAAAAAAGGACTGTGGTTATGGAGGCAGAAAGCTCAAGCGTGGGCAAAGGGGCAGGGGCCATGTCAAGAAGCAGAAAACAAGGGGAAAGGGTAGAAGAGAGCCTCCCAGGGTCATGGCTCCTAAGGCGATGCATCTTCTCTCCCACAGCCGAATCTCGTACAATGTCAAGATGGGCGATCGGAGCGTCTACCACGAAAACACAAGTCTGGTGATTCCCATCCAGAAAATCGTTGTCCACCCCCAGTTCTCATCAGCTATTGTTGTTAAAAATGACATAGCCCTTCTCAAGCTCCAGCACCCCGTGAATTTCACCTCTCAGATTCACCCTATCTGCATCCCTCCAGAGAATTTTTTTGTGGGAACTGGGACCAAGTGCTGGGTGACGGGATGGGGCAAAACAGACCCAGGTAGTAAGATCTGGTGCTCAGGAAGAAGCGTGGCCTTATCCCTACAGTAGACACAAAGGATAAAGGGGGACAGGCTCCTTGGCACAGGGTGATGGGCGGTTTGGTGAGCTTAGGTGATCCCAGTTTTGTGCTGAGGTCCTTCATTGCAACACGGATATCTGATGACAGCCTCCTGTGTCAAATCTCCTTTTGCAGTTTTGTGGGGTCACGTGCTGAGTGATTATGGGTATTTCCAGTGGACAAGGGCTAGATGCGATGGAATTATCCTGGGTGGATTTTCAGATTTACCTTATGTGCACGAGGGTTTTGTCTGTATGTCTGTCTATGCAGCAAATGCCTGCCTGGTACCCAGAGGTCAGAAGAGGGTGTCATGTCCTCTGGAACTGGAATTATGGGTTGTTGTGAGCCTCCATATGGTTGCTGAGGAAACTAAAGTCTGGTCCTCTGCAATAGCAAGTGCTCTTAGACGAGAAGTGGTGGCCCACGCCTTTAATCCCAGCATTTGGGAGGCAGAGGCAGGAGGATCTCTGTGAGTTCAGTCAGTTGAGTTTGAACAGAGTGAGTTCCAGGATAGTTGGGGCTACGCAGGGAAAGCCTGTCTTGGGAAACAAAACAAAACAAGTGCTCTTAACTGCTGAGCTTTCTCTCTCCAGGTCCTTAGATAGATTTTTGCTCGGGAGATAATGAGCTGCCTACCAGCTTCTCAATAGAAATACCTATCTTGGTAGTGAGGGAGTTCTTTATGCCTAGAGGAACTGGGAAAGCCAGAAGGCCTCTGTTGGTATGCTTCTTATGCACGAGAAAAAGTCACCTGTGACCTTTAGGGTTCTATCTCTCTGCGAGCCTGTGATTATGTTCTAGAGAGTGAAGAAAATTGGTTGGATGTGGTATTATGTGCCCAAGTATAAACAGTTTGAGACTAGTTTGATTTACATAAACACATCAGTCTCACCAACAAACAAAAAGTAACTTAAAGAGTCAGACGTTAGGATACCTTGTAACTATTACTACTGGCATTCAGTAATGTGCTCACTGGGTTCTCTGTCCACTGTGAAGATTCATACACTGCCGATCTTCTTCATTAGCATCGGATGTTCCAGCGGAAATTCTTCAGGAGGTGGACCAAAATATCATCCATTATGCCGAATGCAATGAGATGTTGAAGAGGGCTACATCGACTTCTAGAGACCTAGTCAAGAGAGGGATGATCTGTGCCTATAAAGATCAAGGAAAGGATTCTTGCCAGGTAAGTGCATGCCTTTTCCTCGACCTCAGATGGCAAGGCCCCAGTTCTTTGCCACCTCCTTTACTCAAGACAAGTCATGGGGAGAGCCACACTCCTTCTGGCTCTTGAAGTTGACCTTGCCTGGTCTTTCTATGTAGCACAGCATGGCCTTAAACGTGAGATCTGCTTGTGTCAGCCTCTCAAGCATCGAGATTATAGGGAGACACCACCTTGTCCATCTGGTCTGGTTCTTTCTAAAGGATGTGGCCTGCTGTGTAGGTTGCTGCATAGGGTTCTTGTTTACCTGTTGAGTTTGGGAATGGATAGTCTAATCACATTTTGCATTGAGTTCTCCTATGTCTTAGGGTTCTTATTGCTATGGAGAGACACCATGACCATGGCAACTCTTATAAAGAGAACATTTAATTGGGGTGGCTCACTTAAGCTTCAGAAGTTCAGCCCATTATCATCATGGAGGGGGAGCATGGCAGCGTGAGGCAGACGTGGTGCTGGTTGTATCTTGGCTTGCAGGTAACAGGAAGCTGAGACACTGGGCAATATCCTGAGCACAGGAAACCTCAAAGACTGCCCCCGCAGTGATACACTTCTTCCAACAAGTGTATACCCACTCCAGCAAAGCCATACCTCCTAATAGTGGTTTTGAGGCCAACTACATTCAAACTACCGCATCCTCTGTGGCAGTTACCATGACAAAGGGAGCACCAACCTGTGTTAACTGAGCTAACCTACACCACAACCTTGCAGCTAGCATCACTGACTGATTGACGGGGGTCTCTGTGGCAGCAGGTTTGGGAGGAGAATATGTAGGAATGGACTCTATAATGTAGAAGGGTTTTGCTGTGTAGGTTAAGGGCATCAGAGGAAATTCAGGTTAAATGTAAGGAATTAGGAGCTCCTACATAAAAGTGATATTTAATGGGATTAAAAAAGGATTTTATTTATTATTTATTCATTCATTCGTTTGTTTGCTTATTTATTTACTTATTTATTTATCGAGGCAGGGTTTCCTCTGTAGACCAGGCTAGCACCAAACTCACAGAGAACCGCCTGCCTCTGTCTCCCAGGTACTGGGATTAAAGGCGTGTGCCCCTACTGCCTGACACTTATTTTTATCTTATGTGTGAGTGTTTTGCTTGCATGTATGTGTACGCACCAGGTGCATGCAATGCCTGCAGAGGCCAGAAGAGGGCGTAAGATCCCCTGGAACTGGAGTCACAGGTATTCTGGATCACCATGTGGGTGTTCTCAAATAACCAAGGGTCCTCTGCAAATGCAGCAAGTGTACTCAACCACAGGGTCATCTCTCCAGCTTCTCGGAAGCAGAATTCAGCAGCAAACACCACTGTGGCTCCAGAAATAATGATAATAACATCAGGGGATATTATCATTTTCCCATAACTTTTCGGTGGCCATATTGATATACCTAGTTCTGGTATTTGTGCGTTAATAGAAGTTTGGGTCTGGTAAGGATACTTCCCTTACCCTTCTATTCTCTCCCTCTCTTCTGAGACAGTGTCTTGGTTTGTAGCTTGAACTCCCCAAAATTCTCCTGCCTCACCCTCCTTTAAGGCTGCTACTATAAGCATATACTCCAGCTGGGTCTTTGGGTGTCCGAGGAAACCCTGCGTGAGCCTATCTCCCTCATGTTTCCACTGCCGTCAGCACAGTCCAATGGGCATCAATTCCATTCTTGCCATATGTTTCTTTCTTTCTTCAGGGAGATTCTGGCGGCCCTTTGGTCTGTGACTTGAATGATAAATGGGTGCAGGTGGGCATTGTGAGCTGGGGCATTGGCTGTGGCCGCCGAGGACATCCTGCAGTTTATACCGACATTGCCTTCTACAGCAAGTGGCTAACCGAGGTGGTGAACCAGGCCTCTTGCTTCTATCCATGGGTCTTCCTCATCTTACCACTGTGTTCGCTGACCCTGTGACTTCCTGTGGACATGCCGACCGCTGTATCTCACCCCACCCTCTTTCTGAGCCTCTCCCTTTCCTTTCCGTTCCTTCCCAATGTCCTTTCTTCAAATTCCGTTTGGGATCCCTTTCCCTGGAGAGAGTCAAGGTGAAATGTGTCAGGGGTCTGAGAGACTTCAAAGTGTTCCGGCCTGGTGCCCCAGTGGCCATCCTTGGCCACACTGCTCCTGAGCGGCACTCTGCCTGGCAGGAATGAAGGTGGATCAATTCCAGCTTGAGGGCAAACTGGTCTGCCAGGTGAACAACAATGACCTACGAGAGGACTTCATCGGTGGTGCAGCGAGAGCTAGACCCGACTCTGGCTTAAGGGCTCTCACCTCAGATTCTGTCATACTAGAGTTAGCTTGGGGATCACTGAGAGAGAGAGAGAGGACCTTCAGTGTCCAAACTATAACCATTCTCTCTCTCAATCTATAGTTACATTTCTCATTGAATGTAATTTGCAACCATGTTCAAAGATAAAGTGAAATTTGAAAATAATTAAGAATGTATGAGCAGATTTCCTTATTTCTCTTAAAGAATTTCCTTTTATAAGTAAAACTATGGGGGTGTATGAAGTACCCTGCCCTGCTCAGGCCCAATGACAAGAGGACGATTGATATCATTAAACTCAAGTGTCCTGTGCCTTGGTGTTTAACACTCTTGTTTGAGTTCTCTCTAAATCTTGGTTTTGGTTGTGTGGAAGACACTTTACTCTCAGCCCACAGGAAACACAAACTAGCCCCTGGGCAAGGCTTTTCTTTTCCTTCTCGAGTCCTCTGAAATAGCTCTCAGCCTCCCTCACGATTGATGGCTTGCACACATTCTCTTTCGCGACTGTCTCTTTAAGGCTTTTGCCATGTCTGATTCAGATACTTTTTATTGCCGATTTTTAAAAGCCATTCTTCATGTGTTCTGATAGGAGTATTAAATCTGTGACTTGATTTGTTTTTAAGTGGAGGTTGTGAAGAATTTTCTTCTTTTTTTTCCCCCTTAAAAAGGTTTCTAATGTTAGCCTTGACATGTCTGTGATCAACAAATTAACTTTTGTTCATGGCATAAGATAGAAATCAAAGTATGTATTTCTATGCCTTAATGTTTGTTAAATTTTTACAACATGATTTGTTGAA
This sequence comes from Arvicola amphibius, assembly GCF_903992535.2. Classification (NCBI taxonomy): domain Eukaryota; kingdom Metazoa; phylum Chordata; class Mammalia; order Rodentia; family Cricetidae; genus Arvicola; species Arvicola amphibius. The sequence continues at coordinate 176,538,957 of NC_052049.1, forward strand.
ATGCATGTGTTTCAGCGTCAAGTTACACCACCAACTGACAGTGTATTTTAATTTTAGCACCTATTTCTTGACTCCACTCGATCCCTGTCCACCTACATATTCTTAAATAAAATGCCACTCTGCCCTAATTATTGTGTTTCTAGTCTTGAAATTTGATGTTGTACCTACAAAGCCATTCACATTCTTTGCAAGCTCCAGTCTCTTGGAACTGAGGACTCTGGAGATAACTCAGTTGTGAAGTGCTCACTGCACATGCTCACGTGAGGACCTGAGTTCAAGCCCCAGCCAGGATGGTGGTACGCACTTGTCATCCCGGTGCAGGAGAGGCAGAGAGCAGCAGACCTCTGGGACTACTTACGCTGCCAGGTCAGCCTAACAGGCAACTCCAGATCCGCTGAGGGGCTCTGTCTCAAAAATACATAGGGGGCGGCTTTTTGAGGAACAGTACCCAAGTACTTCTGTCCTGCATGTTCATGTTCACACTTGTGCATGGGTACCTGTTCACACCCAAACACACACATGTATGTATACACACCCAAATAAAATGTATGTGGAGGGCCTGGAGAGATGGCTCAGTGGTTAAGAGTGCTTGCTTGTTTTGCAGAGGGCCTGAGTGTGGTTCTCAGCATCTCCTCTCAGCTGCTCAGAGCCGTCTGTAACTCTAGTTCCAGAGGATCTGGCCTCTAAGCTCGCCTGCACATGTGTCTGCATACATACGCACAAATAAAAATAAAATGAAGCTTTAAAAACTGTATATGGGAAAATCAAAGGACACAGAATAACTGATGCAAACGATACGTTATTTGATACGCTAATCAATACAGGGTTGTATTGGCATTGGGGCAGAAATATCGATCAGTGGAACAGAACTAGGAATCTAGAAAGAGGTCTGCACCTGTATAGCCAGATGATTTTAGTGAAAGGGTATTAATGCAAGCTAATGGGGGGAAGATAGTCTTTTTATTTAGCAAATGGTTCTGAGGGGCTAGGAACGTACCTCAGTATGGTGGAGCGCGTGTCTAGTGTGCATGAGGCACTTGGTTCAATACCTAGTGCCACAAAAAATGAAGTGTGTTAGAAAAATGACCTTTGTGCCTGGCAGTGGCACCACACACCTTTAATTCCAGCACTGGGGAGGCAGAGATAGGAGAATCTCTGTGAGTTCGAGGCCAGCCTGGTCTACACAGTGAGTTCCAGGACAGCCAGGGCTACACGAAGAAACCCTGTTTCAAAAAACCAAAAACCAACAAACAAAAAGAAATAAAAAGGAAATGGCCTTTGCTCTTCACCTGGCAATGTATAGATATTTTCTTCTGTTAATTAAAATAAATTATAGAACTCAATATAAATCATGAATCTATAAAACTTCTAAAGAAAGCCAGAAGAAAAAAACCCATGGTTCTTGCGTAGGCAAAGATCTCTTACACAGGGCATGAGAAGGATGAGCTCCGGCTGACAAGAAGGCTCTGTGGGTAAAAGTTCCCGTTAGCAAGCCTGACGATTGCACTCAAGCCTGGGACCCTGCCGCTGCCCTGAGGACCAGCCAGCCTCCAGCAGTGCAAGGCTCGGGGTGGGGGTGGGGTGGGGATCTGTGGAGCCAGGGAGCTTTATAGGACAGAGTAAGGGAAAAGACACACACACTCTCTCCTAACGGATTCCTTCTGACCGTTCTTTATTTTTCTTCTGTATCTTTATTTTTTCTCTACATCTTTCATGGTGATTTCATTCTCTCATTCCTAATGTTTTCCTTGTAACTTTCTTATTTCCTTCCTTAGAGCTTCTATGTCCCAGCGAAATTTTTCAAGCAGTGTAAAAACTATAATATGGCTACATTCTAGTTTTCAAGTGAATGATTACGATGACTTTAAGTAAAAAAAAAACAGCATATCCTTATCAATATCCTTTACATGAACAAACATTTTACATATTACATATGAGAAGCACATTGTCCTAAGAACTCACATACATTTATGTCTAAACAACTTGCCGTAGATAACAGAGTGTGAGCAAGCAAGGTATTTTTCTCAGCCAGCTCTTTTACTGGTAGACTGCATTTTGCAGTTACAAAGAAAGGACCAATCATTTTATTATTTACCTCAAAAGGAATCTTATAAGAAATCTTACAAGAATCACAAATCAATATATATAAAAAAGAATCAGTCATCTCTATTTTAAATCCTCAGGGTGCATACCCAGTCATGAATAGTTTTGTTTTTGTTTGTTTTTAATTGATTTTATTGCGCTATACATTTTTCTCTGGTTACCTCCCTACCTCTCCCTTCCCCTTCAACTCTTTCCCAAGGTCCCCATGCTCCCAATTGTCTTTTTCTACTTCCCATGTAGATTAGATCCATGTATGTCTCTTTTAGGATCACCGTTATTGTCTAGGTTCCCTGGGATTGTGATTTGTAGGCTGGTTTTCTTTGCTTTATGTTTAAAAACCACTTATGAGTGAGCACACATGATATTTGTATTTCTGGATCTGGGTTACCTCACTCAAAATGATGTTTTCTAGCTCCATCCATTTGCCTGCAAATTTCAAGATGCCATTATTTTTTTTCTGCTGTGTAGTACTCCATTGTATAAATGTACCACATTTTTTCTTATCCGTTCTTCGGTTGAGGGGCATTTAGGTTGTTTCCAGTTCTGGCTATGACAAACAATGCTGCTATGAACATAGTTGAACACATGTCCTTGTGGTACGATTGAGCATTCTTTGGATATGAAATAAAAAGAAAAGAAAGCCTGGCGTGGTGGCACACTTTTAATCTCAGCACCTGGAAGACAGAGGCAAGTGGATCTTTGTGAGTTTAGGCCAACCTGATCTATATAGCAATTCCAACACAGCCAGGGTTATATAAAGATTCCTGTCTCAACACTTCCCCATCCCTACCTCCAAATAAAGAAAAAAAGAAAAGGAATGGGCTGGAGAGATGGCTTAGCAATTAAGACACTGGCTGCTCTTCCAGAGGTCCTGAGTTCAATTCCCAGCACCGACATGGCAGCTCACAACCATCTGTAACTCCAGTTCCAGGGGATTTTACACCCTATTCTGGCTTCTGTGGGTACCAGGCTTACATGTAGTGTATAAACTACATGCAGTATACAAACAGACATGGAGAAAAAAAAACCCATACATATAAAATAAAAATAGAAATAAAGGAAAAAAGGAGGAAGAGGATAAAGGAGGAGGAGACCTGCCTGTATTGGGTCCCAGTGGATGAAGTTTTAGAACGCCTTGAGCAGAGGGAGTCAGACCCTCTAATTTTAAATTAAAGTTTGCTCCACTGTCCTCAGACTCACAACTGATGTTCTTAGTGTTGCTTGAGGTTTGTTCTTCATCATGTCTATGGTGCACTGTAGCCTCCAAAATCCTGTATCTCACGCAAGAAAGATGGGAAGAGAAGGGCGAGGCTAAGGAGAGTCTGATTCCAACTAGATTACCTTAGAACTTTGCCAAAGCGAGGGCTAATTTTAGTCTTTGAGTTGACATTTCCTTAAAAAAATGGTGATAATGTGGGAACTTCAGGAAGTTGAGATGTTAGTCTTAGTGTTATTCTATATTATCATCACCACCACCATCAGCACCACCAGCAGCAGCAGCAGCAGCACCACCACCAGCAGCAGCACCACCACCAGCAGCAGCACCAGCAGCAGCACCACCACCAGCAGCAGCAGCACCAGCAGCACCACCAGCAGCAGCAGCACCACCACCAGCAGCAGCAGCAGCACCAGCAGCATCACCACCAGCAGCAGCAGCACCACCAGCAGCAGCAGCACCACCCAGCAGCAGCAGCAGCACCACCACCATCAGCAGCACCACCTACCATCATCAGTCACCACCACCATCATCATCATTCATCACATCATCATCACCATCATCACCATCATCACCACCACCATCATCACCACCACCACCATCATCATCACCACCATCATCATCATCACCACCATCATCATCATCACCATCATCATCATCATCACCATCCACCACTGTTATTCTTTTGGTCCCCGCCCCTTTCCACGCCCACTCCCAGCGACCTCTGGTCTCTTGGAGTCATCCTGAATCTTTTCCCTCTCTCTCTTCTCACTGCCCCCCTTTTGCGTGTGCACACACGCCTCTCTCTCTCTCTCTTTCTCTCCCTCTCTCCTTTAATAAAGCTTTATGTCTATTTTCTGTGTCTGTGCCGTTAACCTGCCGCTGCACCACCTGTTCACCCGCCGCCCTGGTCACACATGTTCCGCGAGTCTCCGCGCAGCTACGCGCAGCTGCCCAGCTACTAAGTCAGCTACTATCTTCTTAAGAACAAAAACCACCACTACCACCATCATCATCATCGCCATCATCACTATTACCACCACTATCACCACCATCATAATCATCACCATTATCACCACCATTATCATCATCAGCACCATCAGCACCATCATTATCAGTTCTCATGTAGCTTGGGCTTACCTTGAGTTTACAATCCTCCTGCCCCAGTTTCCTGGGTGCTGTAATGATGTAGATGTGTCTTCTATCTATCTGATGATTTCATTGGTTAATTAATAAAGAAACTTCTTGGCCTGATAGGTTAGAACACAGGTGGGTGGAGTAGACAGAACAGAATGCTGGGAAGAAGGGAAGTGAGTCACATGCAATGAAGCTCTGACCCAAGATGGACGTAGTCTATAATCTTCCCGGTAAGCCACCCCTAGTGGTGCTACACACATTACTAAATATGGGTTAATCAAAATGTGAGAGTTAGCCAGTAAGAGGCTGAAGCTAATGGGTCAAGCAGTGTTTAAAAGAATACAGTTTCCATGTAATTATTTCACATGTAAAGCTAGCCAGGTGGCTGGGATCCGGGCAGGACAAAAAGCAGGCCTGCCCGCAGCTCATCACTACACTGTAATTGCAAGTGTACAACATTATCATTCTTTGTTGCTATTTCTAAAAACTAATTTTTAGTTAGTGACTAAAGTATTGTTTCATCATGATATATACATACAAATATGTCAGTCATTATAGTTGTCTTCATCCCCTTACTCAACTGCCTGCTCCTGTGTCCCTTCCTGTTGGTCGTCTTCCTCCTCCCCAAGTATACCCCCTGTTGTTTTGTAGCGGCGGTCGGAGGAATTTGGAAATTACCAAAAATAGTCCTTTTAGAATAAATCAGTTTTAATAAAAGGGAGAAAGTGGGATACACTCACAAAGCCAAGGTTCCAGCGAAGCAGAGAGCCAAGCAGGAGGAAAACAAGGCGCCTATCCCAAACCCGGTTCCTTTTAAAGGTACCCTTTTCCCCTGGAGCAGCCACGCCCCTCAAAGCAGGGATTGGTCAGCTGCCCCAACATTGTTTTTATACTACATGTATTCCATTACCCTCTCTTCCCTACCTTGAGATCTTTCTCATGGTCCCTTTCTGCCCTACACACACACACACACACACACACACACACACCTAGATTCTACAGAAGAAATGAACCAACCATGCAGATGCAGTACCTCTCTTCCTAAATCTGGGTAGTTATCTTGACAAAATGGTCTTCAGGGAGTAGGAGGCTGGAGAAATGCTTCAGTGGTTAAAAATACTGCCTGTTCTTCCAGAAAACCTAGATTTAGACCTAGCACCCATATAGAGGCTCACCACTGTCTGTAACCCCTGTTCCAGGGCATATGATCCCTTCTGACTTCTGGCACTAGACACACATGTAGTGTATTTACATACATGCAGGAAAACACTCATTTGCATAAAAAATAAAAAAGGCAGGCGGCATAAAGTAAATACATTTTCAGACATCAGAGGACTACGCTCCGGGAAAGAAGAGAAACAGTGAGGTAAGTGTTAGGGCAGCATTAGCTTTCTACAAATGGGCAGGTTTTGGATGGCACAGTGAAAACCCAAATAGAAGAGAATGATATAAAGAGTCAGAGATTGGAGCTGATGGCAGCTAGAGGCCTGACAGTTTCAGGTTAAAATACTGTAGGCATGAGAGTTGGCAGATTGTGGCTTATCTGCATTTCAAGACATAGGCTGGGCCAGTAAGATGTCTCAGCAGGTCAACGTGTATACTTCCAAGCCTGACTACATGAGTTTGATGCCTGGGATCCACATGGGGGAAGGAGAGAACTGACTCTTGCAAGTTGTTCTCTGACCTCCACACACCTCCTGTGACACTTGTGTACCTGCACACACACACCAACAGATACATACACACACACACATGAGTAAATAAGTGTTTTTGTTTTTTTAAAGACAGCTTATTGGCTGGACTTGGTAGTACATGCCTATAATCCTGGCACTTGGGAGGTGGAATTTTGTAGAAGGCTGCTTGTTTGTTACCAGCTGCTCAGCTTCCCAAAATAATCACACAGAAACTGTATTAATTAAATTACTGCTTGGCCCATTAGCTCTAGCTTATTATTGGCTAACTCTTACATCTTAATTTAACCCATTTCTATTAATCTGTGTATTTCCATGTGGTTATGGTTTACCAACAAGGTTTCAGCATGTCTGTTCCTGACAGCAGCTACATGGTGTCTCTTACTCTACCTTCTTTCTTCCAGCATTCAGTTTAGTTTTCCCCACCTTGCTCTGTTCTGCTCTGCTATAGGTCCAAGACAGTTTCTTTATTAATCAAAGGTAATCACAGCATACAGAGGGGAATCCCACATCACCTCCCTCTTTCTGTTTAAATAGAAAGGAAGGTTTTAACTTCAACATAGTAAAATTACATATAGCAAAACAGGTATCAAGCAAGAATTACATTTACAATATTTATATTTATATTTTATCATAACTAAGGAAAACTATAACTATAGCTATCTATTCTTCAACTCCATCAAAGGCCCAAGAAGGATATAATATTACCAAAGTTAACAAGAAGTGCATTGTAAACAACTTCCAAAACTCTAGAATTGACAGAGACATCTTATTGCCTGGACAGTTACCCAAAGTTCTTTTGTATTGCTGGAACATCCATCTTCAGCCTACAGGCCCATAGTATCCAGCAGACTTCTCCATGAAGCAGGAAATTTCAAAGACAGTTCCACCTACATTGGCAGTGTGTTAGTCTCTTTCTTCTGTGTCCTGCATAATGTCTGGCAGACTCATTCATGAAGCAGGAACCCCAAATGACCGTCTCACCTTCTTTAGGCAACTTCAGCAGTCATTTCTCTGTGAGTCCTGTAAGTCCAGTTCATCAAGCAAGAGCAGTTTCTTGCCCAAATGGCTAACAAACTCCATGAGGAGCCTCTTCGAAGACCATCATCTTCTTGAAGTAGATTGGTGCTGCCAGGAGCAGATGTGTCTCATTGTCATGAAAAGTCCTAACTTCTTTTTTAAAATAGATTTTTATTGAATGCTTCATTTTTCTCTGCTCTCCTCCCTGCCTCTCCTCTCCCCCCTTTAGCCCTTCCCTAAGCTCCCCATGCTCCCAATTTACTCAGAAGATCTTGTCTTTTTCTACTTCCCATGTAGATTAGGTCTATGTATGTCTCTCTTAGTGTCCTCATTGATGTCTTTGGGGTTGTGATTTGGAGGCTGGTTTTCTTTGCTTTATGTTTAAAAAACACTTGTAAGTGAGTACATGTGATAACTGTCTTTTTGTGTCTGGGTTATCTCACTCAAAATAATGTTTTCTAGATTCATCCATTTTCCTGCAAAATTCAAGATGTATTTTTTTTCTGCTGTGTAGTGCTCCATTGTGTAAATATACCACATTTTCCTTATCTATTCTTCTGTACAGGGATGTTTAGGTTGTTTCCAGGTTCTGGCTATGACAAACAATGCTGCTATGAACATAATTGAGCACATGTCCTTGTGGCACGATTGAGCATCCTTTGGGATATATACTGAAAAGCAGTATTACTGGGTCTTGAGGAAGGTTGGTTTCCTAATTTTCTGAGAAATTGCCACACTGATATCCAAAGGGGCTGTACCAGTTTGCATTCCCACCAGCAATGCAGGAGTGTTCCCTTCACCCCACAACTTCTCCAGCATAAGTTGTCATCAGTGCTTTTGATCTTGGCCATTCTTACAGGTATAAGATGAAATCTCAGAGTTGTTTTGATTTGCATTTCTCTGATGACTAAAGATGTTGAACATTTCCTTAAGTGTCTTTCAGCCATTTTAGATTCCCCTGTTGAGAGTTTTCTGTTTAGGTCTGTACTCTGTTTTTTTTTTTATTGGATTATTTGTTCTTTTGGTGTCCAATTTCTTGAGTTCTTTGTATATTTTGGAGATCAGACCTCTCTGTCTGATGTGGGGTTGGTGAAGATCTTTTCCCATCCTGTAGGCTGTCATTTTGTCTTGTTGCCCATGTCTTTTGCTTTACAGAAGCTTTTCAGTTTCAGGAGGTCCCATTTATTAATTGTTTCTCTCAGTGCCTATGCTGTTTTCAGTACTGTAGCTCTGTAGTAGAGTTTGAAGTCAGGGATTGTGATGCTTATAGAAGTTCTTTTATTGTATAGGAAGTCCTAACTTCTTAAAACATTTTAAATACCATATTCTGAAGGTCTCTGAAAGATTTGAAGAATGCCTATCTAACTAGAATAAATATATATCTAGAAAAATTAACTAACATGACTGCAAACTTTACTATTATAGATGACTATCTATTAACCTATATTTCTTAATTATACATTACATTTTTAAATCAATTGCACAAACACAATATCTTAATCAAGAGCAGAAATATACATATAACAAAATTGACCTTAAATTTGTATCAGTAAACCAAGATCCATACCAATGAAAATTATTTATATCTATATAATATCCCCCCTTAAATGTAAACAAACATAAACAATTATTTAGGGAATTTGGGCATAGTTCTCTCCAAAGTGCTTCCTGCTTTTCATTGGGAGAAGCCATTTATGGGGGGTGACCTTCCAGGGGATCTTGGGCCATCAAACCACTTTAGTCTGGAAGAATTGCACAGGTTCTCATCCTCTGTGGAAACAAAAGAAGAACCTCTTTTCTAAAAAAACATATCCTTAGACCCAAATTCTGAAGTCAAGATACCTTTGTTAGTTTATCTTAGCAGCCTGTACAATGAAACGTCTCTCTGTACTCAGCTCCTTCACAGTCAAAAAATTCAAAGAAAACACAACAATATACATAATCTAGACTCTCTGTGTATTTTCCATCTTTATGTGGCTTATTTTTCTTTACTCCTTTTAGTCTATGGCTGTCTGTACTCTGTCTCTTTAAAGACTTTGTTTTATCTTTTATAAACTATTTACTTCTTTTTATAACTCTTTATAGCCTTTTTCTTCTCTCACCCATGCCTACATACATTTTTTTAAACACAGTATGTCTTGTTTAGAGGTCTTTTAAATCTGATACTGTCGTATTGTGCCTCTGTAATCCTTTTCTGACCAGGACTGCTTCTTAAAATGCTAAAGCAGCTTGGGCAGGACTAAGGCTGCTTTGCCTCTTGGCTCTGCCCAGTTCATCATGGTGGAGGTCCATTCACTGCCTCTGAGACTGCCGGGTGAGAGCTGTCCTCACCATCCCAATTCTGATAACCAGTTGGCCCATGCTGCTACCAAGTAACTTGCAGCATTCTGCCCACAAACCCCATTCAAGTGCTTGGTCTCCTGAAAGAGCCAGAGTTAGTGTTGGCAGCGCAGCCCAAAAAGCTGCTGTTTTGAAACCACAGGGTTTTTTTTTTTTTTTTTGCCTTTTTTTTTTTGTTACCGCTGAATCAGGAAGACTTCTTTTAAAGGAGCTGCAGCATGCTACCAGCAAAATGTTGCCTACCAAGAAGCCATGCTTAACTATTCTTTTGTGTCTAGATTTCTTTTTAAGCTTTCTCAGGTTTTATGTGGATTTAGTGAGCACAGGTTGGAGCACCAATTTGAATTAGGAGTGAGTTTGATAACATTTCAAAAATGAAAAACAAAAAGGAAGAAAGAAAAGTAAATTGCCTGATTCTGCACAGGCTTATGATAAGAATTATATTTACATGTTGGTTTTGGGAAAAAGTCCCAGGGAGCCTTCAACTTGCTATGTATCCAAGGTTTCATGGATCATGGGTTATAAATATGCAAATAAATAGTTACAAAAATTTGTATAGTGACTCCACTTAATCTTTGGGTGAATGCTGATCTCCACAGGCATTTCCAGGATGCTAGGTAAAATGGATGCCAGACTATTAGAAATTAAGCAATTCTTAGAGGTCACACAGTCATAGGTGAAATGCAACCAGGCAGATGCCCTGTTTAGTCAATCAGCACAGAATTTATAAACTCTACTGCTGGTATCCAGGTACAGGTCACACAAAGGAAAATAATCTCAGGTAGACTGGAGAGTTTAGATGTCTGCTAGATTTCAATGTTCTTAAAGGACAGACAATACAACTCGACAGCAACGTGATATTCACAGTGTTCAATAGTCATTCAATATTTTTGGAAATTGTGAAAAAGCAGCAAATTTTTGACAACTGAGAGGTTAGTCAAGAAAACATTAAGAAATGCTAGCAATATGAAATTAGCAGAGGAAAAGCTTTTCTTTTTTTTTCCAGATAGGGTTTCCCTGTTTCTCTGTGTAACAACCCTATCTGTCCTGGAACTAGCTCTGTAGACCAGGCTAGCCTCAAACTCACAGAGATCTACCTGCCTCTGCCTCCTGAGTGCTGGGATTAAAGGTGTGTGCCACCACCACTTGTAAATGAAGACTTTTTCTCTGTCTCACCTGGTCCTGCTGGCTTCTCTCTACCCGCTGGTCCCTGCAGCCACTTAAAAGATAACAACTCAGAGGCTTAATATTAATTGTAATTGTTTGACCAGTGTCTTAGAAAAATTACTGACTAGCTCTCACAATTAAATGAACCCATTTCTACTACTCTGTATTGCCACGTGGCTGTGGCTTACCGGTGCTGCTCTGGCATGTTACTCCTTCAGTGGTTACATGGCATCTCCCTGACTCCACCTTCTTTCTCTAGTGTCTTTGGAGCTTCCGCCTAACCCATTCTGCTTGGCCATTTGGCTGAAATAAAACTCATCAACCAATAAAGGAAACACATATTCACAGCCTACAGAAGGACTTCCTACATCAGCTGCCCACTTTAAAATGCATATTTTAAAGGTTTTTTTTATAATTTCATACATTGATACAATATATTGTGATTATATCAAACTTCCATTACTCTCTCATCTGTCCCCCTCTCAACTCTTCCTCCTCCTCACTAGTTCTCCAATTGCTCCAGTTGCTCCATACTTTGTGGTATTGTGAGACCAAAACAGGAACAATATACCTTGCAAGTTAATGGGAGACCAAAATGGGAACAATATATTTTGCAGGTTAAAGTTTCTGTTTATATTTAAAGAATAAATTCCCTTTGTTCTGTGTTAAGTTCTTGCAAGTTAAGTTTTCTATTTGAAATTAAGAATAATTTCTTGAGCCTGGTGACTCACGCCTTTAATCTCAGCACTCAGGAGGTAGAGGCAGACAGATCTCTGTGAGTTTGAAAGTTCTAGGAAGCCAAGGCTACACAGAGAAACAAACAAACAAACAGAAAACCCCAAAACACACACGCGCGCGCGCACACACACACACACACACACACACACGGGAGGGGGAATGAATTCCTATTTCTAGATCTGTTGTAAACTGCAAAACATGTTTCTCAACTGCACAAAACTTTTGACCCACTGATCTTGGTCCTTCCATTTAATCTTATCTTTCTAACAAGTAACACCCAACTCTCTTGCCCCCGTGAACACCTTGTTTCTCTGATACAAAAGGGACTTCAAGAGGCCATCAGGGGCTACTCTCTCAAATCCAGATTTACGGTGAGACAGCCGACAGGCCAGTTCCAGGCACACCCTAAAATACAGTTGCTTTACTTGGACAATTGTGGATTTGGTCTTTTCTCTTCGATATTCTCAGGTTTAACAGTTTGCAGTTTACAGTGTCACTGTAAGGCTGTCTAACCTTTCACCCACTGAAGGATACCTGGACTGATAGAAGCTGCAACAGCTGGCCACCAATGTAGTAGCTTGAAACAGCCCAACTGTATTTTGCAATTCAAACTTCTGCAGATCAGAAATTAATCAGCTTGTTGCCTTCTAGAGACGGAGAGCAAGAATTTTGTTTTGTTTTGGTTTTTTCCAAGTTGGAGTTTTTCTGTTTACCAGCCCTGGCTGTCCTGGAACTCGCCCTGTAGACCAGGCTGGCCTCGAACTCAGAGCTCTGCCTGCCTCTGCCTCCTGAGTGCTGGGACTAAAGGCATAGGCCACCACCTGACAAGGGGGAGAATTTATCTGCTTTCAGGTTCTAGTTTCTAGAGGCTGCCTTCATCGCTATATTTGTGATGTCTTCCTCAGTCCTTAAAGACCACAGGGAAGCCTCAACAACTTCTGCCCCTTCTCTTCCCACCTCTTTCTGACACCTCATTTCTTCCCCTGACTTCAGTTGTCTTGTTGATACAAATCAAAAAGCTTGAGATTGCAGTGGGCCCACCTGGATAGCACAGATCATCTTGTGTCAAGAGTCTTCGTTTAATCCATTCTGTTTGCCAGTGGCCGAGTAAAGTAACATGCTCACAACTTCCAGGGGTTGGAACGTGTGTTTTGGGGGAGCAAACAGTTTTACTGCCATGTTATTTTCAGCTATTGGTTTTGATGAACAAAGATATTTACTATAAGTATTTATACTGGTTAATGGAACATAAATCCTTATTTCTTTGGGATAAATATCCAGGAATATAAATACTGAAGTGTATGGCAATTGCATTTTTTATTGTTTAATAAACAGCCAGTGTGCTTTCCATAGTGACTGTACTTACATCCCCACCACAATGTGTGGACAACCCTCATCTCTGCACCTCTGTCAGCATTTAAGGTTGTTATGGGTTTGTTTTTGAAAGCCCAATAGACTGTACTGATGTCTCATTGTGGTTTTAATTTGCGTTATGCTGATGTAGGTAATGTGTCTTGAAGATCATCTGGGGTGTTGACTTTCAAAAAGGGTAGCAGCGTCTACCCCTGATGCATGGTGGGTAACGTTGAGGGGCAACATATCTGCTAAGGCGTTTTACTTTTGATAAAGATCCTTGGCGGAGGGAGAGATCTGGGGAAAGACCAGGTCAGGTATGAGGGAGATCTGGGGAAAGACCAGGTCAGGTATGAGAAGCTCGGTTGTAGATCCTTACATCATGGAAGCTTCTGCGTAAGGGGCTCTCTGCAGCCAGGGCCCCCCCACCTCCCGCTAGCCACTCTGTCTGGGTTACACCCTGCCTGTGGGTCAGGTGGAGAGAGCTGAGAGCTGGGAAGGGGGTGATATGCCAAAGTCAGGCCCGAAAGAGGCCGCGTGATGGAACCGGTTTCCCCCAGAACTGTGCGCAGCCTCGGTAACCGCCATACCGTGGTGGTATGGCCTTACCGGTTGGCGACTGCCTGGGCCTCTTGGCTTGGTTCTTGCTGCTTCAGACGCGATTGGAGGAGGCCCGGATGGTTCCAGGGACGCTGTCTCTTCCTCTCCCTTTGGAGGATGGTCTCGATGACCCGGGTGCAAGCCCACTAGAGAAGTCAAGCACAGAGATGCCTGAGACGGGGAGCTCGATGTCCCTTGATTCGGTGACATTTACTCCGGGTCACTCTTTTTCAGCCCCGACTCTGCCACAGGGACGGTTTCCAACATGGATTCCAACCATTTTAGGTGAAGTTCCTGGGCCATGGTCTGCCACAGAGACCTGGCCCTGATGTAGGGGGATGGGACCCTGATCTATAGGAGGATCTTGGGTCTTTGGGTACGGAGTGTGGGCTCGGAGTGGGCCCGAGATCCCTTGGGGGTCCACACCTACCCTAGGATTTGCAGAGACAGAGGGCTTGTTCTGCAGGTTCTAAGGATCTGGCTGGTAGTGGAGCAGCCCCTCCCTTCAGCCCCTCCCTTCAATAACCTGCTCCAGGTTGTGGCCACAGAACTGCCAGGATAGTTGCTGGACAGCCTGCGGCTCAGAGGAAGTGGCCCTGGCAGGTGAGCCTGAAGGTCAAAGGAAGGCACATCTGTGGGGGCTCCCTCATCAGCAAATGGTGGGTGATGACCGCAGCCCACTGTGTATTTGGGTGAGTGCCTGGGGATCTGGGTTTGGGCCCTTAACCAGGTTCTATGGCCTGCCCCTCTTGCTTTCTATTTGAAAAAAAGGAGCCTGTGGTGCTGGTTCATGCCTGTAATCCCAACACTAAAGCAGGAGGATTGCTAGGAGTTAGAGGCCAGTTTGTGATTTCCAGGCTAGCCTGGGCCACAGAGTGAGAGAGAACCCACGTCAAAACTGTAGGCAGTGGGTGAGAGATGACAGTCCTAGGTTTTTTTCGTATGCTTGCTTTTTTCTAAAAAAAAAAAAATTCAGTTTCAGTTGACACATGAACATTTGAATTTCTAACACAATCCCAAATGATACTGGTCAGAGGCCACACACACTTGGAGAACCAACTGGTGGATGGATGGGGTTGGTAGAGGTCCTGGAGAGGGGTAGCTGATGGCTGCCTCAGGAGGGTGGGACTGGGCTGGGGAGCACGGTGACACTGTGGATGGGAAGTGTGTTGACCCTTCAGGATCTCTTTGCAGCCATCTGGATTACGTAGTGGCCATGGGAGAGGTTGATCGGTGGTCCAGCCAGGCAGTCAACATTCCAGTCCAAGACATCATTGTTCATCAAGATTTCTCTGTTATGGGACCAATTGTGCATGACATTGCTCTTGCTCTGCTGGCCTTCCCTGTGAATTACAGTGCCAGCATCCAGCCTGTATGCCTCCCTAGAAGGACTTTCTTGGTGCAAGCTGGGACCCAGTGCTGGGTGACCGGATGGGGCAGAGTAGTTGAAGGAGGTGAGCCTAAAGTAAGACCTCAGCAACCACAGACTGGGGAATAACCTCCTTAGTAGCCTGGGATTGGTCTCTAAGCTCAAGGGAGGGACAGGCAGCCTGAGTTTCTAGCAGGTGGATAAGGAGGGGAAGAGAGAAGGCACCATGCGGGAGCAAGTATTGGTGAATTTCTATTGGCTTGTCAGGATTGGAGGACTTAGGCACCAAACATGGTGGCTACTCACCAGGGCAGATTTTTGGCTCAGGGTTAGAAGCACCTATCTTGGATGCGAGGAAAGGCCTGGAAACTCAGTGAGTCTATAGGGCAGTGGTTCTCAAACCATGGGTCTGACTCTTTGGGGATCGAATGACCCTTGCACAGGGGTCATCTAAGACCATCAGAAAACACAGATATTTACATTATGATTTATAACAATAGCAAAATTACAGTTATGAAGTAGCAATGAAGATAATTTTATGGTTGGGGGAGTCACCACAACATGAGGAATTATATTAAAAGGTCACAGCATCAGAAAGTTTGAGAACCACTGCTCTAGGGCCTCCTATTATTGGGAAGAGTGTAGTTTGGTACTTTGCGGTATTACCCGTCTAAGAATTTGTATTCGTATCCTAACAAGTAACAATGTTGGACTGGTGCATAGGATACGATCACTAGTATTAGCAAGAGCTTATCACATGCTTGTCAACTATTGGGCAACAATATTTATTCTCTCTCAGACTGTTCTTCCTTCTACTTCCATGGTTTGGACTTGGTATCGCCTTACACTCTTGGCAAGGCTGGGCCTCATTTCCCCCCAGGGTCAGATGTGAATAATAGCTGATGTCATTGAGGGTACTCAGGGGTGAACACGGTGTTGAGGTCCAGAGGAGGTACCACTGACTCATGCCATTCCTACTTAATGGAGATCAGCTCTCTCTAAAATGATCTCCGTGTAGGTGCATCATCAAGACTTCTTCGGGAAGTTCAGCTAAGCATTATTCGTCATGAGAAATGTAATCAGATTCTCAAGGACAAGACAGGAAGTATATTTGGCATAACCCAGGAAGGGGTGGTCTGTGGCTACAGTGAGAAAGGAGGAGACACCTGCCAGGTCAGTTCACGGGTCTCTTGCCACACTGCCCCGCTCTCCTCCCCTCAGAAGTCCCTAATTCCATTTGCTGTTTCTGAAGCTAATGGACTGTCAGGACAAGCGGCCACAGTTCTGGGCTAGCCTGACAGGACCGTCCAGGAGGAAACAGCTGATGCTGTCTGCAGTGGCTGGGGTGGGGTGAATAAGGGCAGCAATAATACAGATTCGGTGTTTTCAGCCTCTTCTGTGGGACATTCCATGCATGCAGGGTAAGTGATTTACTCATTATTTCAGAATAGAAACATTATGTTGGTTTATATTCAGTTAGCCTCGTTTTAAGATGTTTTGAGATTTATTTATTTTACGTATATGAGTGCTCTATCTTCATGTCTGCCTTTATGCTAGAAGAGGACATCAGGTCCCACTAGAGATGGTTGTGAGCTCCCATGTGGTTGTGGGAATTGAACTCAGGACCTCTGGAAGAGCTATCAGTGCTTTTAACCTCTGAGCCATCTCTCCAGCCCCTAGTTAACCTCTTTGAATCTTTGCTGAAAAGATTTAATTCTAAAATCTTATAGAAACTGAGGAGTAGCAGGTGTATGTCTGCTTTGTATCAATCTCTCCAGTGCCTTGGGGTGGAATCTGTGTGTCATGAATCAGTTCCATTCCTGTCATTTCTTTCTTTTTCTCCAGGGAGATTCCGGGGGGCCGTTGGTCTGTGAACTTAATGAAACATGGGTGCAGGTGGGGATTGTGAGCTGGGGCATTGGCTGTGGTCGAAAAGGATACCCTGGGGTTTATACAGAAGTGAGCTACTACAGAAACTGGATCGTTAAAGAACTGAGCCGAGCTCCGGATTTTAACCCATCAGGCTGCCTCACCTTATGCACGTGTCTGGTGCTTCACCTGGTGTCCTGGTGACCCTGTGATCCCCACAGCCCACTGTCTTCTTGTTTCTGAGCCTCCACTAGGTTTCTCCTCTAACCTTCCTTCCCTGTCAATGCTCTCTCTTCAAATTCTACTCAGAATCCATTGCCTCAGTGGAGCATGACAGGAAGTTGGGAACTTGCAAAATGTCCTGACCGGTGCTCTGGTCATCTGCCTCAGTGACCACTGTACGAGGGCTATGCCTTGCTTGGAGCGAAGGAGAGAGAACCATTTCCAGATAGAGGACTCTCTGACCTGCCAGGTGGAAGGAGATGACTCATGGAGGCCTTGGAGAACATCTGGAGAGGAGAGACATCGTCAGTGTTGAGTAGCCACTAGACCTAACTGCTTTCCTAGCTCTTACCCGAGACTCTGCCGTACCTGAGTTCTACGATCACTCACAAAGAGGCGGGAGGCCCAGCACATTTTCTGCAGAGCTGTGAGCCTGGAACTTCTACATCTGGCTCAGTTGTGGTTGACAGCATGTTCCCTGCACCCCAGTGGGAATCCATCTGTGAGTACAAAACTATTTCTACCTTTGATTCCTGGAAGCAGTCCTGTCTGGTGCTCTCTTCCTTGGTACCCTACAGTCACCTCCAGGGCCACCTTAGGTTGTGTTGATGCAGCTTTGGAGAGGATAGATTTTTAGATACGAACTGAATAAACGTGTCTCATATGTTTCTGAAGTTCTGGACTGTTTGACTGCTTATAGCATACTCTAAAGAGACATGGGCCCCCATTTATCTAGGGAAGTTATTTGGTTTCCGTTAAATCCTAGAGGCTTTCTGTCTCATTTAAGTTTGGTGGGTGGTCTGAGCCCATGAGTCCCACAGCACACATCTCAGACCAGCATGTGATGTGCCTTCTGGGTTCCCCTGACTTTGTAGGCCCCATGCCTGATTTTCTCTGTCTCCACAGGTTGACATTTTGTTGCTCTGAGCCACGGGCACCCTCTAGCCATTGTTTATCTTCTGTTCTCCAGCTCCTGGGCCAGAGCAAGGAGTTGAGGAGTCATTTGGATGAGAGGATGGGTGAATGAATTCTCAAGGGTCCTTTGTGGCCCTGCACCTTTCTCTCAGCCCATTGCTCTGGCCCCATTTTCCTTTCCAGGTTGCTTTAGTGAGGGGAAAAATATAATAGAGTAGGCAAAGGTATAGGGATACATCCCCTGCTCCCAAAGAGGGAGTCCTTTGGTCTGTGCTATGGGAGGGATTTCTAGGCATAGGGAATAGGAATTTAGCTTAAGCATTGTTGAGGGGAAAAATAGGCATCCACCCTGAGGGAACGGAATACCAAATACCAATGCTGACATTTTTACTCTTCCTGGCCAATGTTTGTGGATTACTTTTGCTAAGTCAGGCACTGGTGTAGGACTCTATGTAAGATGTGGGTCACAGGTAGGAAGGGGTTTGCTGGGGAGACCCATGGAGACAGGGCATAATGGCTAATGCAGAAGAAGAGGAGGTGAGTGGTAGATGGGCCTACTGAACTTATTATACTTTACAAAAGTAACAAAACATTTAGAGATGCAGTTTCTGGCTGTAAAGGGCAAGTGACAGCAATGCCCATTTCCTGTGGTCAGACTTTGTGGCCCATCAAAAGGAAACCAGGCTCCCTGGAGAAATGCTTGAAATATAAATGTGTGGAGTAGGAAATTTCTAATAGGAGCCTACTATTTTCTGTCATCGCAGGGATTCGTGGGGTCACAGTAAGATGCAGGTACTAATCAGAGGGTGTACTCTATCCAGCAAAAGGTGGGGCCATAGGAGTGTCACCAGACCCGAAGAATCTAATGTGTTTGTGATACAACACTTCAGACTCAGTGGCCGCATGGATCAGGGTGCTCCTGTCTCCGTCATTTCACTGTAGATGTGTACGGAACAGTGGTGACCTTTGGGTTGATGTGGGAGGGTCTTCTGTTTGAGTTGATTTCATTGGTTAATAAAGAAACTGCCTTGGCCCATTTGATAGGCCAGCCCTTAGGTGGGTGAAGTAGACAGAACAGAAGGCTGGGAAGAAGGGAAGTTAGTCAGTCACCATGCCTCTCCTCTCTGGGCAGATGCCATGCCTCTCCTCAGTGAGACAGTTGCCATGAAGCCAGCTACCAGGTCAGACATGCTGAATCTTTCCCAGTAAGCCACCACCTTGTGGTGCTACACAGATTATTAGAAATGGGTTAGTCAAGATGTGAGAATTAGACAATAAGAGGCTGGAACTAATGGGCCAGGCAATGTTTAAATGAATACAGTTTGTGTGTTGTTATTTCGGGGCATAAGCTAGCCAGGAGGCTGGGATCCGGGCAGCAGGAATGCAGCCCGCAGCTCTCACTACATTGGGTCATCCGGTACCCACGCTCCCAGTGAAGACAGACTGCCATGCTGCTTCCTCGGTTTCTTTCAGCTCGCTGTCTAAACGAGCATCTTCCATCTCCATAACCACGTCCTTTCCCTTACATTTATGGTAGATTTTGCTGATGACTTTAAAGGCCCCAACCACATTGTTGAAATGTTGCTTAGCACAGGGAGGACACTTTTGACTGACAGCTTGAATTAATAAATTCTAAGGAGATGAAGCACATCTCTGAAGAGCAAGCCCAGAGAGGATTAGATCACGAGGGCCAGAAATTTATCCATAATATGACGGTGTGGTTGAGAGGTGGGGAAAGACGGGGCCTGGCCAGAGGAGATGTGCCGTAGAGCACGTGTCCTTGAAGGCCGTATCTTTACCTCCTCCCTGTGTTCCCAGTGTTTGTTACACACTGCCTCGACGTGTGCAGCTCCACCGTGTCTTTCTCACCATTTTAGGTGGAACTCTCAGAGACTGGGAGCCACAGGAATAATTGCTCACCTTGACTCATTTCTCTCAGTTTTTTGTCCATAGCAATGATGAATTTGATTACCATGGCTCTTAAGGACAAGAAGTGAGGGGCCTCAAAGAGAAAAGGGAGTATATTGGAGCAGCTTCCCTCAGATATTTAGGATGCTGTTGGCTCTGAATCCAGTCATTTAACAGAGTGCACACAATAGCAGGTTGCAGAAATGCACAAACATGGGCTGTGGAGTGTGATGGCTGGTTAATGAGGGTATTTTCAGCAGCTTGTTGGGGCTTAAGCCTGCCTTTCTCCTAGGAGCAATAAGTGGATTGGTGCTCACTGTGACAGTTTGAAGCGTGACTCCTGTGGATGGCCACATCCAACTGTGCATCTCACAACTGTACAGGGGAAGTGGGCAATGCTTGCTGCTCCGGTGGGTGTGCAGGTCTCTGGCACTCCGTGTGGCAGCTCTATCAGGGCCATGATACCCACACTGGTCTTGTCCTGTGGTGAATAGCTCCCTGAGAGTATGGGGAAGGATGTCTCTGTTTCCTGGGAGAGGGCTCTCGTCTTCTAGTAACTGGCCTTAGGACAG
The DNA here is from genome assembly GCF_903992535.2 of Arvicola amphibius. Classification (NCBI taxonomy): domain Eukaryota; kingdom Metazoa; phylum Chordata; class Mammalia; order Rodentia; family Cricetidae; genus Arvicola; species Arvicola amphibius. The sequence continues at coordinate 176,559,177 of NC_052049.1, forward strand.
TGTTCCAGGCAGATGGAAGCAGAAGCTGCCAGGACTCTCAATACCTAGTCTCATTAAGAAATTGGGCAACTTTTCTTCTATTACATTTTGTCTATCCAAAATAAGTCACAGTTGGTCTGAAGGTGTATCTCAGTTGGTCGAGTATTTGCCTAGCAGGTGTGAAACTGTGGATTTGATCCCTGACACGGCCTCAAACTGGGCGCAGTGGTGTACAGTACTCTCTGCACTGGGAAGTGCAGGCAGGAGAGTCAGAAACTCAAGGTCAACCTTGGCGAGTTGGAGGCCAACCAGGGTTCCACCATACCCTATCGTAAGAAAGCCAGAATGTCTTAATGCCAGACCAGACTTAATGATAGCAGTGAAATGAATTTCATTTCTTTTTCTTTCTATGTTGTTTGTTTGATTTGGGCGGGAGGGTGGGCAAGGCCTCACTAAACAGCCCTGGCTGGTCTGGAGCTCATGGAGATCTGCCTGTCCATGCTTTCTGAGTGGTGGGATTAAAGGCCCTTGCCTGGCTAATTTACATGCTTGGCAGATGGAGACGCAACATGCTATGCCCATGTTTTCTAACCCACCACATCGAGGATAATAAAAAATTCTTTAACACCTCTAAAATGAATGAACCCCTAATATCGCCTCTCTCTCTTTCCCTCTCCCTCTCCCTCTCCCTCTCCCTCTCTCTTCCTCTCTCTCCCTCTTCTCTGAAGTAGTGGCTCTCAAACCCAGAGCCTTATACATACAAGGCAAAACTCTACCACTGAGCTAAGTCCTTGGTCCCAGTCTTCCCAGCAGTGACTGAGAGAGAACTGGCAGGGTTATGAGACTTCACCTCCAAGCCAAAAGAATTAGTTTCTAGGTAAACTGGCTGCATTGTTGCAAGAGGAGGCCATTTGATGTCATATCTCTCAGTGGCAGAATCCAGCATTAATTCTCTTGTTGAGAAAAGAACTGTAGAAGCGTAACTGTCGACAAGTAGGGAATAGAGGATGCAGAGGAGCAACCTGGAGCAAAACGCACAAAGTCCAGACTGTAGGAGACCACATGTCAGGGTTCAGGGTCTTCTACAGGTGACGTTCAAGAGGCTGAGTACCGTGTAGTCATGGTTCTATAGATACATGAAATGCAAGAGAGTCTTACTAGAGGGTAGCACCCAAGGAAACATGTCTGAGAGCTACAGCCATGATGAGAGGCACGGGAGTAATGACACAATTATAATTGACGTTTCATTGAGGGCAGTATGGACCTGTTACGGGGCACACAGGAGGGCTTCCTGGCTGTGTGGTTTGCTCTGATTGCAATCCAGGCAGTGCCACTGTACATCGGCTACCAAAGCCGTGTGTTTGCTTGGTTTGGATGTGTATGTCAACTTTATCACACGAATTAAAAAGATGATGATAACGCTCACGAGTGAAACTACTGTAAGACTCTGTGGGGTGGGGCCAGGTCGGAGATTTTGCTGTCATTTAATGCTTATTAGTCTGCAGGCTGATAATTTCTTCCTTTGGTATTATTGATAACAAAACATCTTTATGTGTAGTAATTAAATGTATTTCAGCAGCTTTGTTATTCTAGATGTAATAAACAGATAATAAACTGTGTTCACTTAATATGCTCAGTAAGCTGTGATATGTGTGTATACATGTGCAATCATGACTGAATTTATTCTATGAGTATGAGTCTTTTGCCTGCATGAATGTCTGGGCGTCCTGTGTGCGCCCTGTTGCCCGTGAGATCAGAAGACTGTGTCAGATCCCCTGGATCCAGAACTACAGATGGTTGTGAGCCAGCATGTGAGTGCTGGGTACTGAACCCGGGCCCTCAGGCAGTACAGCAAGTGCCTTTAACCACCGAGCCATCTCTCCAGCCCTGTTTTTGTATTTTAATGCAAGGTTTTGCTGTGTGGTCCATGTAAGTGTTAAAGTTCTGAAGGGAAAGCTATCTCCAATGCAAGTGTTACAGCTCTGAGGGGAAAGGTATCCTGGCAGTCGGGGGTCGAGGAATACCACAAAGCCACACCACACAACAAACCTCACACAAGAGATGTATTGGGGGAAATGGGTGGCTGCCTATGCTTGGGAGAGAAATAGCCAAGAGCTGAACGAGAGGCAGGCTTTCTACAGGGCTTCTTGGGGTAGAGCTTTCCAGGGTGGCCTGAGATTGGTGGGATTCTGTAACTAGTCTTAGACATTTTACTCTGCAGAGCTGGGCCACTTCTGTCTTGAGGGACTGAGCCCAGCAGTTACGGGTTCTGTGTTCTGTGGGTGGAGCCTGGTGGCTGGAGGTCCTGGGGCAGGGCCTGGCCTCCAGGGACTTCCAACCCTGGCTGGCCTGATACTACTAGATATCAGACTGACCTCCCTCAGCTTCCTGAGTACCCGGACTGGCGATGGCTGTGCGCTGTGTGCAGGTGCTACAATCGAACGCAGGCCTTGGGGAAGAGCACTTCTCCTAACTGCTCACTCATCTCTCCAGCCCCTCTCCTACACTCCCATATCATCTGCAGATAACCTTTTTTAAGATTTAAAAAAATATTTTTAACACGCATATTTTGCTTGCATGTCTGCAGGTGCCCACAAAGACCAGAAGAAGCATCAGGTCCCCTGCACTTGGAGGCAGATGACCATTTCTAGTGGTCAGATGTTGTGTGATCTTGAAACACCATTTCCTCCAGGCTTGCCCAGAGAGAAGGCTTGAAAAAATGTATAGGTGTTGAGTAGGAATTGCCTACAGGAACCTGGTATTTCCCACCATTCCAGACAGCAAGATCACTAGTAAAGACCACTAGGGTCAGGACTGGAGAGATGGTTCAATGCTCTTTCAAAGGACCTGGGTTCAGTTCCCAGCACCCACACGGTGGCTCATAACCATCCTTAAAAATCCAGTCCCAGGGGATCTGATGATCTATTTGACACCCATGGGCCCAGGCAGCCAAAATACTCACACACACAAAGGAAAAAGAGGAACCACTGGGATCCTAACCGAATGAGTCATGTAGAGATCAGAACAGGCCCTCCAGGTGAACGGTGCTCTACCTGTGAGGTCAGAGCAGGCACTCCGTGGTGAGCGGTGGTGTACATGTGAGAACAGGCATCCCGTGGTGAGCTGTAGTGTACCTGTGAGGTCAGAACAGGCACCCCGTGGTGAGCGGTGGTGAACCTGTTAGAACAGGCTTTCCGTGGTGAGCGGTGGTGTACCTGTTAGAACAGGCACCCCATGGTGAGCGGTGGTGTACCTGTTAGAACAGGCTCTCCGTGGTGAGCGGTGGTGTACCCGTTAGGTGCCATTGGTAGAGAAATCACACCTGCCTCCACTTCTGAGAAACTGACCCAGTGTTAGCTTCTCAGAAAAAGCACCTGGAACTGCTAGGAACTCGCCCCCTCAGTTAACATCTCCCAGGCTCAGCCCAGAGAAAAATCACTGGTATGCAGAGAGAGAGACGGGGGAAGGCCCAGTCCTTTACATCTGGAAAGACTCTAGAAGGGCCTCTGGGGTGACCAGCAGAGACCTCGGCCATAGCTGCTTGTAGCTCAACTCCCCTGAACTGACAACCCTGTCCCCCTTGTTCTCTGATGTGGGATCTCTCAATGACATCACACCCCAAGCCACTGCCCTCATGGCTGGCAAGACTGCTTCCAGGAGCCATGCTTGGCAAAAATGGAATAATGGATGCTTCAGGACAAGTTTGAGGGGTCCATTGCTGGTGACATAGCATCCCAAACTAAATGACCTCACACAGCGTGGTGTTCCCCTACGTGCAACCTTTTATTGTGGACATTCACAGAGCAGTGGAAAAACAGACATCTGGTACACATGCGCCTCGAGAAAGCTGACTAGCATGATGACTTCCGGGCTTCCTTGGGCTTTATTTAAACACGTGTTCACCGCCACATTTTTCTGACATATTTGTGGGGTTTGCTGGTATTTTTTTTCAATTTCAAAGAACCTCAACAATAATCTGAGATGCTGCTTAGCATTCCTAAGTGCAAGAGAGCTAGGATGGATATCATGGAGATGTTTTCTTGGGGCGGCTTTCTTTAAGCACAGGTTAAAGTGCTGCAGGCTGGGAGTGCCGTCGGCTAACAGAGGGGATGTCATGAGCTGTTTACAGAGCAACACATTTAGAAACGGGTGAGATGCTGACTGAGAACACTGTGTGCAGAGACTCACGGGAGCAGAAGCCTGAATTTCTTTTTTTAAAAATTATTTATTTATTTATTTATTTATTTACTATACAGTATTCTGTCGTGTGTATGCCTACAGGCCAGAAGAGGGCACCAGACCTCTTTACAGATGGTTGTGAGCCACCATGTGGTTGCTGGGAATTGAACTCAGGACCTTTGGAAGAGCAGGCAATGCTCTTAACCACTGAGCCATCTCTCCAGCCTGAAGCCTGAATTTCTAATAAGAGCAATGATAAAGTATTTGCTAACTCAGTGCTTACAAAGTCTTTATAAAGTATAACTTGGTGTCCTAGATGGTCTTGAGTAGTTCAGTCTGGATGCTTCCCTTTGCTGGAGAAGGCTCCCATCCTCCAGCAAGACCAGGGCCCTCAGGATGCTGTCTAAAATGGGTGAAGGCAGACACTTTTTAAAAAATCTTTGTCTTTTCAAGACAGGGTTTCTGTTTAGCTTTGGAGCCTGCTATGTAGACCATGCTGGTCTCGAACTCACAGAAGTCCACCTGCATCTGCCTCCCAAGTGCTAGGATTAAAGGTATGTGCCACCACCACCCAACTGAAGGCAGATACTTTAAGGACTCTTAACATCTAAACTCAGAAGTTGCACAACTTTGCTTCTGTTGGTAGAAGCAGATCACAAAGCCATCCTAGCTCCAACAAGGGTGGGAGAATGAGGCAAGGTTTGACTTTAGTACTGGGAAGCCTTGAACTCATTATATAGCCCAGTGGGCCTTGAACTTGACTTTTTACTGCCTCTTACCTTTAATTGCTGGTGTTATAGCATGAGCTGCCACACCTGGATGAATTCCATTTCTTGGTTGGTAAAGATGCAAAATACTGTGGCTGAGTTTTCTAATCCACCACAGAAGGGAAGACAGTTGTAATTTTTAAAAACCTGTAAAACATGTTAATAGCCACACTCTTGATAAAACTTTCCCAGCTGATGAACGAACGAAAATTCTGAAACTGTGAGATCACTATTCTCAACGCCCCCGAGGGATTAGTGTTTCTAGGCAAAACATCAAACCATTTGTAAAGTCTGAAAAACAAAAACAAAATCAGAAAGATACCATGCAGTGGGGCTGGAGAGAAGGCCCAGCGGTTAAGAGCACTGGCTACTCTTGCAGAGGATCTTGGTTCAGTTCTCAGCACCCACATGGCACCCATAGCTTCAGCTCCAGGGGGTCTGGTGCCCTCTTCTGGCCTCCATGGGCATCAGGCACATATGCAGTACACTTTACATACATATAAAATAAAAATAAATATTAAAATAAGAAAACCATGTAGACATTGTGTTTCTCCTAATAAAAGAATATAGCACTTGTCTGGTTGACAGGGGGCCGGGACCTGGGTCCCACTGCGGACTCGCTGGAAAGAGAGAAGAATAAGAAAGAGTGCAATTCAGAGTCTAGCTTTCCAGAGACAACATGCCAAACAATCCAGGGTCATCTACACACGAAGTGTGATGGGCAGGAGGAGAAGGTACAGTCTTCAGCGTCTCTTAGGGATATATGAAGTGCAAAACAGCCCTTCCAGACTCAAGGGCAGCATGCGGGGAAGCGTGTTTGGGTGTGGGGACTACAGAAAATAGTCACATGAAAGTAGCATTAATGAGCACAGCCTCCAGTTGTGTCATGGATGGACGTGGAGGGGCTCCTGCACTGTCTGCAGAGTTCTGTGCCTTGACCTGGATTGTAGATACACGCATAGTCACTTGACATTGATTACCAAAGTTGTCTATTTCTGTGTTTTGTATATGGTCCTATTTTACCACCAGAGATTAAAAGGAAATTATCAAACTGTCAGGAGGTTATGTTGCCCGGGACTGGGATGGTCTTTTTATTTAATATTTTTTAAACATTATTTTTTATGTGTATGAGAGTTTTGTCTTCGTGTGTGTGTGTGTGTGTGTGTGTGTGTGTGTGTGTGTGTGCGTGCACGCACCTTGAGGAGGTCAGAAGAGAGACAGAATCCCCCGGAACTGGAGTTATGAGTGGTTGCGAGCCACCATGTGGGTTCTGGGAACCAAATCCAGGTCTTCTGCAAGAGCAGCAGTAACTCTGGCCCCTTTTTGTATTTAATATTGATAAGATGTAGAGCGCCTCAAAATTGCTCCCATGACGGGGCTGCCCAGTTAGCTTTTTGATAACGATGACTCAGGGATCTTAGAAAGATGCTCTGGACCTGCACGAGCCACTGCTTGGGGGGGAGTGCCAGGAGAGGGATTGCCTGAGCCCAAGGCCTAAATGGGTGGCTTCAGGAGGGATGACAGGGGCGGCTTCCTGACCCTTCTGGTCTGGCTTCAGCTTCTTCAGCCTCTGTTCAGTGAGGCCTTGGCTGGGGACTGGGGTCCCGGGTGGTAGCAGTGGCGGAGGTGTGGCCGCATGGAGCTGGGCTTTGGGTGGGGGTGACTATGGTGATGGTGTTGGCGTTGGTGGCAGGGCTGATGCTGTTGGGACAGTCAAGCCAGCAGCAAGCAGCTGCGCAGGCGCAGGAACGGCTCTGCCTGAACTTTTCCTGTTGGTCTCTTCCTTAGGTAGTACTTACGGACCCAGGGAGGATTCCAGAGTGATGCCCACAAGTCCAGAGGTTCCCGCACGGTGGAACCGCATGAAACCCCTGAATATTTCAGATCCTTTGCTAACTCCGGTGTCTCCAGACCCCACTGGGACTCCAGGATCAGGGACTCCTTCACCGACCACAACCGAAGGTGTTATGGAATCCAGCAGTAGCTCTCCAGAAGAACCGTTTGCTGCAGGTACTGCTACTGGTGCCAGCTCTCTACTGGCCAGTCTGGGAGGTCAAAGTGCAAACGAGTCGGGCTGGGGAGGGCTGGAGAGGTAGTCCCTTTCTGAGGATAACCTTCATTATGTGGAATGGGATGGAGGTGTGGAGCGCTGGCTTCACTTCTAACCTCTCTTTAGAAGCATGTGGCCGTAGAATCATGGAGTTCAGTCACGGAAGGCCATCTGCCGTGAGGAAGTGGCCATGGCAGGTGAGCCTGCAGAGCAGAAATGAGCATGTCTGCGGAGGGTCCCTCATCAGCCACCAATGGGTGCTGACTGCGGCCCACTGCATTTATGAGTAAGTGTTCGGGGACCTTGTTCGGGGATCCTGATCCAGCTGTGTCCTGTCTCTCACTCTTAAGAGTTTTTTTGGGGGGGGGGTGCGGGCGGTGATGCCAGCACTTACTTGTGAGGCAGAGGCAGGCAGGTCTCTGAATTCGAGGCCAGCCCGGTTTACAAAGCGAGTTTCAGGGGAGCCAGAGGCTGTTATACAGAGAAATCCTGTCCCCCCCAAAACAAAACAAAACAAAACAGCAACAACAAAAAGATATTTTAGCTGGGTAGTGGTGGTACACACCTTTAATCCTGGCACTCACAGGTGGATCTCTGTGAGTTCAAGGTCAGTCTGGTCTACAGAGCAAGTTTCAGGATAGCCAGGCACACACACACACACACACACACACACACACACACACACACACACACACACATTTTTCCTTCCCATCTGTAAAAGGAGTGGTAGTTCAGGATTCGTGTCCAGTCTCAGGTGACACCTGAACATGTTCATTTTTTTGCAAGTTTCCAGATGATTGTGGTCTAAGAACCACACTTGGAGCACTGCTGGGTGGTCAAGGGTGATCAGGGGTCCTGGAGAAGGGTGTGGTTTGGGAGGAGAGGGAGGGCTGATGCTTGGCATCCACAGAAGGCTAGGCTGGGAAGCAAGCACCCTGTGTAGGGGGTGTAAATCCTCCAGGACCTCTGCCTCCCTTGCAGCCGTGAGGAATACAAGGTGATGCTGGGAGACAATGTGCTGACTTCTGAATCTGTAAATCGGACTCTCGTCCCAGTCAAAGACATCATTTATCCTTCCAATTTTGACTCTCAAACCATGAAGAGCGACATTGCTCTTGCTCTGCTGTCCTTTGCTGTGAACTACTCCTCACATATCCAGCCTGTGTGCCTTGCTGAGGAGCCCTCCCAAGTGAAGAACGGGACATGGTGCTGGGTGACCGGCTGGAACCGTGAAAACGGTGAGTCTGGCAGGTGGGACGGCCTGGTGCTTCAGGTTGATCTGTAAGGGGAGGGGCGAGTTTCTAACTGGCGAATACACTGAGAGTGAGCGCATTGCAACTGTGTTAGGGTTTTATTTTTGTGTCAGGACCTGGTTGGTTGGGTGACAGGCGTGATGGTTTCTGTCCAAATTATATTTGGGATGGGGTAGTAATACTAATCGATTTGAGCTGTTCTTCCCCCAAAGGGTTAAGCTTTCTCCTTCCTGGGCTGAGCAGCAAAGACTCTGGGGGATGCTTGGTTGTCATTTTCTAGCTGGCAATACTTTTCTTGTGTTTCCTCTGGGACAGGTGTCCAGTGCATGGCCTGTCTGTCTTAACGGATCAATTGTATATTCACACACCCGGTGGCACCGGGCAGATGCTGGTAGCCCCTGTAATCTTCTGGTACAGATCCTTGATTGTCTTTCTGTAGATGCAGTCTTCATTTCAGCTCTCCTCCAGGAGGCCCGGCAAAACATTCTTCTCCAGAAGCCTTGTAATCAGCTGTTCCAGAGTCGGTTAAATACATCTAAAAACCTCGTGATGAAAGGGATGATCTGTGGCCAGCATGACTCAGGACAGAGTCTTTGTTGGGTCAGTTTATGGGCCCCTTAAAGCCACCTCAAAGGCTCGAGTTATTTGCTGTCACCACCTCCGTTCTTAGACAGGATTGCACTGAGTAACCCTGGAACTCTCTGCGTAGACCAGGCTTGCCTCAAACTGGCATAGATCCTCTTGCCTCTGCCTTCTGACACTGGAGTAGAAGGCATGCTCCATTAAACCCTGCTGCTACATCTTGTACAAACCCCTTAGTTAAGGTTTCCCATGAGTTGGCCAGGCCTGGTCCTTCTAAAAGGTTTAGCCTTTGCTACCTAAGGACCCTGCTAAAGCATTTAAATCTGAGCATAATAGAAAATGATGTTCTGTACTGAGTTTTATGTGGCACGCAACCATGCCAATGTGAGCATTTGCCCTTTATAATCTTCGTTAACCCATATCACAGCCTTGTAACATAGGCATTAAAAATTTCTGGAAGGCAAAAACTAAGGAGATAAATTGAAGCTCTTTCTTATGAGTACCTCTAGGATCCCCAGGTCCATTTCTTCCCTCTGCATAAGACTGTATTCTTGAGAAGGGGTTTGGAGCCGTCAGCGGATGCACATTTGAATTTCTTGGAAAGGGGAGGGTATCACTGTTGTGATGGGGCACAGGCATATATAAGGGTTCAGAGGTCTTATGCTGAAGGAAGTTTTGTGTGCATTGGGAGCAATGGGATAAATTGGTTAGAGTTGAAACTGGGTGTGGTGGCGCACTCCTTTAATCCCAGCATTCTGGAGGCAGAGGCAGGCGGATCTCTGGGTTTGGGGCCAGTGTAGTCTACACATGTAATTGTAGTTCCGGGACTACACAGAAACCCTGTCCTGAGCAGAGCCTGAGGTAAGGAGGGAGGTGTGTTTGAGGTGGCTGGTTGTAGGTCCTTGGGTTTAGGGTGGGTCAGGGCCGTGCAGAATTGCACTGGAAGGGGAAATTTGGCCTGCCTCCAGCTCTTGAAGGCAGCAGAGCTGACCCATGGAGGAGGCTACTCAATGGAATTAGGGCAGAGAGAACATCTAAGACTGTGGTAAAGATTCCAGGACCTCCATGCAAGGATGACCCTCAAGATATTTAATGTTTTTGAGGACTCGGGACAGAGCAGTCTAACTAGACATGGGAATGATGCTGGAAAGGGCTCTGCAGGTTACATACTCTAGAGGCCAAGGCTAATGCAGTTGCGGATTATGAGTTCTGACAGGCTTAGACATTCACTAGAAAGGGTTTGGTATCTGTAGATTAGGGACTTCCAAGGTAAATGTCAGTCTGTGACTGTTCCGCTGGGCTGGATTGGCTGTGCATCTTGTGTCTGTCGCCTGGTCATCAAAGAAGGTATATCCTTGCTCAGAGGATGGGCAAGTTTTCACGTGAGCTTTTTATCTGCTAAATCTCAGCCATTAAAAGAATCTGGAGGAGGGGCTGGAGAGATGGCTCAGCGGTTAAGAGCATTGCCTGCTCTTCCAAATTGGTTCAATTCCCAGCAACCACATGGTGGCTCACAACCATCTGAAATGAGGTTTGGTGCCATCTTCTGGCCTGCAGGCATATACACAGATAGAATACTGTATACATAATAAATAAATAAATAAAATAAATATTTAAAAACAAAAGACTCTAGGGCCGGGTATGGTGGCTCACACCTTTAATCCCAGCTCTCGGTAGACAGAGACAGGTGGATCTCTGAGTTCAAGGCCAGCCTAGTCTACTGAGCGAGTTCCAGGGCAGCTGGGGTTATTACACAGAGAAACCCTGTAATCCTGTCTCAAAAGAAAAAAAGAAAAAAGAAGGAAAAAAGGAAGGAAGGAAGGAAGGAAGGAGGGAAGGAAGGAGGGAGGGAGGGAAGAATTTAGGCCTGCAAGAGTCTTTGGGCCTTTGGGCCGGAGGAAGTCTCCCCAGCAATGCAGCCAGCCTGCTACCTCTTCCACTCCTACAGTTGGTTTCTTTCTTCTCTTTTCCAGGGAGATTCTGGGAGCCCCCTTGTCTGTGAATCTGAGAACACTTGGACCCAGGTGGGAATTGTGAGCTGGGGCATCAACTGTGACGAAGTCCCTGTCCCCTTGGTTTACACAGACATCGCTGAATACGATGCATGGATCCAAGATATTCTAAGTCCGGCTTCCTGTACGGACGCCATGGGAGTCTTGGTCCTGCACCTGTCTCTGGTGCTGCACCTGGCCATCTTGGTGATGCTGTGATTTCCTCAGCACACTCTCTTCCTGTTGGCTTGAGTCTCCCACTAGGCCTCTTCTCCAATCCCATCTTCCTCTCTTGGCCCTTTTTTCAGATTCCAGTCAGGATCCATTGCCCCGGGGAGAGGCATAGCGGACAGTGGTCACTCGTCTCAGACCTGCCTGGTGGGAATAGAGTGAACTGATCCAACTGGAGGGCCAGCTTGACAGCTGGGAGGGGCACAGTGACTACTAACATTCCAGAGGACATCTGCCAAGAAGAGAGGCCATCATTGGTCTAGACAGATCAGTGACTGCTGGAAAAGGGGAGGGAGGGAAGAGGAGCATTGCCAGCTCCCTGCAGAGGTATGGAGCTGGGACTTCAGTATCCGAGGCTGGCAGAAACTCCCTTGTACCCCATGTGGGGGTCTGTCAGTGAATGCACAACCCCTACCTCATACTGCTGCCTGGCACCCCTTCCTCAGTTTCCTAGTAGCCACAACCAGGGTCACCCCAAATTGTGTCGAGGCAGTTTGGAGTGGGGGAGATTTCAAATATGCACTGAATAAATGTTTGGAGAGTGTCCTGTGTGTTCTGAAGCTCTGCTCACCTGAAATTTTTGGCCGCTCAGAGAACTGGACCCCCATATGCCTAGGAAGTTCCTTACAGTTGGCAGTCAGGAACGGAAGAGATGAGGCTGGGCTAGCTCAGACCTGAGTCCTATAGGTGGTTTTGGTAGGCAATCCTGCTCCCTACATGCCTGGCGTAGTTGTCAGCATCTGGGCAGGGAGTTTAGCTGTGCTGTACGATGTTCAAAGGTAGGAGCAAGGGCTCAGGACAGGTAGGAACTGGGAGTAAGAATGAAGTCAGGCCGGGTGGTGGTGGCGCACGCCTTTAAACTCAGTACTCGGGAGGTAGAGGCAAGTGGATCTCTGTGAGTTCGAGGCCAGCCTGGTCTACAAGAGCTAGTCCCAGGACAAGCTCCAAAGCTACAGAGAAACCCTGTCTCTGAAAGAAAAAAAAAAGGAAAGCAGTCTTTTTTTCTCTCTCTCTTTTAAAATTATTTATTCATTTGTCTTTCTCTTCTCGCCATTCATCTGATTTTATTTCCAAAGGCCATGTTGCCGAAGTCAGGAGGACTTGAAGAGAGATTCATCACATTCCGTACAGCTTCCATCTCCTACCGGGTTCCACTATAGATGTGTTCACTAGTCTCCTCTAATCCCCCTCCCACCTTTTGTCTTTGGGAACCAAATGCTGGCAGGACAGCCTTCTCTGGCCTACCTTGACTTGTAAGTGGCACGGATTACTCACCCAAACACATTTAAATACCAAACTGGGGTGGGGTGGGGTGGGGTAGGGCTGGAGAGATGATTTAGTGGTTGCGAGCTTCCAAGTTTGATTTACAGAACCTACCTGGTGGCTTCTAACCATCTGTAACTCCAGCCCTGGGGGATTCAATGCCTTCTTCTGGCTTCTGTGGGCATCACGTACATACTATGGTGCACAGATATGTACACAGACAAAACACTCACACATAAAAAATAAAACTAATATTATCTTTGTTTTTCAAGACAGGGTTTCTCTGTGTAACAGTCCTGACTTCCTGAAACTCTGTAGATCAAGTTGGCTGCTACCACTGCTGTTAAATAAAAAAAAAAATACTGGCTGGGTGACAGTGACTCACGCCTTTAATCCCAGCACTTGGGAGGTAGAATCAGGCAGGTCTCTGTGAGTTTGAGGCCAGCCTGGTCTACAAAGTGAGTTCCAGGACAGCCAGTGCTGTTACACAGAGAAACCCTGTCTCAAAAACAAACACACAAACAATGTTTGAATGCCAGTCTGGGTGCCTGGGTCTGGGGAGTTCTGCTGGACGCCTGGAACTAAACAGGAATTTTGGTGATCATCTCACAATCTCTGCTGGGCTCTGGAGATCCAAAGAGATGGCCCCTCTGTGAAAAGCCCCGTTTACGCCCAAGGCCAGGCACAGACAAGTGGCGACACTCCTTCATATTGTTGGTCTGTGAACCAGGACAGCTGCCCTTCTTGACTCAGCATCCTGCCCCAGCTGTGCCCCCTCCTTGATTTAGTCTTGATCCAATTCATCCATTACCTTTTCAGAACCATCTTCCTTACTGATGTTATTTTCTGTTTGGGGGTTTTCCTGGTCCTTGTCAAGACTTACCATGAAACTCGTGCGACAGGCCCAGAGAACAAGAGAATAGCCTGAGTCTGGACCACAAGATGCCGTCCCGGCCCAGGAATCTTTCCCCAGTGGCTCTGGATGCCCCGCCACACTATGAGAACACTGCGGGTGCTTTCACAGTTCTGTAATCCGAGATCCCGTCCCAGTCAAGGGATCTGAACTCACCTTAAGGACCAGATTGGGTCCAGGTACGAGAACTGAAGGCTCTGAAGAGGCGCGGTCAGGATCTTGGTGCCATCGTGTCACGTGTCTAAGACGTCATCACGTACGGGATGTGGGCACGTGATAGCACGCTGGAGCTGTCTCCGCAGCTCATAGGTACATCTTCATGGCTACGTCGTCGTTGTGTGACCTGGGCGCTTGGCCTGGATCCTTGAGTCACTGGGTCCTAACCTGTTTTGTGACACTACTGTTGCTGCCTCTGCCTGCAAACTTAGGTGAGGCGGGCACCTTCTCTGCTGTGTCTTCTGTCAGTGTCTTCTCTCCAGTCTTGCTCAGTTTGGCTATTCCTTTCCAGCCGCTTGGAACTTGTGTGCGCCACCCTCCCCTCACTGTCTCCTCTCTTCTGCTACGCAGTCCTAGGTTACAACTACCCTGTGGTCTCCTGGAGACAGCAGCAGGCAGCATCCCTGGCCTCTCCCTCCGTGCCCAGACACCTTCCATGTCTCCATCCTCGCAAAAGGATGATATTTTAAACGTTGGCTTCTTCCCATCACCAGCCTTTGACTGTCTTTCCAGACTCCCCCTCCCTCCGCCCAGCCCCCAGTGAATCCTCTGACTGCTGTGTAACAGGACCCATAGCCACTTCTTTGCCAGTGGGAGTATGCCTCCTGAGCAGAGTTGGGGCTGCAGCGGTGGGTGGGGATCGGGTGGTGGGGAGGGAGGTCCTCCCTTGCTGAGAGGCGCTGCTTACATCAATCAGTCATACTCATCCTTGGTTTTCTTCCACCATTCTTCCCAGTGCGCTGGCAGCCTTCCCCAAGAGTCGTTATCGCTTCATGCTTCCCTCTGGCTCTTTATTTCCCATGTAATCCTCAGCCCATTCCTAACTTGTCCTCCTTGTTGCTCCCAATTTTGTTTGTTCGTTTGTTTTGTTTTGTTTTTTTGTTGTTGTTGTTGTTTATCAAGACAGGGTTTCTCTGTGTCTCTTTGTTGCCTGCCCTGGAACTAGCTCTTTTTTTTTTCTTCCATGATGATCAGATCTGAGGAACTAGCTCTTGTAGACCAGACTGGCCTCAAACTCACGGAGATCCTTCTGCCTCTACCTCTGCCTCCCGAGTGCTGGGATTAAAGGCATGTGCCACCACTGCCTGGTTCATTTTGATTTTTTATTGATCTCTTCATTTTTTGTTTCCTGTGACTCCTCCTCCAACCCTTTTCCCTTTTTATTTTTACTTCTTTTATTTGGGGAGAAGGGCAAGGTCTCATGAACCCTTGGGTAGCCTTGAACTTTCTCTGTAGCTGAGGATAGATAGCTTGAAGTCCAGACCTCCTGTCTCCACCTCCTAAGTGCTGGGATTACAAACACATACTACCTTCCCTAGCTTCACGATTCTCCTGTTTCAGGAGAATCCCTCTCCTCCGTGTCCACATTGCCCCCCCCCAGTCTCTGCTCACTTTGGACTTAAGATGCTATTGATTCTTCCCCCTTCTCTGCTCCCTGGGTGAACCCAGTTACCCCAGGCACTGGGCTGCATTACGTCCTGCCACCTAAGACAATAGCCTGAAGGAGTACCCACCTGCTGGACCTCTTTCCCCGAAGCATCCTGAAGCATCTCACTTCGCTGCTGTCTACTCCAGACCCTCATTTTCCTGAAAGCTGGCTTTCTTTCTTAGTTGTCTATCTTAGAGAAGTGAATGACAGCCAGCCCTTCTCTGCATTCAGAAACCGGTGGTTAGTCCAGACTAACCCATGACCCTTCAGGCTTGTCATATCTGTCCTCAGAGTCTCGTCCAGGTCCCTCCCTGCTTGCCTGAGTTCTGCAGAAATGCAGTGGAGATCCCATCTGTCTTGTCACTTTCCTGTCTCTGCCCTGCTGCCCTCGTAACACAATCCCTGCAGTCCACGCCATGCATCCGATCCACGCCGTCCATATGATCCACGCCATGCATCCGATCCACGCCGTCCATATGATCCACGCCATGCATCCGATCCACGCCGTCCTTACGATCCACGCCGTCCATACGATCCACGCCGTCCATCCCATCCACGCCTCTGCTGGCCTCCCAGAGCTGCTCAGCCTGGCTCACTTGGCCCTCTCTGTTTGACCTCTGATGCTCAATTATTTACTTATTTTTTTTTTTTTACATCATTTTACTCTTCCAGCACAGACATTATTTTCATCCTCCAAAGACTCTGGAATACACTCTTGTGTTCCTCCCTGGAGGACTTATTTTTAAATCAGTTTTTATTTGTTTTTCTCCTCTCAGCTGTTGCTTACACCCTCCACCTCTTCTAGGCTGACCTGACATCTCAGGCCCTGTCCCTGTCCTGATCTCACATGGTGGCAATGTGTTTACTGTCTGAATAGCTGAGCAGCGTGTGTCTCCAGACAGGTTCTGTCTGATACTGTTGTTTCCCAGTCTGTGACTTCAGACTAGGAACAGCATCAGATTCGGGGCTATTTGATGAATGAGTGAGTAAACTAATTATTAAAAAAAATACCACCCTCTACTGCCATCCTGCTACAAGTTATCGCTGTCCTTGTCTCCTTCAGGTGATAAAGAGGAGCACAACCAACCAGGTGGGTCAGTGGGTCCCTGTGGCAGGGAAAGATCCAGTTCCTGGGAAAAATACATTCTGAAAGTCTCTGCCCGAATAGCATTTCTGGCTTGGTAGGAAGCAAGTATTGGATGCACTTCCTAAACAACGTACACCACTGCCAGGACACAGCCCTGAGTGCTAAGAGTGTCTGGTTCTTCCATGGGCATGCAAGGCTACTCTGATTTCAGCTCTGGCTTTGAGCCTTCCCTACAGCTTCCTAACAAGCTTCCAGGGGCACTGGCTACAGAGCCTGGCTCCTGAGGCTTCCTGTCTTTCCCCTTAGACCCAGGGAGTGCTTGGTTGGGTTCACTTGTCAGGCCTAAGGTTCACTATTGACTATGTGGTTAATTGACTATGTTCTTGCTTCTGTCCAAGCCTCACTGCTTTCTGCTTTCTCTCTGTAATTCAGTCTCATTTAAAGATGGTGTGTGTGTGTATGTGTGCGCGCGTGCGTGCGTGCGTGTGTGTGCACGAATGCATGTAGAGAACAGAAGTCAAACTCAGGTGCTGTTCCACAAGCATTGCCCACTTTGTTTCTGGAGACAGAGTCTCTCATTGGTTGGAAGGTTACGGATTAGGATAGACTGGCTGGCTAGCGAGCCCCAGGGATCTGCCTGTCCCCACCTTCCCAGCCTTGGGATTACAAGCCTGTACCACCATGCCTGGCTTTACTCTGTGCCGGGGATTGAACTCGTGTCTTGATGTTTGCACATCAAACACTTTACCAAGTGAGCTGTCTCCCAGCACCTAAAGATGTTTTTATTTGGGCATAAAATTGTTTTTGTTAATTTTTATTTTATGTGCTGGAGTGTGTTTGCATGGGCATATGTATGTGCCTTGTGCCAACAGAGGATGCCAAGTGCCCAGGAATTAGAGTTACAGATGATTGTAGTCAACTTGGTAGTGCTGAGAACCAAACCCGGGTCTCTCAGAGAACAGCAAGTGCTCTTAATCACTGAGCCTTCTCTTTAGCCCCTTGCTCATTTTAAAAGTTAGTATGTAATCAGCTTTGTTATACTTTCAAACATGTTTGTAATTTTGCTTTGTCATATTCTTCCCCTGACCCACCCTTTCTTTTAATAAATGTTTTGAGGTTTTCTTTCTCTTCTTTCTTATTTTTTAGTTTTATTATTTTATTTATTAGAAACAGGATATCTCTACATAATCTGAGTTATCCTGGAAGTCTGTAGACCAGGCTGGCCTCAAACTCATAGAGATCCGCCTGCCTCTGCCTCCCAAGTGCTGGGATTAAAGGCGTGCGCCATCACACCTGGGAGCACATTGTACTTTATTTATAATCCCTCCACCTATGTTCATTCATGCATTCATGCATTCATACACTTTGGCTGGTAGACCAGTAGGCAAGCTAATAACTGTGGGCTCCAGACTACGTAGGGTAAAGACCTCTCGTAGATAA
Organism: Arvicola amphibius; assembly: GCF_903992535.2. Taxonomy (NCBI): domain Eukaryota; kingdom Metazoa; phylum Chordata; class Mammalia; order Rodentia; family Cricetidae; genus Arvicola; species Arvicola amphibius. Next base: position 176,576,557 of record NC_052049.1, read on the forward strand.
ATTCATAGCTATTTTTCTTCCCACTCTGACCAGTGTGGGGACTTTTTGCATCACAGAGATGCAGCCAACAGGACAGCTTTTCAACATGACCCAGTGCCAGATACACATTTTTCCTCTTGAAACCCCTGCTCCGTTTCCACATTGTTTTGAGGTTCAGCATGGATTGTCCTCTGTGGATCTCATTCTTACTCTCCAACTGTGGGGTCCCTCTGTCTCTTTCTCCAGCTCTTATCTCTGTAACTGTCATGTTTTGTCTAGTTAGGTGCCCTTCGGTCCACTGTCCTCGGCCCCCCAGTCTCCTCTCTGTAATGGGAAGAAACCCCTATGGTACAGCTCTGGCAACTTGACCCCAGAGGGAGACTTGTTACTACTAGTCATTCTGATTGTCCTCTCTGTGTACACTGTACTCTCTGCAATGCTTATTCTGAAGTTTGTGGCAAGCCCTGGTGGCCAGACAACTTGGAGAAGAGCCGCCATTGGCCCTGGGAAGTGAGCCTTCGCATACAAAATAAGCACGTTTGTGGAGGGGCCCTCATTGATATCAGCTGGGTGGTCTCTGCAGCTCACTGCATCCAGGGGTGAGTGTGGCCCATGAGTCAAGGATGTAAAGGCCCTAGAGGTACCGTGGGCCCGGCCCAGCTTCCTCAGTACTCCCATGAAACCATGAAGGAAATCAGAACCAGGAAGAGTGGGAAGGGGCATCCAGCACAGGGGAAGAGTCAGGCTCAGGACTTCACAAGATTCAGGGACTACGTCAGGGTGGGTCTCCAAGCAACAGAGAATGTAACCTAAGCTGGGCAACAGGAAAGCCCAAACCCCAGACTCCCACCCCTGGAGTCACACAGTCACACACACACACACACACACACACACACACACACACACGACTCAATGGGACTGTGAATGAAAGGGTTGCTATGCCTTTGACCTTGAGTGTCCCAGGCTGGATTAATTCAGATTGAGTGGACAGAGCATGTCAGGCAGGCCTTCAGGGACCGGAAAGGGTCCTGGGAGGTGGCAGGTGTGTTGTGTGGAAAACTCTGTCTGCTGGGTGTGCTTCTGTTTCGCCCGCAGTAACAAAGAATACTCAGTGATGCTGGGTAGCAGCAAGCTGCAGCCTGAGGGCTCTTCCTGGACCCTGAAGATTCCTGTGACTGACATCATTGTGCATCCCAAGTTCTGGGGCCGGAACTTCATTAGAAGCGACATTGCCCTTCTCCGTCTCAAAGCCCCTGTCACCTTCAACAAGTACACGCAGCCCATCTGTCTCCCAGAGCAAGGCTTCAACTTGAAGGTTGGGACTCAGTGCTGGGCGACTGGCTGGGGCAAGACTAAGCAGCACTCCTCAGGTAAGTTGAATGGGTTTGGGCCTTCATTGCCCCATCCCTTGTGCACCCTTGAGGAGGCTATGGCTGTGGTTTCCAGTCTGCGGTTTGGAGTGTGTTAAGCACTCCTCCTATGGTGCTCATTGTTACGGTTCACATAGGGACTGCAGTCAGGCTAATGCTGCTTGGGCTGGGTGGGTGTAATCATCTACCTCTTAGGGATACTCAGAGCTAGGAAGCCATCCCTCCCTTCCTCTCTGGCCACAACTGAAACAGCTGCCATGCTCTGGACCCTTGGCAATGCCTGGAAGGGAGTCACAGAGTAGGGCAAGGGGTGAGTGGTACAGAGGCTGACAAAGTGGTAAACACACTAGGTACATTGATGAAGTAAGTGCACCTGTAACTCCAGCATTAGTGAGGAGCCAGGGAGTGATGAGTTCAAA